>NW_028318491.1:648333-972500 GCF_062004578.1 Staurois parvus | reverse complement strand
CAGGAATAGAAACCTTTTCTTTCTACAAACATGTTTTTAGGTTTAGGAGGGTCCAAGATCTTATGGACAATTTTATCCCCAATAGTTGGAGCTTTCCTATAAATAAATACAGGTTTATCAGGGATAAGTCCTCCTAGTATTTTATCCATTTTCAATCTGTGCCAATGTTTATGGAAGATATTTTCTACATCCTTATGCTGTATATGATAATTTGATATAAAGGTTTATATAGATCTGATGGTTGTTTTGACCTCTTTCAATTAAAACAGCTGCCATGGCCACAGTTAGGCTTGGTTCACATATATGCATTTTGAGTTTGTTGTCTTCTCCAGTGCTTTTTGCACTTTGTTTTGCAGTTTTCTAAACGTGTTTTTGATGGGTATTTACTGTGTTTTATTCAGTTTTTTTTTTGTTGTTAAAGTGGATATTTGTTTGTTGCTGGGCAGAATAAAAATGCAAAACGGAGCAAAAACACACTACCATGCATTTCTTCTCCATTGAACTCTATTGTAGCAAAAATGCTGCTTTTGCTTTTAAAAAAGTCCCTGACCCTTTCCAAAAAAGCAGCTGCTCAAAAAAGCATAGATGTGAAAATGTTCCCTAGGAAACCATGTTAAATGGGCTGTAGTGCTTTTCTGCACTATAAAAACGCATTGGTGTGAACAGAGCCTAAACGTGGTTGAAGATGAATACACATAGGTTGATTTACTAAAGAAGTTAGGAATGTTTCCAAAAAGAAGTAAAGATTCACCTTTCACATAATTAAAGAACTGATACTCATCCTCAATCAATTTTTGTGTGAACATTCTTAACTTCTTTAGTAAAACAGCCTTATTGATGAGCTTCTCAAATGGTGATTGCTGTCATTTGAGAGTAATCACCAAGACAAAGCAATCATGCAAAAACATAGCTTTGTTATAATATCAGCCCTTCCTCTGCTTTCTACTGTTAACAGAGACTTTCAACTATACAATTGCCCTGTAAAGACAATTATAACAGACGTCAGTTAATTCTTTCAGAATTGCTCCAGTAATGAAGGTGAACATCTCCCTAGTCACAAAGAGACTATGGGGTTTATTTACTAAAGGCAAATCAACTGTACAGTTTGCAAGTGCAGTTGCACTCATTTTCACCAGAGGTTAGTGAATGTGGTAAAGTTCTGCTGATTTACATCATCCATCATCATGTGTAAGCAAAAATGCAATTTTACCTTGCATCTAATTGGATATTCTTTACAAAATGAAGCTTTGCCACATTCACTAAGCTCTGGGGAAAATGAGTGCAAAAGGACATGCCGAATGCACAGTCTATTTGCCTGTAATGAATCAATCCCTATAACTTTCTATAAAAAGTATGCATAGCAATTACTATACACTATGTTTAAAGGCCAACTCAACTTAAAATAAATAGTCCAGATTTATTTGGGCTTTGGCAGATTGTTTCAAATTCCAGCTTTGACCTCTTGTGACAAAATACCACATAATGATTCAACTTGCTGAAATGTCAGTTTTGGGTAACATTTGCCCATGTGAGTCTGAACTTTAGACTAATCTTTAGTAATTCCACCCTTGCTGCTTCCCTAATTTAAAGTGGTTGTAAAGGCTCAAGGTATTTTACCTTTATGCATTAAGGTGAAAAACCTTTTGTGTGCAGCAGCACCCCCAATATTTACCAGAACCCCAATGCAATCCAGCGATGTGCACAGGAGCCTTGGCTCTCCAGGGACTCTCCCTCCCCATTGGCTCAGACAGCAGCAGGAGCCTTTGGCTTCTGCTGCTGTCAATCACTGCCAGTGAGCCAATGAGGAGAGAGAAGGGTGAATGGTCTGTGTGTGAATGGACATGCAAAGCAGCAGCTCAGAAGCAAGCCTGTTTGGGTGCCCCAAGCTTCTTGCTCTGGGGGCACTTAGCAGGAGGGAGGGGCCAGGAGCACTAGCGGGGGACCCAAAAAGAGGAGGATCAGGGCAGTTCTGTGCAAAAGCTCTACACAGAGCAGTTAGGTATGACATGTTTTTTATTTGTTTTAATGCCTTTAATATCAGTACAACTGATAAAGAATACAGGAATACCTTTTGAACTATCTTTTTGGAATGTTGGTGTTGTATATACCAGAGTGGTCCTTCTGCTATGCTTTACAAAGATCATCTCTTCCCCCTCAAATACAAGTACATCAAGATCAGATGCAGAAGCAGTGACTGGCTAGTAGCCAGAAAACACAAGCTCCTATAGATTAGGTGTTCTGCTTTAGCGCTTAGGTTGAGAAATTTGGAATTTAAAGCACTTCTGTTCCACGTAAAACCTTTACTTTAATGCAGAACTGTAAATATTGGGTAAAATCACCATAAGGAATATCACATTATGAGCCCAAAATGATCAAAGGTCAAAAACAAAGCATAAATCACACTTTAGACTTCTCACCTTTTGCATCAAAGCATTTATAGGACCTTTTTTGTTTTTAAATTAACTAAAGTTTGAAGTGTATTATTATAAGCGCATTATTTAACCATTTATTATATGATTCATGGAGTCTGATTTTGTTAAAGTTCATAGCTGCTTGTTCTTTTGTATTACTGCTAAAGGTTACATGGCTCAGCAAATCTTTCTCTCTTGAGTTTTTTTCAAACAATGAGCCTTCTCCAAAATGTCAAGATATCTCAGATATCTTGCCTAAAAAATAGTAAAGAATCTGTTCAGCATAAGTGCAGTATGACATAGCTCCCCCAGGTAACATAACGCATCATTATGAAGCTGGATATCACAATTTGCAATTGACTGCAGAGGAAGTGTTGGCAAAGCTAATAGCATGCAGCTGAATAGAAACAAAAAGATACATTGAGCATATTGAGAATTCACATAGTGTCATTCATTTTTTACCATTCTACTGAGAAATACTAACGCAAATGTGTGTATGTGTGAGTGTTTGTATATGTCTTGGGTAAAGGGTTAGTTATGAAGTAGCATCAATAGTAAATTGGCACATCTAAGTGCTGGCATTTCAGGACAACCAATACTTGGGGCACTATGTATTGTAATTAAATACTAACCTTCCTGGTCCCTGGTGCTGCCTCCTTCCCCTTTTGTATTTTATTTTTGCCTTAGCAATCATAAGTGATGTACGCAGGAGGGAGCAGAGCCCGCAACAGTGACCAGGCAGCATGGTCAATACCTGCTTCTTCATCAAAACTGGAAACAATTTTTGCCCTATTTACTAAGATGTCTTTGGTTTCACACATTCACTACTGACCCACAGTAATTCTAAACTGTGCAGTACAACTACCATTGTTCAGTGCAAGTTTGAATCTGCTTGATTGATAAAAAAAAAACACCCTGTGAAACTATCCATTCTCCAGACACACAGAACTGTTTATGGATCTATCCTTGAATGCTTATCGGTGGGTTCTGGCATTTTTGTATCGTTTAATAAGAGAACATATCGTGGTACTCACTTACAGCACTGCAGTCTTTATTTACTGTAAAAATCTGCAGTTTACTCTGAGAATTACCTAGGAGTTTAGTAAATAAAGCATTCCATTTTTTTAAAAACACACAAAACTATCTCAAGTCCTTGAATCTTCTGTCATTTTACATTAAAAGAAAAATAAAAACTGACAAAAAAAGAAAAAAACAATCAGACCATTCACACAAACTGTTGCTTATAAATCATTCTGACAGTGCTCAGTCAGAATACAGAATATATTTTCAATATTCTATATTCATTTGTCAGCATTACATGCAAGTAGATTCAGATAACCTTGTGGTTTAAAGAGGTAGAAAACACAAACTACAGTCGCTTTATATGAAAGATGTATCAGAACTGTTTAGAGGATAATTGAATTTTTATTATATTTGTAATTACTAGATATATTACAACTATTATTAGTACTAATATTTAAGCATTCATATTTTATATTAATATTCATGTTGATGCTAGCATTGAGTTTGCCCAGTTGGATTTAAGGCCCCATGTACACGGGACACTTTTGAACGATGGAAACTGACTGCTGGTTAAAAAATGTTTGTTTAGCCATGTTTGCATAATGTGTTTATGTGTGTTTGCGTTTACAAGCGTTTTTTAAAGACAAGCACAGGACAACCTCCCAAATGCCCAGAATACACTGAAAAGTGGTAAATGATTAACTATTTCAGACTGTTTCAGAGAAATACACAGAGTAGAAGCAGAGACAGCAGTATGTTTTGAAATTAGCTTAGGTGTGAGTTTCTCATTAAAATTTCTTTTGTTTCCAAAGGTGGGAAAAGTGTCTGGTGGAGTGAGTCATTAAGGGCACCTGGCAGGGGGTCTTCATGAGGAATTTGAGATGTGAATAGTGTGACAGGAGGTCAGGTAGAACTAAGGGATGTGTCCAGGATGGGAGGTATATTTGTCCCAGGTTCATGTTATATACTGACTGTTTCTCCTTTGGTGCTGTGTAGTGAGCCTGTCTGGCTCAATGACGATTCACCAAGTGAATCCACCACCGAAATTGGTTAAATAAAACTCACCAGAGCAATACACTGATTATGTAATAAACCAGCATATAGCGCTTCTTGCTCTGGGAGTGATGATCGGTATGGTAACAGCAACACTTGAAACTTTAAAGGATGAACTCCAAGGAGTAATGATCTGCAGGGCTGAATATCCACTCCAAAAACCATTTAGCATCCACACTGAAAGATGTTCAGACCGCCACTCAGAAGAGAAAAGTAAAAACTCATGGTGCAGTATGTAATAAAATCATCAATATTTAATAAAAGAATGCACTTACAAAGAATGGTGCCCAGACTGACACCAGTATCAACAGCAAATTCAATCAACCAAGTAACGCAAACCCAGCTTGGCTAGCACATGCGCCGTACAGGCGGACCGAGAGTGTGCTGACGTCACATGCAAAGGCTCCGCCCTACGCATTTCGTCATCGACAACCTCACGGAGCGGATGGCCGTGAGACGTCAGCGCTTGATTAAATATTCACTGCACTCAGCGGACAGCCGATCTATGAGAGTGAATTCCCTGCGCAATCCAATCCCAATAGCCAGCTGTCACATATGACAAATTCATACAAAAAAGTGGGGAAAGTGAAACTAAATCGTAAATGGCATACATGACTATCATTATCAGGCAAAAAGTAAGTATGAAAATCTCGGACATTTAAAGAGACAATGTCAAAATAAATACATGTACCATTAAAGAGAAACTCTAATGCTCAAACTCTGTGTCTCGTTGTACATAATATAATATGGATTCCCCACACACAATCCACTCCCAATATCCAGCTATCATATATGACAGGTAAATGCAAACGATAGGAAAAGTATAACCATATAATAAATGGCATAAAAGACTCTATAATTGTCAGGCGAAAAGTAAATATAAAAGTTTCGGACATTTAAAGAGACAGTGTCAAATGAATGCATATAACATTAAAGGGGAACTCCAATGTTTAAACTCTATGACTCAATGTAACAATTCAGCAATAAAGGGATCTCATTGGTCATAACACCATAAAAAATGTTTTTTTGAAAGCCAACAGCTGATAAGTGATAAAATAAATTCACCACATAATATGATATAAATTTACAGAAAATATATATAATAAATATATATATATCCTCCGTACATAATTAAAAGACGACCAAGGAGAAACCTAAAAAAATCATCATGACAAGAAAACAGATATACATATATGAAGTCCCAAAGTCATCAATTAAAGGGCCAGTGTCAAAAAGATGTATTCATCCATGACATAAAAGGACCCAAATGTCACGAAGAAAAACATATACACACCCTAGACATGATCGAAAATTTGTGAGAAAACAGTTAAGATCAATGTCCACATTCAATACATTGGGTTTAAGGGCATTTAATTCATAAATCCAATAGGTTTCCTTCTTGGAAATTTCATTGATTAAATCTGTGCCCCTCCAATGTGTCTTAGCTATATCAATACCATAAAAAGTCAATAGGCTCGGGTCGCAATTATGCTTTAATTTAAAATGCCTTGTTATGCTACGTTTCTCAAACCCCTTTTGTATATTACCAATATGTTCACCTATTCTCGTTTTCAGGCATCTCCCTGTTCGTCCCACATACTAGTTGTTTACATCTTAGAATGTCCGTGCCACCTTCAGTATGTGGGACGAACAGGGAGATGCCTGAAAACTAGAATAGCCGAACATATTGGTAATATAAAAAAGAAGCAGAGGCTGATTTACTAAATGAGATGAAAATCTTCACACAATGTAACAATGATCCAGCTGTTGGATTTAGTGCTAGGACTCACCAGAGCTGCTATAATTAGATGTCATTCTTACCACTTTCAGTCCACCCACTGTGCATAAATGAATGGAAGGTTGACTTCCCTTTTTTTTTTTTTTTTGTTCCTGTGAGCTTCTAGTGCCTGCACAAGCAAAGTTCTGTGATCAAACTGCTTACTGGACAGTGCATATCACAAAAAAGGTACAAAGTCATTGATAGTGGCTTCATACCACATGATCTCTGTGATCAATCACAGCAGCAAACAATGTAAACAATGACTGCAGTTAGAAGCTGGTTCTAATCATGCACTGATTGGTGGTGGTGAAAAGAAAAGGTGATCATGATCACCAGCCAGTGCCAGTTCCACCCCTCTACTGCCAGTTACTCATTTACAGTATATGTCACCTCCATCCTGCCTCTAATCTGACCTGCATATTAACTTCTCCCTCCTGCGCATATGTACATTAAAGTGATTGTAAAGGTATTTTTTTTTAAATAACAAACATGTCATACTTACCGTATTTGCCGGTGTATAAGACGACTGGGCGTATAAGACGACCCCCTACTTTTCCTGTTAAAATATAGGGTTTGGGCTATACTCGCCGTATAAGACTACCCCTCTTCCAACGCACACCAAAAATTAAAAAACATCAGATTTGATTTCAATATGGTATGGTATTCCAATGATGGGGCACGCTTCCTCGCTCTGACACCAATGATGGGGCACTATTCCTCCCACTGACACCAATGGTGGGGCACTATTCCTCCAATTGACACCTATGATGGTGCCCCATCATTAGTGTCAGTGTGTGAGGAATAGTGTCCCATCATTAGTGTCAGTGTGTGAGGAATAGTGTCCCATCATTAGTGTCAGTGTGTGAGGAATAGTGCCCCATCATTGGTGTCCGTGGGAGGAATAGTGCCCCATCATTGGTGTCAGAGTAATGAATAGTGCCCCATCATTGGTGTCAGAGTAATGAATAGTGCCCCATCATTGGTGTCAGTGGGAGGAATAGCACCCCATCATTGGTGTCAGTGGGAGGAATAGCACCCCATCATTGGTGTCAGTGGGAGGAATAGCACCCCATCATTGGTGTCAGTGGGAGGAATAGCACCCCATCATTGGTGTCAGTGGGAGGAATCGTGCCCCATCATTGGTGTCAGAGCAACGAATCGTGCCCCATCATTGGTGTCAGTGGGAGGAATAGCACCCCATCATTGGTATCAGTGGGAGGAATCGTGCCCCATCGTTGGTGTCAGTGGGAGGAATAGCGCCCCATCATTGGTGTCAGTGGGAGGAATAGCGCCCCATCATTGGAGTCAGTGGGAGGAATAGCGCCCCATCATTGGAGTCAGTGGGAGGAATAGTGCCCCATCGTTGGTGTCAGTGGGAGGAATAATGCCCCATCATTAGTATCAGTGACACCAATGATGGGGCACTATTGCTCCCACTGACACCAATGACACTTGCTGACCCCTGTTGCAGTATGGTGCTGCTGCAGCCAGCATATGTGGTTGCAGCAGCACCTCTGCACTGCACACTTACCCTCACTCGATTTTCACGGGTCCGCTCGGCTCCGCCTCCTCGCCCGTGATTGGCCACCTGTGTGCCTTTCCTGAGCTACAGTTCTGGCGGCCAATCACCGATGAGGAGGCGGAGCCGAGCGGCAGGAGTGAGGGAGTGGCCGGAGTGACTGAAGGAGCAGCGCTTCCTGGATGGATGTCGTGGGAGCCAGGTAAGAGACTGCAGCCCTCTGCCCACCCCTGTACTTGGTGTCCCTTCCGTCGGAAGGGGGGGGGACGGCGGCAGCATCGCGCCGCCCCCCTAAAAAGTGCCCCCTGACGTGTACCAGCGTATAAGACGACCCCCGACTTTTGAGAAGATTTTCAAGGGTCAAAAAGTCGTCTTACACGCCGGAAAATATGGTACTTGCTCTGTGCAAAGGTTTTGAACAGAGCAGCCCAGATTCTCCTCTTCTGGGTTCCCTCGCCAGAGCTCCGGCCTCTTCAACTCTTCCAAGTACTAAGATGCTTGTAATGGGGGCATTCATGCGGGCCTGATCCTGAGGTGGGTGCTATGTGTTCATTGACACACACAGTGTGGTTCGGTCCTGCTCATTGTTTTCTCTCCTCACAGGCAGTGATTAACAGCAGCAGGAGCCAATGACACTCCCTTCTGCCTCCATGTCCAGTGAGAAGAGAGAGGAGAGAGCTGCTGCTTTTGGCAGAGCACTGAATCGAGATCAGGCTCAGGTAAGTATTTAGAGGTGCTGGGGGGAGCTGAACACAGAATCTTTTTTTTACCTTAATACAGATAATGCATTAGTCACTTGCCCTCCTGAGGATTTACCCCCCTTCCTGACCAGACCATTTTTTACGTTACGGCGCTGCGTTACTTTAACTGCCAATTGTGCGATCATGCAACACTGCCCCCAAATGAAATTTACATCCTTTTATTCCCACAAATTGAGCTTTCTTTCAGTGTTATTTGATCGCCTGTACGGTATAAAAAAAAAGGCAGACAATTTTAAGGAAAAAAACTATATTTTTGACTTTTGGCAACTGTGCTATAGTCAAATGATGGCTACGGCGTGGTTGTCCAGTTCTGGGAGGGCGTCATATGACATCCTCCCAGAATGTGCCCTCCCACACTCCCCCAGCGATCTCCATGATCACTGTGTCCTAAAGACACAACTGATCACGTGATGTGGTAAAATGCCAATCACAGCGGCCTATTACCACGTGATCAGCTGTGTCCAGTGACACAACAGATCACCGGGTAAATGCAGCTACCGGTTATCGGCTGCACTTAGCGTGAGGAAAATACTGCCGATAACTGGCAATTGTCAGAAAACAGATCAGCACCAACGAACAATGCCCTGATGATCAGTGCTTCCTATCTCTGCCACTTATCAGTACCTCATCGATGCACATCAGTGAAGGAGAAAAAATTACCTGTTTGAAAAAGTTTATAATTTTTTTTGTTTATAGCGCAAAAAATAAAACACCCAATGGTGATTAAATACCACCAAAAGAAAGCTCTTTTTGTGTGAAAAAAATTATAAAAATGTTATATTGGTACAGTGTTGCATGACAGTGCAATTGTCATTCAAAGTGCAACAGCACTGAAAGCTGAAAATTGGCCTGGGCACAAAGGGGGTATAAGTGCCCAGTAGGCAAGTGATTGGATATCTCATAAATTTAAGCCACAATGTATTCTGCTACATGTCTTTGCTAAAACAAAATCCCAATACGTGTAAATTAATTGGTTTACGTGAAAGTTAGAGCATTTACAAATGGCGGTATAAATACTGGATTTTTTTCACTAGTAATGGCAGCAATCAGCGAATTATAGTGGGACTGTGGCGGGCATTGTGACACTGGAGGGAACTGACTTAGTGTCACTGACAACCCGCGTGACACCAATACAGTGATCAGTGCTAAAAAAAAAAAGCACTGACACTGTACTAATGGCACTGGGCAGGAAGGGTTTAACATGAGGGCAATTAAAGAGTTAACCGTGTGCTAGGTGTGTTTTACTATGGGGCCGTATATTTGTGCTTCACTGTAATCACACTACTTTGCATGGCTGTGCTGTGCACAACCATCCAAAGCAGTGTGTAAGAGCTGATAGGGAGTAGAACTGTATTGTTTACATACAGTTCTCCTCCCCGTCGGAGATGCTCGCCAATCACTGGGCGGGACCACCACAAATGGTGGCACGGGTAGGGCATGTGCGTGTCCCCTACCCGGAAATGCAAATTCACGTATATATACATGATTTTGCACACCCGTGCCGCCCTGTAGCAGTACATCTGCTATAGGGTGGTCGGGAAGCGATTAAGGTAAAAAAAAACAAAAAACGCCCTTTTGCCTTCACAACCACATTAACCACTTCATCTCTGTACATCAATTGTATGTGACCTGCACATTAACTCCTTTGCTTCCTCCTCCCTCTTTGTATGACATGTATATTTACTGTATTGTGTACGATCACCAAGCTCTACATTTTAATCCCCAAAATTCCAGCACACTTAGGTGGGGGAAGTAAACATAAAAAACTAAAAATAATGTGGTTGCATAAGTGTGCACACCCTCTTATAACTGGGGATGTAGCTGTGTTCAGAATTAAGCAATCACATTCAAAATCATGTTAAATAGCAGACAGTACACACCTGCCATCATTTAGAGTGCCTCTGATTAACCCCAAATAAAGTTCAGCTGTTCTAGGAGGTCTTTCCTTACATTTTCTTAGTAAAATTTTGAAGGCATTAGATATACCATGGAACACAGTGAAGACAGTCATCATCAGGTGGAGAAAATATGGTGGAACATTGATATTAGCCTCCAAAACCAATGAAAAAAAATGAGATGAAAACTGTCTGGGAGGCTGCCAAGAGGCCTACAGCAACATTAAAGGAGCTGTAGGAATATCTGGCAAGTACTGGCTGTGTGGTACATGTGACACCAATCTCCCATATTCTTCATATGTCTGGGCTATGAGGTAGAGTGGCAAGATGGAAGCCTTTTCCTACGAAGAAAAACATCCAAGCCCAGCTAAATTTTGCAAAAACACATCTGAAGTCTCCCAAAAGCATGTGGGAAAATGTGTTATAGTCCGATGAAACTGAGGTTGAACTTTTTGGCCATAATTCCAAAAGACATGTTTGGCTCAAAAACAACACTGCACATCACCAAAAAAACACCATACCCACAGTGAAGCGTGGTGGCAGCATCATGCTTTGGGGCTGTTTTTCTTCAGCTGGAACTGGGACCTTAGTCAAGATAGAGGGAATTATCAAAAGTTCCAAATACCAGTCAATATTGGCACAAAACCTTCAGGCTTCTGCTGAACATGAAGAGGAACTTCATCTTTCAGCATGACAACGATCCAAAGCATTCATCCAAATCAACAAAGGAATGGCTTCACCAGAAGAAGATTAAAGCTTTGGAATGGCCCAGCTAAAGCCCATACCTGAATCCGATCGAAAATCTGTGGGGTGATCTGAAGAGGGCTGTGCACAGGATTGCCCTCGCAATCTGACAGATTGAGATTTTTTGCAAGGAAGAGTGGGCAAATATTTTGAAGTCAAGATGTGCCATGCTGATAGACTCATACCCAAAAAGACTGAGTGCTGTAATAAAATCAAATGGTGCTTCAACAAAGTATTAGTTTAAGGGTGTGCACACTTATGCAACCATATTATTTAAATTTTTTTATGTTTATTTCCCTCCACCTAAAATATTTCAGTTTGTTGTTCAACTGAGTTGTACAGCTTATAGGTTACATTAAAGGTGGAAAAAAGTTCTCAAATAATTTATTACAGAAACATGACATTTTAACAGGGGTGTGTAGACTTTTTATATCCACTGTAGCTCTGAACACTGAAAAATGGGCTGGACAGGAAGATGGTTTAACATGCCGGTTCTCAAGTAAACAGTGCTGTAGTAATGAACAGCTACTACAAGAATATGTGCTAACAGCACCTGGTTCTTAAATACAACCTGTGCTTTCTGAAAATAATATAAATTAACACCAAAAATAGTAGGGTCAGCCAGTTACCTTCATGCCTACATTGAAATCCTGTATAGTACCCAGGTGTTATTATTGGCACTGACTGTGACAATAAATCTCTCAAACAAAGTAAGACCCATGTGATAAACAAACGTGGACATTTGTTTCAAGGGATCAAAGTTTAGACTTAAATGATGGAGTTAAATTATTAGTCAGCTTAATTTTAGTTGTTCATTACATGTATGCACTTTAAACCACTGTTTTTATGCATTTCTTTACTATATAAACTACATAAATCAATTGTTAGCAAATAAATGTTTAATATATGAGAAAGAATTCCCAGAGCACTGCAACACTGCTTGGTTTAAAGCTCAGCCTGATGGAAACATTCTACTAGACCATTTGATAAGGGATGAGTCACTGATGTGGTGATTCACAAAGTCTATAACAATAATCTTCTTTCAGTAGAGCTGAATATTAATAAACAACATTTCATATTGAGCTGACGAAAAAAATTATTTGATTTTTTTAAGCTCCAACTATAATAAATACATGTATGGGTACAGAGCACATTGCCTTTAAGTGATACATTTTGAATTACCAAGAGGTAAAAAAAAATTATGTCATAAAATATCCAGCTGTGACTGATACAACTTTTAAATTCATGTGTAGCTATAACAGTCTCAATTCCAGTTCACTGACACAAATACGTATTTTACATGCCCTTGCTTAGATAAATCATTCAAAATGAACGACTACTTAAATTGTAATACATTATTTTCTGTTTACAATCGTATGTGCCCTTACAGCAAATTATGTGCTGCACAAATTGTACAACCTTTCAGGAAGTATTTCTGTAGGAACAAGACTAACATTAAATGTGGCCATGAAGGAGGTGATGAATTGAGCTGTGATAAGACAAGCCCTGCGGCTCTTTATTTTATTGATCACAAGCTTGCTGTTTATCAGCCGAGATGCATGGTGATTAAGCATGTGTTATCATATATGGAGCAGGCAGGATGATCAGAAGCAATGACTGCATCAACACTTCCCCTCTGCTAGTCTACACTCGTATTTAAAAAGACCCTGTCAGTCAGTCTGTATCTGAATGTTCCTGCAATTATACACATCTCTCTGGCAGCCTGTATCTCCTGTCATTCTTCCGTTCCAGTGAACTGGAAGGATGTAGCACTGGTGAAGAGTCTGAAGACATGAGCTGCTGGAAAGGGGAATATAATGCCTTTACTATTGCAGGGAACTTCAGGAATAATTTGCTTTAGCCCACTTTCACGATGCCGTGCTGCAGCCAAACCACAGCGTGGCATCATGAAAGTGGCCTAAAGCAAAATCAGCAGTGCAGCACCGTCTACCTACAGCTGTCATACTGGTAACCTACAGTTTCCCATAGACTCCTATTATGTCCCACATGGTTTTTGAAAGCACACAAAAAGTCTCGCATGCTGCATATTTGCTGCACTTTCAGAAAATGCAGCAAAAATGTGGGACATATTAGAAGTCTATAAGAAACCATAGGTAACTTGCAAGAAAACTACAGGTGGATTGCGCTGCAACCAAACCGCAACGTGGCCGTGTGAAATGGCCCTTAGAGACCGACAGGATTTCTTAGCTGGGAAATGGCAGCCTTCAATATCAAACTGTACTGCTATTTGTTCTCTGCAGCTACTTAGAAAATATACTCCTATTTCAATATCCCACATGCAAAATGGGGATTTATATATAAAACATTCTTAAAATGCAGCTTTTGTTTCTCCATTAAAAAAGTCATAGAGTAAAAGACAAGAAAGATATTGAAAAAATAATGAGATGCTGGTTGGATTCAAGTGAACATAATGGCCCCTGTTCTCCGTTCCTAGCACAGTCAGCTAAAATCACTACTGTGTACTATATTATGGCACATTTGTATTCTTCATTGTTTATAAGTGATTTCTTTGTCATTTCTTTGTGCTGTTTTTAAAAGTTCAGCCAACCCCAAACTTTAATTACAGATGTACCTCGGTTTACGAATTTAATGCTTTCTCTGGGACGTTTCATATTGCAAAAATTCATAAACCGAAACGAGGTTTCCCATAGGAATGCATTGAAAATCTACCTAATCACAGGTTATCCCCTCTTCAGTCTATCATGAATGCCAGACTCATCCACCTTACTAAACATTCGATATCTGCCACCCCTCTCTGCCAATCCCTCCACTGGCTTCCTTTGCCCAACGGATAAAATTCAAAACATTAACAATAATGTATAAAGCCATTTATAACTCTGCCCCAAATTACATCACCAATCTTGTCTCTATCACCCAAACCATACTCTCTGCTCCTCGCAAGACCTCCTGCTCTCTAGCTCTCTTGTCTCCTCCTCGCATGCTTGTCTCCAGGACTTCTCCAGAGCTTCCCCCACCCTCTGGAACTCTCTACCCCAATTTATCAGACTATCGCCTACTCTGCTCACATTTAGGCAATCTCTGAAAACCTCTCTCTTCAGGGAAGCCTATCCTGCCCTCAGCTAATAATGGAATCTTCTACTCTTCCAACCAGTCCATCCCTCACGGTTACTACCTTTTGTACCACTAGCCCCTCACTCCTAGATTGTAAGCTCCAAGGAGCAGGGCCCTCCTATCCCTCTTGTATTGAACTGTATTGTTGCCGTTTTGTCTCCCGTTATATTGTAAAGCGCTGAGCAAACTGTTGGCGCTATATAAATCCTGTGTAATAATAATAATAATCCATTCTGGAGATCAGAAAAAGGTTAAAAAAAAAGTCACTGTTACTATAGATCAGTGCCGGTTTTTAAATGTAATTACCGGCTTTTTTTTTCCTTCACTATAGCTCAGAGAACCAGCTGTCACTTTCCCCTCCAACTAAAAGAAAGAAAGTTTCCTTTTAGTTTATTTCCTGAGCTAAAAAAAACAATGTTTCCTTTTAGTTTGTTTCCCGAGAAAAAAGAAACAAAGTATCCCTTTAGCTCCGGGGAAAGTGACAGCTAATTCTGTGAGCTATAGTGAAGAAAAAAAAAAAGCCAGCAGTTGCATTTAAAAATCAGCACTGACATACACTTCGTATTGCAGAAAAAAAATTTTGTAAACCGAGGCATTATTTTCAATGGCTTTTCATTCGTAAGCAGATAATTACGATAACCAAGGCGTTTGTAAACCGAGGTACACCTGTATTTGTTATTTTATACCAAGATGGCTATGCTTCATGTAGCACTCATGACTGCTATGTTAGATACAAGAAGAAAAGTTCATCTTGGTTGTGTTTTTATTAAATGTGCTCTGAAGGTATGTTATGAGGTCCACTCATACGTAAATTGTACTTATCCAAGTTCTTCTTTAAGGGCTCGTTCACACGGTCGAAGGTGTGAGCTGTGAGGGGAACGGTGCCAATGCATTGTAAATGATGCATTGCATGGTTTGCCTTTTTCTTTTTTTTTTCAATTCATGATCTGGGATGGTGATTCGATGTACAGTGTTGAAAAAAGTGCAGCATGCCCTATATATTGCAATGCACACTGCTGCAGCAAAGTTTTGTGAACTGAACTAATAGGATATAAGGCCAACAGTCTCATCTATGCATTGGGACTGCTTTGGTCAAGTCTGCCCTACACCTATGGTGAGAACTAGATCTGAATGAGCGAGTGGGGGTTTACAAATTGGATATCTGTAGTTTAGGGATGGTCAAATACAGTAAAGTAAAATGAATTGGGGTTGATTTACTAAACCTGGGGAGTGCAAAATGTGGTACCCTCTGCATAGAAACAAATCAGATTCCAGTATTTTTTTATTGTCAAAGCTTAAATTGTTTGTAAAGGCTCAAAAACGTATGTGTGTAGTAGTCCCCCAGCTCCCCAAATACTTACCTGAGTCCCATCACGATCCAGTGATGTACACAAAAGTCTCTGCTCTTCAGGGACTCTCTCCTCATTGGCTGAGACAGCAGTGGGAGCCACTGGCTTGCACTGCTGTCAATCACAGCCAGTGAGCCAATGATTGAGGGGGGCGGAGCTGAGTCACAGGTCTGTGTGTGAATGGACATGCAGAGCAGAAGCTTGCAAGTGAGCCTGCTTGGGTGCCCCCATAGCAAGCTGTTTGCTCTGGGAGCACTTGGCAGGAGGGAGGGGCCAGGAGCGCTGAGAGGGGGACCCAAGAAGAAGAGAATCAGGGCTGCTCTGTGCAAAATTACTACACAGAGAAGGTGAATATATCATGTTTGTTATTATTACTTTTTAATTGCCTTTAATATCACTTTAATTAACTGCTTTCCATCCGCCCTATAGCAGAAGTACTGCTACAGGGCAGCACGGGTGTGGAAAAATCATTATATATACATGATTATTCGTTCTGGGTAAGGGGTGCGTGAGGCATGCATGAGCCCTACCTATGCTGCCATTCGCGGCCTAGGCTGTCAATCACCAGATCCAGGCCAGTGATTACTCACTGGCACCCGTTGATTGCCGAGCATTTCCGACGGGCGGGGAGGAGAACTGTCAGTTCCTGTACTCTGCTTTGCATAGCACAGCCATACAAAGCAGTGTGCTTACACAAACACAGCACAAAGCACAAACACAGCACAGGATGTAAAACATCACACAGTTAACCCTTTGATCACTTTACATGTTAACCCCTTCCTGCCCAATGCCATTAGTAAAGTGTCAGTGCTTTTTATTAGCACTGTATTGGTGTCACTGGGGATGTCAGTAACACAAAGTCAGTTCCCCTCAGTATCAGAATGCCTGCTGCAATTCCGCTATGAGTCACTGATCGCACTATTACTAGTAAAAATTAAAAAAAAAAAATCCCAGTATATATACCGCCATTTGTAAACACTAACTTTCACATAAACCAATTAATTTACACGTATTGGGATTTTGTTTTAGCAAAGACATGTAGCAGAATACATTTTGGCCTAAATTTATGACAAAATTTGATTTTTAAAATTTTTTACTGGACATGTTTACTAGCAAAGTGTCAAAAAATATTTTTTTATCACAAAATTGTCGGTCTTTTTTTTTTTATAGCGCAAAAAAATAAAAAAACCACACAGACGATCAAATACCACAAAAAGAAAGTATATTTGTAGGAAAAAGTTAAAGTAACACAGCATCGTAAGGCAAAAAATGGCCTGGTCAGGAAGGGGGGGGGGGGGGTAAATCCTCTGGAAGGCAAGTGGTTAAATAAGCTGAAGTTAGAAGCTGATTCGCTAGCATGAACAGCTGTACCAGATTTTGCACTCTCCAGTTTAAAGTAAATCAACCCAGTTGTGTGCAATCACTAAATTATCCAGGTAGAGCATGGCATGCAGGAACTGCTGCTCCTGTTACTGGCTATCAAGTTTGTGTTATTGTTTTCCTAACAGGCTTAAAAAAAAAAAAAAAAAAAAAAGAAGAAGGAAATTGTCTGATGATCTCTATTATGATACAGTACACTGCTCAAAAAATTAAAGGAACACTTTTTAATCAGAGTATAGCATCAAGTCAGTTAAACTTCTGGGATATTGATCTGGTCAGTTAATCAGTTTCAGTTGCTTTGGTGTTAATGAAATTAACAACAGGTGCATTAGATGGGCAACAATGAGACAACCCCCAAAACAGGAATGGTTTTACAGGTGGAAGCTACTGACATTTGTTTCCCTACTCATCTTTTCTGATTGCATTTGGCTAGGGTCATTGTCACTACTGATCGCATGAGGCGATACCTGGACCCTACAGAGGTTGCACAGGCAGTCTAACTTCTCCAGGATGGCACATCAATGCGTGCCATTGGCAGAAGGTTTGCTGTGTCTCCCAGCACAGTCTCAGGAGCATGGAGGAGGAGTCAGGCAGTTACTCTAGGAGAGCTGGACAGGGTCATAGAAGGTCCTTAACCCATTGGCAGGACCAGTATCTGCTCTTTTGTGCAAGGAGGAACAGGATGAGAACTGCCAGAGCCCTACAAAATGACCTCCAGCAGGCCACTGGTGTGAACGTCTCTGACCAAACAATCAGAAATAGATTTCATGAGGGTGGCCTGAGGGCTCAACGTCCTCTAGTGGGCCCTATGCTCACTGCCCAGCACCACAGAGCTCGATTGGCATTTGCCATTGAACACCAGAATTGGCAGGTCTGCCACTGGCACCCTGTGCTTTTCACAGATGAGAGCAGGTTCACCCCGAGCACATGTGACAGATATGGAGAACATCATGCTGCCTGTAACATCATTCAGCTTCACCATTATTGTAGTGGGTCAGTGATGGTCTGGGGAAGAATATCCATGGAGGGATGCACAGACCTCTACAGGCTAGACAATGGCACTATGACTGCCATTATGTATTGGGATGAAATCCTTGGTCCCTATGCTGGTGCAGTGGGTCCTTTTTTCATGTAGCAAGAGGATGAAGAAATCGATACCATTAAATGGCCCCCACGCTTGCCTGACCTAAATCCAACAGAAGACCTCTGGGATATCATGTTTCAGTCCATCCGTGAAAGTTTTACATTTACAAATGGCGGTATAAATACTGGGATTTTTCTTTATTTTGTATTTTTACTAGTAATGGCAGTGATCAGTGACTTATAGCGGGACTGCGGCAGACATTCTGACACTGGGGGGAACTGACTTGGTGTCACTGACATCATCAGTGACACCAATACAGTGGTCAGTGCTAAAATAAAGCACTTACACTATACTAATGGCACTTGGCAGGAATGGGTTAACATGGGGGGGGTGATCAAAGGGTTAACTGTTTGCAAGGAGTGTTTTACTAGGGGGCGGGGTGTGTGTGCTTTAGTGTAATCACACTGCTTTGGATGGCTGTGCACAGCCATCCAGAGCAGTGTGCCCGAGCTGACAGGGAGGATTTAGTAAACAAAACAGTTCTCCTTCCCGTCGGAGATCTTTGGAAATCACCAGGCACCGGCGAGTAATTACCGACTGGAACCCAGAGATTGACAACTGCAGCCACAAAGAGTGGCACAGGAAGGGCGTGCACGCTGCCCGTGTGCGCCCCCTACCCAGAAATGCAAAATCACATGTATATGCGTGATTTTGCGCACCTGTGCCACTCTGCAGCAGTATTTCTGCTATAGGGTGGATGGGAAGCCATTAATTTTTTTGAGCAGTATATATTTTTATTTACCATATATTATTATTATCATCATTATTATTATTACTATTATGAAGTTCGTTTCACTGATATTGAAATACACTTAACCGATTGCAATAAATCATCCCTAAAATTGAAAAGTAACCAAAAATGGAATTTGTCAACATGACAAACAAAATCCTAAGGGTATACTGTATGAACAATATGTTTCATGTACAATATCTTTATAAGTGGATGATACTACTATCTTATCAATGTTAAACCAAGCTTTTAGGGAAGCTAGAATCTAAAAGTGGAACTATAGCTGTGACTGGATGTGCTTTTCAGATTTAAATATATGTCTTTTCCAATGTACTTCAAAGAAAAGGAGAGTGTCAACTTTTTGCAGACCTTTCTCTTATCCAAATGTGCCTTTATATTTAACAATATGAAGACGTACTATTTCAAAATCCACATTGTGTTAAACTGGTATTAAACCCAAAACCAAAAATGTAATATCTTGCAGCTTACCAATCATTAGATGCGATGGCTGCAGTCGGTATTCTTTGTTTAGGCTTTTTTTCCCTCTGCTTTCTCCTGGTGATCTGGCCAGTAACACACCGCTTGTATTAGAGTGCCCACACTCTGGATGAAGAAGCACAGGGGGCACAGCAGACAGCAACACTGTTACTCTGGAGGCAGGGAAAGATTGTATAGAGATGTAGCAGCAGATTTAAATATACTAACAAACTCCAGCTTATACTTTATAAGCAGTTAGAACAGGTTTTTTTCCTTTTGGGATGAATAAGCTGATTATTATAAGCACTCCTGTCAGTGGTAAATGGTTTGTCTTATCCCTCCAACCGCTACATCTACAAGACTGTTCTGTTGAAAAACAACAAATTTACTGACAAGATCACCAGGTGGAAATAAAGGGAAGCCTAAAAAAGAAAACGAATGCAGCCATCACATCTAAAAATTGGTAAGTTGCAATATAATAAATGTTTGCTTTTGGGTTTAATACCACTTTGAGTATTATCACATTTTATGCTCCCCTAATCTTGTTAAACATGAGGATCTTTTCATACATACAAGTGCAATTTTTTTTTTTAATAAAGAAAACAATTTTAAAAATCTAGGATCAGTATAGTGTATTATAAGACAGTGACAGGCAATTTGATGGTATACACAACATAATTAATCTATGTTATTGTACTTCATTCTATATATTTCTATTGCGCCCCAACTGGCGTAAATGTACACTCAGGTGCATGAATGCACCGGATAAGGGACATCCATACATTTGATTTCTTGATGCATGTGCATGTCCCACTAAGTATTTTCTTAATTTGTTCCTTTAAATAGTCTGAAGGATTTTACACAATCATTAGCTTGGTCTTTTAAAACTAGCAGTACAATTATATACGCAGCACTGTAGTGGAAGAATGGCAGAGAAGAGGGTGTAGTGATCTTCAGTATTCCCTCATCATTTCTTCCCAAGTTACCTTGTGCTACAACATACTGTATACTTGGCTTTTTATTAATGAACATCCCTGTAATGACTGAGGAGGTGACCCTGTGTTAATGGCAGTATGCATGTTCTATGTCTTTGAAGACCACTCCATAGCTCAGTGTCACTTATATTCATTGGCTTCATTTATCATACTAAATTCCCAAATCTAGCCAATTCTAATAGAGTTGGGAATGTGTATAATCTATATAAGGCAAGAAAGAAGAAGGCACAGTCAGCAATACATAGCAGAGATTCTAGCCCCTTTCCTTTACTAAAAACATTTATACTGCTTTCTGTGTCCCCACTGAATAGATTTCCCATCAAGTTATGTTCCTCAAGCTCCTGTCCTTGGAACAAAGATAGTACAATAACCTGAGAAAGGTCCTGAGTCTTCCCCATCATGGAGCTGATGTTTATAGAGACTTTGACACTGAGGAGAAATGGGCAAACTACTGCAGAGATGAATGCAGGCACCTATGGGTGACGGCCCAACAGAAATATGTAGACATGGCTTTGCCTATCAGAACGGCCAGAAATATGCTTTTGACAGGAAGGCTATGGAGGCTGCTACAGATGTGTGTAGGTATCTCTAAATACAGCTATTACTATTACTAAAAACATTCTCTGGGCTAATATATTTTGATTTAACAAGTGTATGGCGGTTTCATTTGCACTGGGAATTATTTTGACGCTATGCTATTACACATTTTTGGGAACAAGTTCTTAACACTTTTTAATTGATGGCATACTACTAAAACTTGAATATAATGATGGGGGAATGACAGTAAGATTGTTGCATGTTATTATATAAACTAATTTTTGTTGACCTGCTAGCCTCAGAATGTGCTCCAAACTTCTGTCAGGTAAGTATCCTATATATAGAGGCATCAGTTACTAAAAGAACACCATGTACACCAATCTGTTACCTTCAACACGATGAGATGAGTGTCCCACGAGCTGCACCTCTGGACAAACCCGCTGTGATGTGGCATGTGGCAACATCAGCCTGGGCTCCAACCAGGTGACTCTCCCAACACATCCTGCTCTGTCCCTTGGAGCCCAATCATGGTGCTCAAGGTGCGGCTCAATGGACACTCATCTTACACTGACGTTTGGAGCTCCTTCCCCAGCCAGCACTCATAGCGGTGGACAGAGGACTAATACTCCTTTAAGCCTGAACGGCTCACATACGTTCTCCTTGGTTCAAAACTTTCAGTACACTTCAAGTAGCTTTCTTAGTATATATTCCCTATAACAGAAGTCCCTGAGTATTTTAAAGATTTTAAAATATTGAAAACTGTTTTTGAAATTACATTATTTTAAAATGTATATAATATTTTAGCTACTGGGTCATAGATACTTTAATATATTTGTGCTTCTAGTAATTCACAAAACAGAATCACCAGACAAAATTATTTGAAACTTAACTTACTGGGGTGATGAAAGGTGGCCTTCAATCCGTTCATAAATTAAGAAGGTGCTTCTACTGCAATTCATATGACAGTACCACTTGCATTCACTTTAATAGTAGAGCATTCAATGCAGTCTTACCCAGCCGTGTTGTGTGTGGTATGTCTGACATCTTGCGTTTCCATTGTTGTATCCCTGATGTGCCTTCTCTCACTTGACAATAGCCTGGGTTTTTATTGTTTGCTGGTGAAAACATTGCAGTTTAATATTATTTTAACTGCACTATAATGTGCTCATTGCCAGGAGATGGCAGTGATTGCTGAGGGAGTCCTGCCTGGTTTCATGTAACTCACAAAGTGTCATGTAACTCACAAAGTACCTGAAATTACTTTCAGTCCTCATGCACACTATATGTTTTGATAACGCTGGTAATGTTAGCTGTGTAATGTCACATTAAAAACTTGAGTTTTTCAGCTTTTTTTAGTGTTTCTGCATTAGCGTTTAGCAGCGTTTTGCCGCATTTAGTGGCGGTTTCCCATGTTTGCGGTTTTCAGCTTTTCTTTTGGTTAAAAAAGTCCAAAAATGCCAGTTTGCGGCTTTTGCGCTTTTTTCAGCGTTAGAGCATTTTTACAGCGGAAAAGCTCCTCTAGAAACCCACTAGTCCTGGGGTTTTTTTCCAGCCAAAAAACATCCCTGCCAAAAAACGTTGATTACACATGGACACAGGATAACATGCTGGGGAATTTACTAGCTGTAGAAAAAAAACATCAAAAGCCAAAAACAGTAGCTGTAAAAATATCCAGAGTGCATGAGGACTCAAGGTCACAAAAACACAATACAGGAAATCTAATCAACACCAATCTATTTAGCCAAAAATGTTGTCAAAGCAAAAATTCACAATTTTGAAAGAATTTGCTCAAAACCCAAATCGGCAGTTATACAACAAACTCAGCTTTGCTAACATCACTCCACTGTTTCCCAACGGTATTAAATGGGTTAAAGTGTGAAAAATAGCGTTCGCTTTTAATGAATTCCCTATGTATTATATAATTCAAGTAAACTTTTCAGCTTTATGTTCAAATGCGCACAATTGCATGCATGCCAAAGTGAGATTATACATTTTTCACATGGTAAGGCAGTGCAAAAGAGATGTAAGGCAGATTATAACACACATTTGCTATAAAATCACAGCTGGTCTAATAATTACCCTCCCTCCCCTGCTCAAAACTAGCACTGTATCAAAAAAACATGCCTTCTCGACTACCAGGAGGAAAATGATGTAAGCAGATTAGCAACAGAATCTGCTGAAAATCTGACACTACAATCAGTGGCAGCCTATTGAAACAGGTTTGCACACGGCTGCAACAGAATTACCACTGGAGGGGAAACAGATTTTCATTAAAAACCATTCACACCTGTCTACTCTTGTGTGTTGCGGCACTGCACGCCTGTTAACATGCTCTTCGCTAAAGCAGCCCATTCATTTCAAATTGGTTGTCATTGCACTAAAGTGGATAGAAAAACATACCTGTGCCTTTCTTTTTGACACCACAACACATGGCAGTTCCTTACCGCACATTGCAGTGGAGATACTTTGTGGAAGTGCTATTTAAAATGCATGTACTTTATGTAAAAAAAGTTTCCAAATTATTATTATATAGGATTTATGGTAAGGCAGGCTTCTGAGAAAAGTTTAGTGACCTCTTCGGTAGTAGCAAGGTCAAAAGAGGAAAGTATTGTAAAATAATCTGTTCGAATCTGTCTCACCCTTTCTATGTTGCATTGTCTTGCTATAGGACTGGTCTGATACATGCCACCCTTTACAATTTGAGTAAAATAATAAGACTCATACAATATTTATTTATTATTTATTACAGGTACTTATATAGCTCCATCAATTTACGTAGCGCTTTATATATATACATATACATTGTACGTTCACATCAGTCCATAACCCTCAAGGTGCGTACAATCTAAGGTCCCTAACTCACATTAATACAAATACATACTAGGGCCAATTTAGACAGGAGCCAATTACCTACCAGCATGTTTTTGGAGTGTGAGAGGAAACCGGAGTACCTAGAGGAAACTCACACAGGCACAGGTAGAACATACAAACTCCAGGCAAGTGGTGCCGTGCTTGGGATATGAACTGACGACCTTAATACTGCCAGGCGGAGGTGCTAACCATTATGCCACTATGCTGCCCAAGTGACCAGACATCGCCGGTTTCTGGGGACAATCCTGTTTTTGGAGGCTGCCCATGGATGAAAAGTGTCCCTGCCTGTATTCCCTGAAAAGAAGTGGGGTACCCAAAAGCTGCATACTAATCATACTTGGGAACTTACCAGATCTATCCCAGCAATCCTGGCTCTATTTTTTCATGTTATTGCCTCTCTAACTTGGCAGTACAATTTTCTGGCTCCGGCCTGAATGCTCAGAAACAAAGTCATGTGAAGTCAGGGCATCAAATAATTTGAGGTGTAGGCTGTCTAACTGTCACACTCACTTGCTACCCAGAGAAGAGGAAAAAAAAGAGAGGCTGTGTAGATTAACTCTGCCCTAAAACTATGCAGGAACAGAGAAATGGACCTAGAGGGCAGGAGTCAGTTCCTGGATAAAGGGGAGTATACATAGAAGAGTAGTACTAGGGACTGTGCTGCTGACTGTACTATGTCCTTTGTATGATTGTTACTATCAGTTGTCCATAGATCATGTGCTGTAACTGTGTCCCACATGATTTCTGCCTGTACCAAGATTGCAGGTATCCTATGAGAAGCCCTATCAAGGGATAGGAAACTTACATGGGATTTGCCTATCTACACATAGTACTAGCACTGAATGTTTTTAAGCAATTTCCAGCAAGTGAGCGCACAGGAACAGTTTCTGTTATGGCAGACAGACATTCTTTCCAAATTATTTGCATTTTGTAGTCTGCTGTAATGTTGTTTTAACCACTTGCCCTCCTGAGGATTTACCCCTTCATGACCAGGCCATTTTTTTGCATTACGTGTAAATAAATTGAAAGTTATAGAGTTTACAAATGGCGGTATAGATAATGGGATTTTTTTTTTCCCAATAGTAATGGCGGCGATCAGCAACTTTTAGCAGGACAGCAGGACTACGGTGGACATTCTGACAGTGGGGGGGAACTAACTTGATGTCATTGACACCCCAGTGACACCAATACAGTGATCAGTGCAAAAAAGCACTGACACTTTACTGATGACACTGGGCAGGAAGGGGTTAATGTGAGGGGCAATCAAAGGGTTAACTGTGTGCTGGGAGTGTTTTACTAGGGGGTTGGGTGTGTGTTCTTCACTGTAAGCACACTGATCGGGATGGCTGTACTGTGCATAGCCATCCCGAGCAGTGTGCTGGAGCTGTCAGGGAGGAAGATTGTTTGTAAACAAAACAATCTTCCTCCCTGTCAGAGATGCTCGATAATATCCGGGTGCCGGCGGGCAATTACTGTCTGGGACCCGGTGATTGACATCCACAGCCGCAAATGGCGGCACGGGTAGGGCACGTGCACGACCCCTACCCGGTAATGCAGAATGACGTACAGTATATATACGTGATCCAGCGCACAGGTGCCGCCCTGTAGCAGTATACCTGCTATAGGGCGGCCCTAAAGCGTTTAAAGCAAGTGGAGGTCTGCTAACTTCCATCATTCAACTACATGTAAGCAAAAATACTTTTTTTTTTTCTTGTACTTGATTAAGTTTTCTTTGTAAAGTGAATTTTTACCACATTCAGCAAGCTAAAGTAGGCCATACATGTTTGATTGTTGAATCGAAAATCAAAAATGTTGTTCGTTCTGTAATCCAATGGTGCCACCAATGATTTTGACAAATCGGCCGTTTTTCATGAATTTTCCAACATGCCCGATAAACGAAATGGGGAGGAACCATGAAAAATAGGCCGGTGCCATTGTTCCACTAACATAGCAAACATCAATCAATTATTCTTAGGTCCGATTTTCAAACGAAAAAAACGTTCTGAAATCGCCCAATGTATGACCGGCCTAAGGGAGAATTCCCAAGCAATGTGAAAATTCTCTTACAAATTAAACACCGTTTGCCTTTTCCTGATAGTGAGAAACATCAGCTCCTACAATAAATGTTGCAAACCCCTTCACAGCTGAGAATAACTGCCTTCAATTAAAAGAAAGGTATGGTTCAATGTTGGGTCAACTTACATTGTATGTAATAGTGACTATGTGTTCCAGATCTCACATAAGCAAGACATTATACACAACAAGCTGGTTTGTCTGTTACAGAGTCAACAATTTTAAAGAACTTTCCTTTTTCCTCCAAATGGTAATATTCCTCCAAATTTCTGATCACATAAGCAATGTGATTGGCTGTCACAGTGGTCACTTGATTGAGAGCATGTCCCCTGGTTCTCAACTGAAGAAAACTGCCTGTGACAGCTTGGTCACTGTGCAAGGAGTATGCAGTGAGTGTGCTCTCAGCATAGAAACCTCAGCCATCATGAACGCATATGTGCAAAATATGGGTGTTAGGGGCTACAACCCCCCCCCCCCCACACTGCATATATGCATTACATGGTCTGCAGCACATAAAAAAGTACACTAACCCTTTCAAAATGGCTTAAATCCCTCACCAGGGACCCGTGGCTTCTGTGCCACTTCGAACTCTACATGGCAAATAATAGAGCACAGGCAGCAGCACAATACACTAGTGCAGGCCTATGTCCTTTGCATGCTGTGATGAACCGTCCTTTTGTGATAACATTTTGCCCTTTCGGTTTCAGTTTTCTCCCGTTTGTAAAGCTGTATATGTTTAGCAGCTGTTATGTAGACAGACATTCTACACTGTTTGTTTGGGGAAATGTGACCTTGTAGTCTTCCACTTCTAATAGAGTTCATACTGTACTGTTGTGTTGTAGGGTTTTGTTGTGGGTGGGGAAAACCCGGTGCCAGGCTGTCTGGTGGGGGTGGGGGTGAAGCTGTATATACTGAGCTGTGTTTAATAAAGATTCATTCATTTCACCCTACACGAAGTTTCGACTCCTGGTTTGGGATAGCAGGGAAGGATTGGTTTTGAGCTCTAATACCTGCCTTGACAGAGTGCTGGAAGACTTGCTGGAAAAGGAGACTATTGGGTGAGACACATCGCTCCGCACGAGGCAGCCCAGGCGGAACGGTTCCGCCACACATGCCAAATCTATCAATTATGTTTCAATGCCACAATCACCCCTTTCTCCTGTTTCACCTTCTGTCCCAGGACCACAATGGTTGAACAAATTAAAAACTGCAGTATTAATGCTCTAAAAGAGTAATTGGTAAAAAAGTTGAATAATCATGTAAATTCTAACAGATGTATGTATGAATGCATCCTTGTCACTATAACTGTTATACCAACATACCTCTGGATTTCATCTGGTCACCTTAATCTACAATGGTACATTTATGAGGTGCCATCTCATTCAGCTGCCCAGGATTATGAGCTTAGGGGTCATAAATACACAAAAAAGTGACACACATACCTGACTCAATAAGAGACAGCCTGATCTGCAATAGATATGCATCTAATATGGTTGGTAACTTGCTTGCTAAATTTTCCTCCCAGTATATTGTATTTCGTAATACAAAAGGGTCAGATGAGGGTTTATACTAAAGGTGTTTATGCTTCTGTTCTAATATGACTAAATTGTTATGATTAGATTGACAGATGGAGCCGCTTGGTCAGATCAGCCATTAGATTTAATACAGGTGCGAGTAGAGGAAATCTTGCAGAGGGCATATAAATGAGCAGTTAAGCAGAAAGCAAAAATCATATCATCTCTAAGCCTTAAAGGCTCTTCAGTAAAATAGTAATTATGATAATGTTTTGTTTTGCAATTAAAATAAAAAAAAAACTAGCTGCTAGATTACACCTCTAAGATGCCAATTAAAAAGAAAAAAAGAAATATACATGTAAAATAATTGGAGAAATTAATTTTAAGGCTTGTCAGTTAAAATGGAATAATCAAGCAAAGATCCAGACATTGAGGGAAAGAATTACAAATTGTTGCTTCCAAACAGGATTCAATCAAGTGAAAGAATGTGCTTCTGTGAATGACAGTTAGACAGAGACACTGTGACTCTATGAAGTAATGAGAAGGTCACATTTACATGGGAGGTTACTGTGATCATTCCGGATGGCTGGAGAATTCTTTTCATAGAGGGCTGTGTTTGCAAGACAACACTAAGAACTTTGTGAGGCTTCTTGAGTCACAGGGCCCGAAAAAAAAATTCCCAGGCCTTTCATAGACAGTATTCAATTATATGAAGTATAACCATTTTAACTTAATCAACAGATGCCTCGAGGACTAATAGAGCAGCTTTGTATTTTCCTTAAGGTCAAAAAGATGTTTCCATTAAAAACATTCATCTTATGTACAGCTGATTTCTGCTTACCATATATGTTTTATTGTCTCTTGTTTATTGGTGCTTAATGCCTGCAGATTACTCACTTTGTGCTAGGTCAAAGTATTGTTTGAAGCAGTATTCCTAATTGCTGTTTGCATTAATATCCAGACATGAACGTGAAATAAATGCACGTAGCTGAGAACATTAGCTAATGAACGTTTGTATATTACATTTGTGGGCTGTAGTGATTTATGGCGTTTATGTTCATTTGTACTGTGTCTGGCTCCCCCTACAGGAAGTGTTGGTAATAAGCAAGAAACTCAGCAGTGACCATCTATGGATAACTACGTCTGCCAATTATATTTGTTTTACGTTTATTTTGCAGTATCGTTTGTGGTCAGCTAACAAGGTCAAAGGGAGGGGGGGGGGCTTCTATTTTCTTAGGTGTATTGAAATGTAAAATCTGTCTTTATTCACGTGCCTAACAGGGCATTTTTAAAATCAGCACTTTTTGCTAGAAATTACTGCTAATCCCCCAAAAAGTATATTTTTCTCTGAAAACAGAGACCATGGAGAATAAAATGGTGGTAGTTTATATTTTTTATATTGCATTATATTTGTTCAGTTATTTATCAAACACATATTTTCAGGGAAAAATACACTAAAATTATTTTTTGGGCAAACAAACACAACATTGTACCCATTTTTTTTTTTTTAAATATAAAAGATGGGGTTGTGTTGAGTAAATAAATTCCAAAAATATCATGTCTTTTTTTGCACACACGGCCCTAGAATTATTTTATTATTAATCACTTTGATATTAAGGACAATGGGGTTTATTTACTAAAATTGAAAAGTGCGAAATCTGGTGCAGCTCTGAATAGAAACCAATTAGCTTCCAGGTTTTTTTTTGTCAAAGCTTAATTTACAAGCTGAAGTTAAAAGTTGATTGGCTACCATGCACAGCTGCACCAGATTTTGCACTCTCAAAAGTGTGGCCCAACCGATATTACATAGATGTGCTTGCCCTATGCTGTGCTTTTTTATGGGGTGTGTGGGGTGACTGCTGTGCTTTAAAGTTTTTTCTTTTTTCCATAAGAAATTGTTATTGAAAAAATAAGAAGACATACAAGGTTTTTCACTGACATACAGTGGATGTAAAAAGTCTACACACCCCTGTTGTCGGGGGTCAGGTTTCTGTGATGTAAAAACATGAGACAACGATAAATCAGAACTTTATCCACCTATAATGTGACCTATAAACTGTACAACTCAAATGAAAAAAAAAACCTGAAATCTTTTTTTTTTTTTTTTTTTAAAAGAGACTTTATTAGGTTTTATCTTATACACACATGAACCAACGATAAAAGTTATACAGTATACGTAGCGTAGCAACATGTCAAAGCAGGTAACAAAATCCAAAAATACCAATTGTTCTCATAACGAATATGCAAAAGCCCCAAGAGAGACAAAGAGAAAAACAAAGATGTGTAGGAATAAAAGATTTACTTATAGAAAAGGGAGACATCGCACGAAGTGTCGAAATGTAAGGGCTTAGGAGTAATGTATCCAGGTTGTTAAGAAGATACGAGTCAAAACATGCATAGGTATAATTCTAGAGAGAGATAAGCAGATATATTCCATGTTAGCCAATAGTCAAATGACCAGGAGGAGGGTCAACGTGCATATGGATAGGAAGTGGGAACAAAAACAGAAAACATAGAATAGAGAATAGAGATTAGACCGTAGGGAAAGAAGGAGAAAGAAAATTGAGAAAACAAGTCTAGAAAGAAATAGACCATCATGAAAGACAAAGAGAAAGAAAGAAAGAAAGAAAGAAAGAAAGAAAGGAGGGAGAAGTAGAAGACTTAGGAATATATTGCCTAGGTTCAGAGGCCAGATGACCGGAAGAACATGTCAGTAGCAAGAAACAGCTCGACAGTGTGTGGAGGTGTATATGGGCTAGTATGGGGACAGTTCCCTAAGAGTCAACAAAGAGGCGAGGTTGTGAAAGAAAGAGAATAGAAGAAAATTGAAAACTGAATCCAAAGTGGAAGGAGGGTAGATTGTCAAAGGTCCAAGAAGGCCCAGAAAGTATAATTTAAACAGTCAGATTACCCCTAATACGAGCAATACATAATGCATCAGGAATATCCCAGAGGCTACATTAGGACCAGGCTAGAAATCCGTGTGAGGGGTGCTGAGACTCCGAGGAAGGGAGTATTCTTGAAACATATTGTCCCCACTTGCGGTTGAACTTTTCCTCTCCTGGAGTAGATGGGAAGTTATGAATGCTGAGCCGCTCCAAACGAAGTAGAGAGTGTAAGTCCAATTTGACATCCGAAATGGTTGGCGGACAGTTGGAGGCCCATTTTTTTAAAATTGACCTTCTCGCTGCCATCAGGCAGGTGGAAAGCCACGGTTTGGCAGTTCTGAGCAGAGCAATGTGCTGATGTGAAGCAGCAGTCACGGGAACATCCAGGTTTCCAAAAAGAAGGAGCAGTGGGTCTCTAGGTAGCGGGAGAGCAGTGACGAAGAGCATAAAGTTCAAGAGTTGGGACCAGAAATTAGAGATCGAGGGACAACTCCAAAACCTGTGGTGGAGGGATGGCTTATATGAGCCACAAAGCGGACACGCAGAGATCGTTGGGTCCGATCTTGAGTACAAACAAGGCATATAGGCATGATGCATAATTTTAAATTGCTGCTCCCGCCAAAATTCGTTCGTGTTGAACGCACAGGTAGTGTTAAAGCCTGCAAGTATTTGTTCCGCAGTGAAAACATTGTCGAAGTCCCGTAACCATGTTTTGATGGAGGTAGAGGAGTCCAACGGTGTAGCATATTGCAAGGACAATTGATTATATATGTTAGATATGTTATACTTCTGGTTCCTCACAAGAACCTCTATCATAGTCGTGCAAAAACGGGTGGACTTATCCTGAGCTATGGATTTCACAAAATTCCTGACTTGTAAGATATACAAAAAATGATGGGAAGGTAGTTCAAACGAGCCAAGAATTTGTTGAAACGGAAGGGGAGAACCTGATGCACCATCATACAATTGGTTCACAAGTCTAAGACCCTGGTTATACCACAAATCGTAGGCTGCATGTTGTTGAGAGACAGAGAAGGAAGGATTGTGATGTATGGGAAGAAAGCGAGATATCCAGGGAGAAACTCCTAGTCTATGTCTGACCTCCCTCCAAGTGAAGAGTGTATCCCGTATGAGTGGATTATGTTTAAGATGAACCGGTATTGAGTTGGAGTTAGAATGTAATAGGGCCGACAGGTCGAACGGACTCACCATGGCTGATTCAAGTAGGTAATTGGAGAACATGGATGCTTGGGATAGCCAATCTATACACACCCGTAAAATACAAGATAAATTATAGAGCCGAATGTTGGGGAGGCCCAGGCCGCCCTCACATCTAGGGAGAAACAGCTTGTGTATAGCTATACGCGGGCGACGCCCCTTCCATAGGAAGCTGGAAATCCCCTTGTTTAACTTGACTATATCCGTGCGTTTGAGCAGAAGTGGGATAGTTTGGAGAGGGTATAAAAGCTTCGGAAAGCTTGTCATCATGAAGAGATGGGCTCTACCCATGAGGGATAATGGCAGGTCTTTCCACACTTCCAATTCCGCTAAAATTTTTTGAATAACTGGCGAAAAGTTGAGAGAATAAAGGGACGAAGCCAATTTCCCAATTTTGATACCCAGATAGGTAATGTAACGTGTATTGATTTTAAAGAGGGAGTCGCAGGCCCAATCTGGAAGTCGAGCGTGGTAGAGGGGAAGGACCTCACTTTTTGCAAAATTAATACGAAGACCCGAGCAACACCGAAAGTCTGCAAAAACTTTCTGAATATATGGCAGATCTAGTGACGGGTTGGAAGTGAATATTAATATGTCGTCCGCAAATAAAGCTAGGCGAAGATCTTGTTGAGCAACTTGAACGCCATGAAGTTGTGACTGAAAAAGCAGGAAGCGGGCTAGGGGTTCCAATGCTAAATTGAAAAGCAAGGGAGATAGTGGACAGCCTTGCCTTGTTCCTTTATGTAGTAGAAAAGAGTTAGATATTTTTCCCGCGGCTACTATCTGAGCCGTTGGGGCAGAATACATAGCCTGAATTAACTGTATAAACGAACCGGAAAAGCCGAATTTAGAGAGTACTAGTTGAAGCCATTGAAAACTAACGTTATCAAAGGCTTTTTCAGCATCGAGAGAAATAATCGCTAAATCCTGAAGGGGGTTATTTTTAGCCTGATGCAGAACTGTAAGTACTTTGCGGATATTAGACGTGGCCGATCGACCCTTTATAAAACCTGCTTGAGAAGGGTGAATGATAGAGGGTAAAATAATGGCCAAACGGTTAGCTATGATCTTAGAAAGGATCTTTGCATCTAAGTTAAGGAGGGAAATGGGACGATACGATCCAGGATCAGAAGGGTCTTTACCTTTTTTTGCTATTAGTTTAATGTGGGCTTGCGAAGCCGATGGGAGATATACCCCGCTCTCCTGGATGGACTGATAAACTAGCTGGAGAGTAGGAGACAGAGTTTTGTCCATCAGTTTAAAAAATTCAGAGGTGTACCCATCTGGACCTGGAGCTTTACCATTAGCTAGAGATCTAATAGCTAGACAAATATCCGCCTGTGAAATAGGGGCATTTAGAGATTGCAGTGCTATTGGATCTATTTGGGGCAAATTTACACTTTCCAGAAAGGACTGTGCTCGTGCCTGGTCAATAGGATCCGGCCCGTACAAGTCTGCATAAAAGTTTTCCAAAATAGATATATATATATAATCTCTTCCTGAGATTGTTTAAGTGCCCCCTGGGAATCTTTAAGAGAGGTGAATTGCGTAGGGGTGAACGGCTTCCTACACATGCGCGCCAGCAGTTTGCCTGGTTTATTACCAAACCTGTGATATTGTAAGTCAAGGTGTGAGTGATGTAATGCTTCCTGAGCAGCCGCCCAGGTATCAAATTGGGTTTTAGCGTCCGCCCAAGCTTTTCTGTTGTCCTGCGTATTAGAGTCCGCCATTTTTCTTTGAGTCAGTCTAAGAAGGTTACTAGCTTCAGTGAAATTACGTGAAATTCTTTTTTTATAAGCGGACGTAAAAGCGATGATTTTGCCGCGTAACACAGCCTTCCCTGCATCCCAAAACAAATTTGGATTAGAGACATGGACAGCATTCGTAGTTTGAAAGTCTGCCCAGGTGTCCTGTAATAGTTTGGAGAGCTCCTGATTATTCGCCAGAAACGAGGGGAAACGCCATATCCTAGGATGTGGCGTAGGGTCTAAAAAGTTTATAGTAATAGAGATTGGAGAGTGATCTGATATGGCTATGTCATGTATGGTAGATGATACAACATGTTGCAGTAGAACGGAATTACAAAAAGTATAATCTATTCTAAATAAAGAATGATGAACAGGGGAATAGAAAGTGTAATCTTTGCCGTCCGGATGGGTTAAGCGCCATATATCGGTAATTTGCATTGCTTCAGCGAAGCTACATAGCAAAGTAGGTGTGAGACGGGGAAACTGAGGGGAGCGAGGGCCACGGTCTACATTCTGCGATTTATCCTCCTGCTCTTGCATAACAGAATTAAAGTCCCCTCCCACAACGAGCGGCTTGTGAACATATGCCGCCAGCCGTGAAGAGAGGGCCTGGAAAACCTGCCTCGTCGGGGAATTGGGTGCGTAGAAACTAGTAAGAACCAATTCTTGGGTTCCGAGTTTGATATGTGCTGCTATGAAACGGCCTTCAGTGTCAGCATCCATAGCGACTAATTCCGGATTAAGCCGTTTGTGAATAAGAATAAGTACCCCTGCTTTATTATTTAGGGAGGAGGAGCCGAAAACATGACCCACCCATAGTTTACGCATGCGGATAAAGTCAGATTGGGTAAGGTGAGTTTCTTGGAGCAAAGCTATATCCGCACGCAAGCGCCGTAGATGTCGTAGAACCGCCATGCGTTTGTGAGGGGACCTGAGACCCTTGACATTCCAAGAGAAAATACGTGTCATCTTAACTGATGTGCTTGATATGATAGAAGGATAAGCATTTTACCCATTAGAAATGTACGCATAATGAACACTGCGTCGCTAGACAATTGGGGGTGATTAGAAACCGGTCTCAGAGGACGGAGGAGTTCTCCCAAGAAATAAAGTTGGAGAGGAAGAGAAAAGCGAGAGAGAAAGGCGAGAACAAGATCAAGGGCCCTAATAGAGCCCAACAAAAAGTCAAAACATACAATATACCAATACAGTATACAGGACTTCACGTCATTCCGCATGCTGTTTCCACCAATACCAGCGTGACCGGGAGTATCTGGGAGAAGAGCCTGCCCCAGGGGCCAGTGTATAATTGTTGGGATGGGAGAGGGCCTCCCTCAAATTTATTCCCATCAGCGGCTCCAGCATCTCCCCCCCCCCCAGCATTGCTGAAATAGGGAACTAGGCACATGCAGGAGTAGGGAAGTATAAATTCAGGCATATATATGATTTACACAATAATGTTGAAGCAGGTGAGCGTGAGAGAACGCCGCACCATCAGATAATATATATATATATAACATTACAAGTTGAACAGCCAATAAAACTCAGACTTTGGAAAGTATGTTCATTGCAATAGAAAGCAATAGAAACCAAGCAAAAAAAAAAGTGAAAAACAGTCACATCTGTACCAATCGGGCCAGGAGATAAGCTTAAAGCTAATATGTAGAGACCAATGGCCTCTTATACCTTCAAGGCGGGCGAGATTTGGAAGACGCTGGGTTTGTGCGTTGACGCTTAGGTGGGTCTTTGCGAGGACTACGTTGATCTCTAGGGCCAGAATTCCTGCCCGCAATACGCGTCGACGGATCCCCGTCATTTAGGTGATCTTGGAGGTATTGGTGGGCTTCTTCAGGATGGACGAAAGATTTGGATTCCCCGGATGGTGCATTGAAACGTAACGTAGCCGGATACGCTAATGTGAATTTTATTCCTTTCTGGTGAAGAGTGGCGCAGACTTGCTGAAACGCTTTCCGTTTACGTGATACTTCCTGTGAATAGTCCGCAAATATTAATAATTTGTGACCCTCAATTTGTAGAGAATGGGAATTACGAAAAGAGGTGAGGATCGCCATGCGATCAGCATAGTTGAGATAGCGGACAATCACCGAACGTGGCACCCGGCGTTCGTTAGATGGGGGCCCCAGGCGATGAGCTCTCTCTACCTGACAGGAGGAGGATAGACCCAAAGCTGCAGGGATTCGTGCTGAGCAGAGATCGGGAAGAGAACCTGTATTAAAAGATTCTGGGAGACCCACGATGCGTAAGTTATTTCTACGTGATCGATTTTCCAGATCGTCAATTTTATCCAATATATTTTGCTGTATACGATTGGATTGTGACGTAACTGCTTGTATGGAATGGACTTCATCTTCTAAGTCAGATAAGCGCTGCTCAGCCACAGTTAACCGTTTAGAATGTTCGCCCAAATCTATTCGCAGCTGTTCAATGCCCTGGCTTACAGCCTTATCCACAGCCTGTGTAATATTTGGGAGCAAAATTGAAGAAATTGCCTGGGCTATTTTTATATACTGCTCAGAAGAGCTATCAGTGCCTGAGGTGAGTGGAGAGGCAGTGAGGATGGTGGGGAGAGGTGCAGACATACCTGCTCCCACGTTGTGATCTCCTTCTGTGCCTGTGTCCATGCTGTGACAGGCAGCTTCGGCGGCCATCTTGGCTGCAGGAGGGGGAGAGCCGCACCCCTCCGCTCTAACAGCCGACTCGTGGCATCGGCAGAAGGTACCGCTCCATGCCGGGGCCGCCGCGGGATGTGAGGAGGCACCCCAAAGCCAAGATGCGGGGGTCCCCGAGGCAGATAGCAGGTGTTATAAGGGCGGGTTCCCGGGAGCCGCGGGTCCCGTTAGTCACAGCATCCGGCGCCGGAACCGGAAGTCACCTGAAATCTTTTAGGTGGGGGAAGTAAACATAAAAAACTAAAATAATGTGGTTGCATAAGTGTGCACACCCTCTTATAACTGGGGATGTAGCTGTGTTCAGAATTAAGCAATCACATTCAAAATCATGTTAAATAGGAGTCAGTACACACCTGCCATCATTTAAAGTGCCTTTGATTTACCCCAAATAAAGTTCAACTGTTCTAGTAGGTCTTTCCTGACATTTTCTTAGTCGTATCCTACAGCAAAAGCCATGGTCCGCAGAGAGCTTCCAAAGCATCAGAGGGATCTCATTTTTAAAAGGTATCAGTCAGGAGAAGGGTAGAAAAGAATTTCCAAGGCATTAGATATACCATGAAACACAGTGAAGACAGCCATCATCAAGTGCAGAAAATATGGCACAACAGTGACATTACCAAGAACTGAACATCCCTCCAAAATTGTTGAAAAGATGAGAAGAAAACTGATCTGGGAGGCTGCCAATAGGCTTACAGAAACGTTAAAGGAGCTGCAGGAGTATCTGGCAAGTAGTGGCTGTGTGGTACATGTGACACCAATCTCCCATATTCTTCATATGTCTGGGCTATGAGGTAGAGTGGCAAGATGGAAGCCTTTTCTTATTAAGAAAAAACATCCAAGCCCGGCTAAACTTTGCAAAAACACATCTGAAGTCTCCCAAAAGCATGTGGGAAAATGTGTTATGGTCTGATGAAACTTTTTTTGCCCTAATTCCAAAAGATATGTTTGGTGCAAAAAACAACACTGCACATCGCCAAAAAACAGCATACCCACAGTGAGGCATGGTGGTGGCAAAATCATGCTTTGGGGCTGTTTTTCTTCAGCTGGAACTGGGGCCTTAGTCAAGGTAGAGGGAATTATTAACAGTTTCAAATACCAGTCAATATTGGCCCAAAACCTTCAAGCTTCTGCTAGAAAGCTGGACATGAAGAGGAACCTCATCTTTCAGCATGACAACGGCCCAAAGCATACATCCAAATCAACAAAGGAATGGCATCACGAGAAGATGACTAAAGTTTTGGAATGGCCCAGCTAAAGACCATACCTGAATATGATCGAAAATCTGTGGGGTGATCTGAAGAGGGCTGTGCACAGGAGATGCCCTCACAATCTGACAGATTTGGAATGTTTTTGTAAGGAAGAGTGGGCAAATGAGTCAAAATGTGCCATGCTGATAGACTCATACCCAAAAAGACTGAGTGCTGTAATAAAATCAAATGGTGCGTCAACAAAGTATTGGGTTAAGGGTGTGCACACTTATGCAACTATATTATTTTAGTTTTTTATTTTTACTTCCCTCCACCTAAAAGATTTCAGTTTTCTGTTCAACTGAGTTGTACAGTTTATAGGTTACATTAAAGGTGGAAAAAGTTCTGAAATGATTTATCTTTGTCTCATTTTCTTTACATCACAGAAAACTGACATTTTAAAAGGGGTGTGTAAAATTTTATATCCACGCTATAGGTTCAAATCAGCTGCTAGACTACAGAAGTGCAATATGTGAGCTTATGAAGGTTATTATCATCAAGCAATGTCAGTGACATTTGTGGAATCGAGACCCCAGAAAGCCAAGGCATTAACCACAACTATCTATTAAAAAACAAACCTTAGTGTAGAAGTAACATAAAAGAAAAGAAGAGAACAAAAGAAAAAAAAAACAATCCCTCCAGCACACCCACAAAGTATGTGTCACGATATAAGGTCAGGTTCAGAGACCAGTTGCTATAGCAGTAAAAGGCTTACCTGAAACCAGCAGTATAGGTACACCAGCGAATCCCCCTGGGAATGACGCAGGCTCACCTGAGGTGCGGGGTCTAAGTATTAACCGGTATTCACCAGAGCTCCTAATGGTGGAGATGGATTGGGCTGCATGTTAATACCAGGTCGCAGATCTCAGGATCACCCCACCAGGGAATGAGCAGACTGGGAACCAATAGCGGATCAACAGGTTAGGGATCAGACGAAAGCAGAGTCAGTCACAAGCCAAGGGTCGGTCACAAATGGTAGCAGATCAATCGTAGTACTTTAGGATGAGACAAAATCGTGGTCAGGAACAAGCCAAAGGTCAGCAGCGGAGGTGTAGACAGTAGCAGGATATTGGCTGGAAAGGCACAATAATCTGGCAAGGAGGAAGTGCATGGACATGGCTTTTATAAGGAAGTTCATGGGAGGAGCAAGGAGTTCAAGGTTCAAGAGCAAACAAGGCACAAGGCAGGATTATCCAAGAATTGTGAAGGGAGCTGTCCAGCATTCCAGATAGCTCAGTGAGAAGAGACATTGCCTCTCACTGCAGAAGGACCAAGTTCGATCCCAGGCTCTGACAGTATGTGTACGGTAGGAGGTGCGGAAGGATTGAACTTACACCAACTATAGAATGAATTGGATTTGCAATCCACACCACCAAGCCCATCCCAATAAAATTAGGCATACAGATATTCAATAATCCCCTGGGGAAGATGTCAGGCTGGGCTTCTCTAAAAAAAAAAATAATAAAAAATGAAAGGGGGGGGGGGGGTGAGGAAAGAAGGGACAGAAATGTTTTTATTGTTTTTATGTACCTCCAATACTTTATTTTCCCTGCCTTCCACTGCAACTATTAAAGCACAGATTGTGCTGGAATAGCTGCATCCTCGGCTACACTAGTTTACGAATGACAGCTGTGACCCCTTAAGTGACATAATACATTGTGCTTTCCGGGTCATTTGTCACAGGCGGGATCGGGGAATGGATGTCCCTTAAGTTCCTTTACACTTGCTAGTGATGCAGTTTCCCATGGTCCTGTGCTCCCCGGTGGAACAGGAGAGACTAGAATCCACGGTGGGTGTCCCATGCTGGGGGCACCCCTTTAAGAGCCCCTTAATTGGGCAGTTTTAGAGCCAACAGATCACTTTTATGTGAAAGCCCTTCATCAGCTCTTAAACCTGGCATCAAGCAAACGGCTGCAGCTTGCAGCTGTAAATTTGGTTTCACCACTTGTTAACCACGTGGTTTAAAAATGTAACTTGGTAGACAAGTGGATTAATGTGCGTAATAAAAAAAAATGCATGATATGAAAATTATTATTATTATAAATCTACAATACAATCTCACAGTGCACTTGCATAGACTGCTACACATTAAGAGTAGAGGCTGCTGACTTAGCAAAGGGGAAGGTTTGCTGAGCTTAGTAAATAAGATGAAACTGTGTTTGTTTCAAAAAACCAATTGTGTCTAAGCCAAAAAACTGTTTCTTTATTTCCATCACGTATGATTAGGTACTTTGTATATTATTTACTGACATTTTCTTTGTTAAGGGAACAATTTTTCCTTTAGTAAATCAACCTCATCATTTGGATTTTTTTACATGTGCAAACCCCTTTCTTTGTGTTTTCAAAAGAGTAAAATAGTATAGACCTTGCATTCCACAGTTTTGTTATTTGTACTTGCATAAGTTTCTCTATATAATTTAAAAAATGTATTCATTTTTAAATTGCACTCACATACAATATTCCTGACAAAGTGTATGCCCTTTTTTAATTATTATTTTGTATTGAGTAGGAAAGAATTAAAAACTTTCTTTTTTTCCAGCTGTTTGTGTCTCACTGGGGAGATTGCACTTCACTTCCTGTCCTGGATATGCAAAATAATTGAGATAAAATCTCCACAAAGTGAGAGGAATTCCCATCTTTTACAACTGTCAAGAAACCGATGTCCCAATTGAAGAATTTACCCTCACTTCTTGTTCTGGTTAATACTTAAAAATGTGGGAATTACTATCAGTTTTTATCTTGGTGACAATAGTCACCAGGACAAATAGAGGTAAACCTCTCCAGAAGGGACACAAAATTAACTGCTTTCCCACCGCCCTATAGTAGAAATACTGCTACAGGGTGGCAGGGCTGCACAAAATCGTGTATAAATATATCGATTTGCATTTCCGGGTAGGGGGCGCACACGCATCACCCTACTCATGCTGCCATTGGTGGCTAGGGATGTCAATGACTGGATCCCAGCCGGAGATTCCCTACTGGCACCCGGCGATCATCGGGAAAAGCTGACAAGAGAGATACCTGTGTGTACACAACACAGGTCTCTCTTCTGCCAACAAGGACATGCTGCTGTATATTTCTCTGCACAGCAGAGAAATACACAGCAGCATGTCTCCCTAGCAAGACACAAACAGCACATCATGTAAAACAGCACACAGCACACTGTTAGCTATTTGATCGCCCCAAATGTTAACCCCTTCCTGCCCAGTGTCATTAGTACAGTGTTAGTGCTAGTGTTTTTATTAGCACTGATCACTGTATTAGTGCTATTGGGATGTCAGTGGAAGTTAGTCAGTTCCCCTCAGTGTCAGATTGCCTGCCACAGTCCCGCTAGAAGTCGCTGATTGCCACCATTACTAGTAAAAAAAAAAAAAAAAAAAAAAAAAAATATATATATATATATATATATACACACACCAACATTTGTAGATACTATAACTTTTAGCAAAGACATTTAGCAGAATACATTTTGGCCTAAATTTATGAAGAAATTTGATTGTTTAAATTTTTTTACTGGTATGTTTTATAGCAAAAAAGTAAAAAATATTGTTTTTTTTTTTCAAAATGTTCGGTCTTTTTTTGTTTATAGGGCAAAAAACAAAACTCAGAGGTGATCAAATACCACCAAAAGAAAGCTCTATTTGTGGGGAAAAAAGTACATAAATTTAATTTATGTACAGCGTTGCATGACCGTACAATTGTCAGTTAAAGTAACTCATCATCGTATCTCAAAAAATGGCCTGGTCAAGAAGGGGGGTAAATCCTCTGAAGGGTAAGTGGTTAACAAAACTTGTCGGGGGTTCCCTACTGGGCTATGCGCTTTCATTCTTACTATAATCTATTTCTGTTGACCTAAATCTCAGGTGTAAATTATAAGCCAGAAATCTGCTATTCATTTTTATTGCTGGAAGAAAACTTCCCTTTGTCTATGCTTCCTGACAGAATAAGGCCTTTACTGGCCTAATGGTGGCCCATGATATATTTAACCACTTGTTCAAATAATTTTAAATAACTAACCCAGAACAAGTATGCAGATAAAGTTTTCTGACCTGTCCAAGAGGGTTTTCTGATGGATGTAAAAGGTAGACTATGTATGCTCATTACAAGTTTACTTTAGGCAAGCTTAAAGCAGAACTACACTGCATCTAAGCACCAATTTTTTAAAAATTTTCTCTATGGTTTGTTTTTCTGAGAAATCGTTTTGAAAACCACTCCCCTAGCATTACTGGCAGTGGCCATCTTAAGAAGGGCAGATGATTCATGTAGCATTTACTTCCTGGAATCCATCTCCCCTAGCTTAGGCATGCAGGCAAGAAGGTGTTATTAGCTGAGAAACCCCCCCCCCCCCCAAAGACACCTGGGATGTTGACTGAGAGAGTGACGCTCCACTTTACGTTCCAGACTGTAAACAGCTGCATTCATTGTAATGGACATGCATGTAGGAGGTGAATACAGAAATATATGCTCAACATAATGTTTTTAATTTTTATACATTCACTTGAATGCATGAATGTGCAAAATGATCAGCAAACTAGAAAAATCTGGTGTATTGGGTATATCCAATACGGACAAATTATCATTTTTAGACTTATGACTTTTTTGAATATGTTCACTCCTTTGTATTCAATCTGTGGACAACCATATATATTATCAATCCTGATCCTCTTGATTCAAGAATTTAAGGATTTGTGAAAGGATACAGGAAATCTGCAGGCACATATTGAGAAGAAAGGACAACATAGTGATTTACTGATTTGTCAGAGTTGACATATTCACCTGATCTGCAGACCTAAAATTTATTTATTTATACTTGCCCTCCCTATAATGCCTCTCTCTACACTTGTGAAAAAGACAGTTTTGATGGTGGAGGGCTTACTTCAACCTTACTTAGTCCCTAGAAAATTGTGTCAATAGTACAATAACATGGCTCCCAACTGTCCCTTATTTGATATGAGGTATTGTCCCTCTTCTGGAATCAAATCCCTCTGTCCCTCTTTCCTCCCCATTTGTCCCTCTTTTGTTTTGTCTGATCTGTATCTAAAAAAAATGCAACAATGCCACCATTAGTCCCGCTCCGCAAGCCAAAGTCCTAGGTATCACTCTAGATTGAAACCTGTCCTTCCAACCCCATGTCCAATCGCTAGCAAGCTCATGCAGGCTCTACCTCCGTAACATCTCCAAAATACGTACGTTCCTAACCCCAGACACTACTAAACAACTCGTTCACTCCCTCATTATCTTACGCCTGGACTACTGCAACTCCCTCCTCACCAGCCTACCTCATCACAGACTATCCCCGCTTCAGTCAATCATGAACTCAGCCTCCACCTTACCAACCACTCCTCTTCTGCCACCCCCCTCTGTCATTCCCTCCACTGGCTTCCGATTGCCCAACGCATCAAATTCAAACTACTAACACAGACATATAAAGCTGTTCATAATGCTGCCCCAAACTACCTCACGGACCTGATACCCAAATACCACCCAACCCGTAATCTTCGCTCCTCACAAGACCTCCTACTTTCTAGCTCCCTGGTCTCCACCTTCCACGCCCGACTGCAGGACTTCCCCCATCCTCTGGAACTCACTACCCCAATCCATCAGACTGTCACCTACCCTCCTCACCTTTAGGCGCACCCTGAAAACCCATCTCTTCAGGGAAGCCTACCCCACCCATACCTAACAGTCGATCTCCTCCACTCCTCCTACCACTCCATCCCCCACAGCCACTTCCTCCTGTGCCACTATCCCCTCCCTCCTAGATTGTAAGCTCGAAAGAGCAGGGCCCTCGAACCCCTCATGTATTGTTTTGTTACTGTACTGTCTCATGTACTGTCCCCCACTATAATGTACAGCGCTGAGCAAACCTTTTGGCGCTATATAAATACTGTATAATAATAATAATTATTCAACTACCAAAAGTGTTATACAACAGTAAATATTATTCATTCATGCACACATGCAAAAAAATGTCTTCCCAGTGCCCAAGGTGGTGTTCATGCGGGATACTCAGTGACCTCAGCCTTCATTTATTCTAGCTGCCTAGCTCAGTGGTCATGAACTTTCCCCAATCTACCGTCTAGAAGGACACTCAGCTCTCTGCAAAAGGTGCATGGTTCTGGTCAGATTGAATTAGCTCTTCTTTGTCCCACTCTGCATCCTCCTTAGTCCTCATGCACACTGGGGGGGGGGACATTTTGATAACGCTGGTAACGTTAGCTGTGTAAAACCATGTTAAAAAAACGTGAGTTTTTCAGCTTTCTTTAGCGTATTTGCATTAGTGTTTTGTGGCGTTTAGCAGTGTTTTCCCGTGTTTGCGTTTTTTAGCATCCCCCCCTCCCCATTTTTTTGGCCAAAAAAAGTCCAAAATGTTGGTTTGTGGTGTTTTACAGCATTGAAGCATTTTTACAGCTAAAAACACTTCTCTAGAAACCCACTAATCCTGGGTTTTTTTTTTCAGCCAAAAAACATTGATTACAGTCTGTGTGTGAATGGACACATAGGATAACATGCTGGGGGGTTCACTAGCTGTAGAAAAAAATGTCAAAAGCCAAAAACAGCAGCTGTAAAAATGTCCCGTAATTTATAATTATAAAGGCTGGACAGTTTAACCAGTACAAAGCCAGAATCCAGCATATTCCTTGCCTCAAAGTCTACAGATGTAGCATACAGCTGAGGCCAGCAGCCTGTACACATTAATGACAGACTGTCAGACACTGCAGCTCATCTAAATGGTAACGTGTTTACGGGGATGGACGAGCAGCTCTGAATGCAAATTGTCCCGCGGGTTAAAAAATACACTGGTATCTGGTGTTGTACTACAACATACTCAAGTTTTGCTTTAAGAAAGACCAACTGAATTTGAAATTTTGTCAGACATTGAGTCTGCCCTCCTCCTACATGCATTTAGAGCACATAACCTGCACAGCGTTGGAGAACTCAGAGCAATGGAAAGTCTGGTTGGCCGCGCATCCAAGAAAATCACCTTTATTAGGATTCTTCATGTAAAAACACATCCACAACACATGATGAGGAATGCAGCAAATCCAGCTAATGCATTTCACGATAAAACAGTGCTTAATCATAGCTTACAAAATTATGTCACATACAGGAATATGTATATAAGAGAAAAAAACAACAACCCTTCAATTAGGATACCCTGAGTGAGACAATTAAGACACAGCCACCAATCATTAGCGGTTGCTATTAATCCCTTCATTTGGTTACGTATTTATATTCATAGTGCTGTTTATGAATCATTCATTCCCCTCTCCCCCTTTTTATGTGGTTTCCCATAACAGATATAGGCATTTTATGTTGATCTAATGTTTCTTATTTTTTAAACACATCTTATACTAACTTGTGTGTCTCAGTGTCGGGGAGCACAGCAACAAACGCTAATGATTGACGGCTTTGCCTTAATTTTCTCACTCAGGTTTTTCTAATTGAAGGGTTATTCTTTTGTGTATATATATATATTATATATATATATATACACACACATATATATATATATATTCCTGTATGTGACATGATTTTGTGAGCTATGATTAAGCGTTGATTTAGCACGAAAGTTGTTAGTTGGATTTGCTGTATTCCCCATCATGTTTTGTGGTTGTGTTTTTACATGAAGAATCATACCAAAAGTGATTTTATTGGATGTGCAGCCATCCAGACTTTCCTTTGCTTTATGAAGACTGCTACGGGCAGGGCCAGCATCTGCTAGTGTGTGTGAGTGGTGGTAGGACAGAGGACTGACCTGAAGCGGTGTTTTGTTTCCTTTGGAGAATCTAGCTCCCCTTTATAAAACAATCTAGGTATTGTGACTGTGCCATAGAGAGATAAGACTTAGTAACTCACTAATTGGAGATACGTATGGTGATTTATCATGTCTATCACACAGCAAGTAGTGCAAAACAGAAGAAGTGAGACAGTTTATTATTATAATAATTACTATTAGATTTTAGCTTAATGTATCACCTAACCCCCTCCCTTTAAGTATGGCTTTGGCAATATAAATTTAGTCCTGACCACTGCACATGTTTTCAAGGAAATTTGTTTCAGCTACAAGAGTAAATCTGTCACCGTTATAACATTTCCTCAGTTGACTGCCTAAGATTGAAGGTGAAAGGGAACAAATGCAAGAAAAACTTCCCCAAGTCTTTTGCTAAATTAGGAATCTTGATTTGATGTACAACTTATTCTAATTTTAAATTCCCTCCTAGTATTTTCCGCTACATTAAAATTGCTAGACTAAAGCAAGAAGCTATTAGAACATAGTTCCAGCATTGTGAGGTTGGAATAGTCCAGAGAAGTAACTAAACACTTTTTTGGCAATGGCCCACTTCATTTTATTTCTGTGTGCTGTTGATATAGAAAATTAATGAATTGCTGCGTCCCAGCATACAGAATATATGCGACTAAACGATTCAATACCATTATTGGACATTCAAAGTTACACGCTGAAATATAAAATACTGTGACCTATGTTAAATATGTTCTGACACTGTGGATAATGTGAAAGTGCACTCCTTTTTAATTTTTTGTATATTGTATGCCCTTTCTTACAGAATCATCTTTTGCTTTACTCTGCAACTTGGTAATTCCAGTACAGAAGTCTGATCAAACTGTGTACACACTTAAAAGTTTGGGTAGATCAACTGTACTGCAGCAGCATTCTGAATGAGGTTGTGGAGTTTTTAAGAGGTTGTAAGGGGTTTATATTTTCAAAATCCTTAACCTAGGCCTCATAATGGTTGTAAGGGCCTTTTTTAATTCTCCATTTTGTTGTAATCCATATCCTTTTCCTTATCCTTTTTCTTAGGTGATTTCCATGTAGTATGCCACTCCAGGGTATTACTGGGTATCTTCTTTGCCCTTTAAAGCTCTAACGAGGTACAAAACCCATACCTCCCAACTTTTTGAGATGCGAATAAGGGACAGCTAGCAGCAAATGTATGTAGGCATAGGACATGCCATTGGCCCTGCCCCTTAAAGGGGAATTATACAAAAAAAAAAGATTAGTTAAACCCACAAGTGCTTTTTATAACCACTACTATTCCTTTACACTGGCATTTGAAGTTTACAAATGCAACAATTTAGAATTTGGATGAAAGGATTAGCACTGGGAAACACTTTTTGAAAGATAAATAGTGCATTTTATAATGCAACTACATAGATCAGACCAAAATGAGGGACAAATGAGGAGGAATGAGGGACAGAGGGACTTTGTTCCAAATCAAGGACAGTCCCTCAAAATCAGGAACAGTTGGGAGGCATGGCAAAACCCTTTGCTTGCTACCCTATTTACTTTAATGTGGTAACCACTAATCCATTTAATAATAAGTTTATTTTTAAACAAAGTGCATTTATTCCCTTTTCCTCCCTCATCACTGACCAAAAGTACCCTGACTATCCCCTGCCCTAGCTTCTTCTTACATGAATCTGGGAGCCTTGACAAAACCTGCAATGTTTACATCTTTTTGAATGAATCTCCATTGTTGTTGGCTGTACCTGCAACAATGGGTCTATGTAGACTTCTATGGTTCCATCTGTGTAGTATCTCCAGCTTCAAGAGAAAGCCCCATAGAAGATAAAGAGTGTAAGTATTGTGGCTGGCCACAGGCCACTTTCAAATTCAGTAAGCAGCTGGAGTGAGGGAGGGCAAAGTATTTTAAGCCTTGGGAGCCATTTACCATTTAAGATAACTTACTGCATTGGTGGAGACCATACCTTCTGTTATTTTAATAGGGGACTTGCTCACTAAGGGTATGTGCTGGTGCTTTGAAGAAACTAAGCTGATGTGTAAAATAATGGACACTGTGGGCTATATTTGTAACTGCACATGGCTACGGAATTATTTCTGTACCAAATAGACCATGGAAAGTGCAGGATTGTGGGTTTTAGGGGTTCTTACCATGACTGATTAGTCTGATAGAGATGCTGTGTAATTGCCAAGGAAGGAGAGAGCTAGAATAAGCTTCTTATCCTCCAGAATGGTCAAGACTGCAATAAAACCATCTGATTATCTCCTTGTGGCCCTCTTGATAAATTCCCTAGTGCCATGGTGCCCCTGTACACCTTGCAGAGAAAATTCATCTAACTCTATTAACCATGAGAAATATAATTGCAATGGAACAAGAGTATAAAATATGCTGAATGCTTTCAATTGGAAAATGTCGTTATAAAAGTATCAATTTGCCCTTGCCCTGAGAATCATAATGTGCATTTTTGAAGTTCGCTATTTGCTACAACCAACCATGACAGCTACAGCTGCACGTTCCTCTTAAAGTATAGGCTACAGCTGCTTGGTGAGCCCCAGCCATAAAAATGTTAAAATGGAGCTCAGATCAGTTTCACAAAAGAGAAAAATAGTTTTAGCTGCATTCCCGAGATTGCTGAAGTTAAATCACCTGTCACAAGTACAATTATAAAGCAATTATCGAATTCATTTCTCTGCTTGCCTTCCTATTTCACTGTTAACAGGATGAACTGCCATGAAAGGAGCAGGTAACATCGCTATAAGAAAAAACAGTGTTCCAAAATGATGGCTACGTGCTGCAGTGTGAATGCAGAGATAAAGGATTTCAACTGGAAAACAGTGTCTCAACAAGATATTCACTCACATTTTTTTTTACTGCACTGACAAGAGATCTGTCACCTCTCATTTACATCCATTCTTTCCGCCAAATTGTACTTTCATATACTGTGACAATTTGCATAAAATAGAACAATTACATATATAGTAACATCAAAATCTAAGTGCAAGCCTGTAATTAACTTAAAGTAGCCTGACTTTATGATTGCTACTAAATGGCTGTAATTACTATTGTACTATTTTCCATTTTGCATTGTTGAGATTTTATTATGTGTCATGCATATTCTGTAGAGTTACAGTATTTCCAGTGTATATGTTTTCAAGTTAAAGTGATCGTGTCAAAAGCAAAAGACTCAGGGGTGGCAAAAGGAGTATATAGTTACAGTTATAAGCCTGATGTACCATATATATATATATATATATATCTATACACACACACACACAAACACTGTATATGCAGATAAAGAACACGAGAAAGCAGTGGTATATAATCAACGTAAATTACAACTGCAGTAAAGCAAACCTGCAATTTGTTTTGAACACTGGTGGCAAAGGTTGGTGACATTATGGAATAAATAACAGGATTATTGGAGTTAACATTTTATACATAACTGATCCTACTCATATTATGAAAGCTTTGGCAGTGACATGTCTGCACTTAAAATTTCAAGTCCACCAATCTGCTGATTCTATCATTAACCATTAAAAAGGTGTCTCTGTTGGATCTTCCATTTATTTAATGGTATTTAACAGTTATTTAACAATACATAACAATTTCTGTCACCCATGTTACAATGGCTGAATAAACACTTGTCAGATGTCCCATTTTAAAGTGGACAAAAACAATAAACTAACACAATATATCTTGATAGGATGGTAAATCAAAACTCGTTTTCCATTCTTCTTGAAAAACAATTTTGTTTTACAGCAAATGTGCTTTATGCATTCAGTGCAAAGCAGCTAGATTACTTTATTCCTTCAATACCCAGCAGCAAATACACTGCTCAAACAAATTAAAGGAACACTTTGAAAACACATCAGATCTCAATGGGAAAAAATATCATGCTGGATATCTCTACTGATATGGACTGGGTAATGTGTTAGGAACAGGGACAGACTGATCATTTGGGAACTCGGGCACTGCCCGAGGGCCCAGGGTCGGTAGGGGGCCCCATGAGATGCCCTTGGTACCTTTCATAGGCTTTTTTGTGTGTGGTTTGAGTGTGTGCGAGGACACAGGGGCCCCATGATCCCCTATTGCCCGGGGGCCCCATGAATTGTCAGTCCACCCCTGGTTAGGAACATAAGGATGCCCCATCGTTTGCTGGAAATGAAATATCAACCTACAGAGGACTGAATTCAAAGACACCCCTAAAATGAAAGTGAAAAGAATTATGCAGCAGGTTAGTCCATTTTGCTGAAATTTCATTGCAGCAACTCAAAATGGTACTCAGTAGTCTGTATGGCCTCCACATGCTTGTATGCATGCCTGACAACGTCGGGGCATGCTTCTAATGAGACGACAGATGGTGTCCTGGGGTATTTCCTCCCAGATCTGGACCAGGGCATCACTGAGCTCCTGGACAGTCTGAGCTGCAACCTGGCGGCGTTGGATGGACCGACCCATGATATCCCCAGAGGTGTACTATTGGATTTGGGTCAGGCGAGAATGTGGGCCATTCAATGGTATCAATTCCTTCATCCTCCCAGAACAGCCTGCATACTCTCGCTACATCAGGTCGGGCATTGTTGTGCACCAGGAGGACCCCAGGACCCACTGCACCAGTGTAGGGTACAACAATGGGTCCAAGGATTTCATTCCAGTACCTAATTGCAGTCAGGGTGCCATTGATTAGCCTGTACAGGTCTGTGTGTCCCTCCATGGACATGCTTCCCCAGACCATCACTAACTCACCACCATAACGGTCATGCTGAACAATGTTACAGGTAGCATAACATTCTCCATGGCTTCTCCAGATCCTTTCACATCTGTCACATGTGCTCAGGGTGAACTTGCTCTCATCTGTGAAAAACACAGGGTGCACAGTGCTCATCCTGTTCCTCCTTGCAAAAAGGAGCAGATACCAGTCCAGCAGATGGAATAAGGACATTCTACAGCCTTGCCCAGCTCTCCTAGAGTAACTGCTTGTCTCCTGGAATCTCCTCCATGCTCTTGAGACTGTGCTGGGAGACACAGCAAACCTTCTGGCAATGGCACATATTGATGGAGGAGTTGGACTGCCTGTGCGACACTTGTGATCCTCTGTAGGGTCCAGGTATCACCTCATGCTACCAGTAGTGACACTGACCCTAGCCAAATGCAAAACTAGTGAAAAACAGTCAGAAATGATGAGCAGGGAAAAAAATGTCAGTGGCCTCCACCTGTAAAACCATTCCTGTTTTGGGGATCATCTCATTGTTGCACATCTAGTGCACCTGTTAATTTTGATAACACCAAAACAGCTGAAACTGATTAACAACACCCTCTGCTACTTAACTGACCAGATCAATATCCCCGGAGTTTAACTGATTTGATGCTATACTCTGACTAAAAAGTGTTCCTTTAATTTTTTTCTGATGTGTAATTACTTTTATTTTGCCTATCCATCCCCACTTAACACAAAAATGCAAAAAAAAAAAATGCCAGGTACACCCGAGTATGGAGGATCATGTTACAATTCTGAACCAAATAGCACTGTCACATAGGAAGTCCATAAGCCTGTATAAACTATAAATAATGACTCATAGCTTAAACAGGACTTTGGTTTGCTCAACGAAGCAGTGAAATAGTAAGAGAAAGATAAGTATATACCAGTGGTCTCCAAACTTCAGCCCTTTGCTTGCCTTTATCCAGCCCTTGGGGCACTATTCCTCCCACTGACATGAAACATTATTCTGTCAATTGACACCAACAATTGGGCACTATTCTTCCAAATGAAACCAATAATGGGGCACTATTCACACCCTAATACCAAATTGGAGATGTTTACTGCCACGTATGCCAAGAAAATGTTCTACTCCTACTGGCCACAGTCCAGCTCCCCTAAAGTTGGAAGAACAATAAATTGTTCCTTTGGTTAGGAAGTTTGGAGACCTTTGGTATATACTGTAGTTCTCTGGAGGTTTGCCTTAAAGTATAACTAAAGGCAAAACTTTGTTTTTCAGTTTTGGATGGAGTGCAGAGGGATTAAAATGCTTGCCAGTTTTTTTTATTGCAGTCTGTGCCTTCTTTAAGGAGATTCACCCTCTCCATTTGTCCTGTTTATCATAATCATTGAAAGTAAAAGTAAAAGAAAATCCCAAATTTTGGACTGTTCCCAGAAAAGTAATAGAGGGGAAATCTACCAATGGGGGCACTAGTTCTGGTGACCTTGAGGTCCCCAAAGAATGACCTTAATTTTCAGGGATTTCCTCTCTTTTCTGTTTGGCTATAGGACAGGACGTGAAGGAAAATCTCCATAACGGGCCACAGTGAAAAAATAATCTTATAGGGGTTACAACCCTCCCTTATTTGTATATGTAATGGATGGCGCCACTGGAGATATATATATATATATATATATATATATATATATATAAAGGGGGGAAGAAAAGAAGATCTAATCCTTGGAATCAAGGTAATCTGTAAAGGTAACTAATCAATTATAACAGCGCTCCTCAACAAAATTATCTCATAAACAACCAAAGAAGTGTCTATATCAATATTAGTGCAAAAAAAAATTATTTCTGTTATGCAAAATGTGTAAGATGACCATCAATAATATAAATTGTGAAAGAGTAAATGAATGCTCTTTGCAAAAACTAAGAATTAAGCAAACTCCTACACAATAATTCATGCATATATAAGTGTGAACATGTGGTTGTATCAAAAAAATATTTAGAAATAAAGTCATTTAACTACATGCCGCCCAGCCACTGTACATCTACAGCGGCAGGGCGGCACTCACAGGCAAAACCACGTTTTAAGATGTGTGTTTTGTAAACAAATAGGGGGCGCACACGAGGCACGCCGCCGCCCTATTTGTCCCGCGGATCACCGCCGCAGATGTCAGTCGCCGGTCACAGCCGCTTGTTAGCGGCTATGTTCCGGCGATCGGCCGCAAACAGTGACAGAGAGCACAGCTGCAGTAGCTGTGCTGTCTGTCACTTCCCTGTCAGCTCGAGGATGAGCTGATCGAGAAAGAAGAGTTTCTCTTTCTCGATCAGCCTTGTCCCGCCCAGTACATACCCCCGCCCCCTAGTAAAACACTCCCCTCACTCCTATAACCCTTCTCTGCAAAATAAAGTTAACCCCTTCCTCCCCATTGCCATTAGTACAGTGTCAGTTTTTTTTTTTTGCACTGATCACTGTATTAGTGTTTTTGGGGATGTCAGTGACCCCAAGTCAGTACCCCCCAATGTCAGAATGTCCGCCACAGTCCCGCCATAAGTCGCTGGTCGCTGCCATAAGTCCCTGATCGCCGCCATAATTCGCTGATCGCCGCCATTATTAGTATAAAAAAAAAACTAAAAATCCCAGTATCTTTCCCGCCATTTGTAAACGCTATAACTTTCACGTAAACCAATTAATTTATACGTATTGGGTTTTTTTTTTAGCGAAGACATGTCGCAGAATGCATTTTGGCAGAAATTTATGACTAAATTTGATTTTTGCATTTTTTTTTACTGGACATGTTTTATAGCAAAAAGTCCAAAATATTGTTTTTTTTTCCTCAAAATTGTCAGCCTTTTTTTTTATAGAGCAAAAAATAAAAACCGCACAGGCGATCAAATACCACCAAAAGAAAGCTCAATTTGTGGGGAAAAAAAGGATGTAAATTTAATTTATGTACCGTATTGCATGACCGCGCAATTGTCCGTTAAACTAGCGCAGCGCTGTATAGCAGAAAAATGGCGTAAGTTGCAGTATTTATACCATAGTTTGTAAACACTATAACTTCCACACAAAGCAATCAATATACACTCATTGGGATTTTTTTTACCAAAAACATGTAGCAGAATACATTTTGGCCTAAATTTATAACCAACTTTGAGTTTACTATATATTTTTTATTGCTGAAAGTAAAAAATATTGTTTTTCTTCAAAATTTTTGGCTTTTTATGTTTATAGCGTGAAAAATAAAAAGCACACAGATGATCAAATACCACCGAAAGAAAGCTCTATTTGTGTGAAAAAAAGGACGTAAATTTCGTTTGGGTGCAGCATTGCATGACCGCGCAATTATCAGTTGAATTAGTGCAGCGCCGAGTAGCAAAAAGAGGCCTGGTCATTAAGGGGGGTAAATCCTCTGGAGCTCAAGTGGTTAAATAACTCAGTGTCTAAAATGTCCATAGGTAATGAAAAAAAATCTCCTATATAAATCTTCTCATTTAACCTTCTGTGTTGTGCAACACCTATACTACGTGAAATCCACCACCAAACAAAATGAATTAACTCACCAGAGCTCCATGCTGGTAATACTATAAACCAGCTTAAACCATATTGGCTCTGGGAGCAACGATCTGCAGAGACACCAGCTGACTATTGCAACTCCTTATTCAGATCTTCATATACTCATATGGAACCATAGAGGAAAGGAAGGGGAAACCTCATCATAAAACCATAAAAGTACTTTATTGCATTAAAAGCTGTAAGTCACACTCACAATGTAAAGTGTCATAGCGGACACTCGCATAAAACTCATATACAAAACATCAGGTCAACTCCAGTCTGAATCTACCACTGGCAGCTCACCAGGACGTGGTGACGTCACCTCCAAAGCCCCGTCCCCAGGACATTTACTTTTTCACAATTTATATTATTGATGGTCATCATTCACATTTTGCATAGTAGAAAGGATTTTTATTTTTGCACTAATATTGCTGTAGACTCTTTGGTTGTTTATGAGATAATTTTGGTGAGGAATGCTGTTCTAATTGATTAGTTACCTTTACAGATAACCCTCTCTTACTCTATTCAAAATGAAAAAAAAAGTTTTGCCTATAATTCTGCTTTAAAGTAAATGCGTTGCTTTGCAAAGGAAAAGCACAAACATATTTTAAGTTAAGAAGCAAATAAAAGGCAATCATGGTATCTTCCTTAACTACTTCCCACCTGGCCACTGCACATAAACGGCCAGGTGGGAGCGTCACCATTCTGAGTGGACGTTGTTGAACGTCCTTCACAACGTAGCCACGCAGCTGTGCGCTCTCGCTGTGCCTGTGTCCCCTAGACACAGCGCAACACCGCTCGGCAGAAGGGCTCTCTGATTTGCCCTTCTGATCACATGAGTATTGTGTCCAATCAGATCCATCATGTGATGTCAACAAAGCAGTCATTCAGTTGAACGGCTCTGCCTCTCCTCACACAGAGCCCGCTAGTGAGAAGAAGAAAATCCAATCTGTGAGTTAGACAAACACACATCACCCTGTCACAGTACCAATGATCCACATCTGTGATCCACATCTGTCACAGTGCCAGTGATCCACATCTGTCACGGTGCACCAGTGGTCATCCACATCTGTACCAGTGATCCACATCTGTCACGGTGTATCAGTGTAAATTACACATCTGCACCAGTAATCCACATCTGTCACAGTGTACCCGTGTAAATTCCACATCTGTACCAGTGATCCACATCTTTCACGGTGTACCAGTGTAAGATCCACATCTATCACGATGTACCAGTGTAAAATTCCACAACTGTGCCAGTGATCCACATCTGTCACAATGTACCAGTGATCCACATCTGCACCAGTGATCCACATCTGTCGTGGTGTACCAGTGGTCAGCCACTTCTGTACCAGTGGTCAACATCGGTCACAGCCTACTAGTGTCAAATCCACATGTGTCACAATGTACCAGTGCTCATCTACTTATGTACCAGTGATCAACATCGGTCACGGCCTACCAGGGTCAAATCCACATCTGTCACAGTTTACCAGTGCTCAGTATCTGTCACACAGTACTCGTGCAAAATCCACATCAGTACCAGTAAATAACATCTGTCACAGTATACCAGTGTCAAATCAACATCTGTACCAGTGAACATCAAAATGTCTAAAAAACTATACATCAGTGGGTCAGCAATGGATTCTGAGGAGGAGAAAGTCCAAACAATGAGGTTCAGGAGATCTGAGGAGGAGCAAGCATCCACCAGTAGTGCAGTGGCGAGTACAAGCAGCGCAGCACTCCCAGAAGATAGGCAGGCATACACCAGTAGCACTACAAATCCTGGTGCCATGGCGAGTACAAGCAGGGCCACATTCCCAGATGATAGGCCAGACACTAGTAGCAGGGTTTCCCATCCACAACAAAGTAGGGCCCATACTAGCCTCCCAGATGTACTTTTATATCCCACATGGCTGCCTGCTAATTCGGCAGAACCTACAATTCCCCCTTTTACAGCACAGTCAGGCCCTCAGATACAAGCAGAAAATTTTTATAATACAAAAATAAAATTTTTATTATTTAATATTTTCTAAAATTTTTTGATTACCATTTCATATATACAAAAGCTAATAAAACAAACATATACATATAAATATTCTCAATTTTGTATATCTATATATCAAAACATTCCCATTCATCTAGTAATCTGTTTACCCCTCACCTTCCCCCCTCCTACCCTAATCCCCAAACCCCCCCATCCCACCCCTCCCGGCCCTGATTATGCATTTATCAACTCTTTTCAGTACTTCCTATTCCACAATTGCTATTACTTCAATAATACAGTTATTTTACACAATCTAGGTATCGATTTGATTTTTAAAATTTTTCCCACTTTATACGGAAAACCTCCATTTTGTCTTCATCCATATGATAAAGTTTCTATATTCTATATATCTTCTCTACCCTATCCACCCAATCTTTTATTTTTGGTACTTGTTGTTCCCGCCAAAACTTGGGTATCAAACCCTTCACTGCATTCAAGTAGTACAATAGCCCAGATTTTTTATATTTTTTCACTGAAAGCTTGGTGCCATAAAAAAGACAGGTCTCTGGGTCCTTTAAAGTATTAATCTCAGTTATTTCTTGGATTAAGCCCACAATACCCCCCCAATATTTTTAAATTTTGTGACATTTCCACTATATGTGAAACATTGTACCTCTCCCTCTACATCCACGCCAACACAAAGGTGAGTTCTCTCCACTTATTCTATGTGCTACACTCTGTGTTATGTACCATCTTACTAAACACTTTTCTACCTCTCTCATATTTACATTTCCATGAAATAAACTGTATATTTTCTTTTGCTTTCCCTCATCAATTTTTATTCCCGTGTCCCTTTCCCATTTCTCAATATATGGTGGTACTTTAACTGTGACTAGTCCTGTGAGAATCTTATATATTTTTGAAATCCCGTGCTTCCCATCTCCCCATGAATCTACTAAGTGTTCAAAGAGGTTCCAATCCTCTTTTTTCTTTAATGGCTTTGGAAGGTTCCCTACAAAGTGTTTTAGTTGACCGTATTGCCATTCGTCCATTCTCGAAAATATTTCCCTCTTACTTTCTACTTCACTTAGTGAGCATATTTCCTCTCCCTTCATTATATCCCTTAATTGAACATCTTTCTTCTTTATCTACTTCCCTGTGATACTTTCTTTACCTGGTGGAAAAAACAGTGAATTATATTTCCATCCTACTTGTTTATGTAAGGCGTCCCAAACTCTTAGAACATTACGTGTAAACCAACTTGTGTTTTCTATTAAACCATGACATTGAGGAGGTAACCAAATAATTCTACTTAAATTCGTGCAACTTAATGTGTTTTCTATTTTTACCCAGCTTTTCTCCTGTGCATTAAATGTCCAATCATAAATTCTCGCCAAAATTACTGAGTTATAATATCTTTTCAGGTCTGGTACTCCCAAGCCACCTTTCTCTTTATCTCTACTCAAAATTTCATAACTTATTCTGGGCCTCTTACTTTTCCATATAAATCTTGTTAAAAATGTTTTAATTATTCTAAAATACTCCTCTGGTAACTTAATTGGTATCATTTGGAATTTGTATAAAATTTTTGGAACAAAAATTTTTATCAGGTTTATCCGTCCCACCCATGACTGAAATCCCCCTCCTAATTTCTTTATTTCATCCTTAATTTCATTTAGTAATGGAATATAATTTATTCTGCATACATTCTTTAAATATACAGTTAATTTTATACCAAGATATTTTAATTCTCTTTCTCTACAAACAAAGGGGAATTCCTCCTGTAACTTTTTTTTCTCTGTCTGTAGAAGGTTTATATTTAAAATCTCTGTTTTAGTTGGGTTAATTTTTAGATTTGACATCTCGCCATATTCTTTTAAAGATTTCATTAAATTTGGCAATGCTATCCTAGGGTTTCCTACATAAAACAACATGTCATCTGCATAAGCTGCCACCTTATGCTCCACTTCTTCTACCCATATTCCTTTTATATCTATATTATTCCTGATGGTAGCCAAAAGTGATTCCAGAGATAATACATATAACAATGGAGACAGGGGGCACCCCTGTCTAGTTCCATTCCACATCTCAATATATTCTGATAACCCCCCATTAACCATGATTGCTGCCGAAGGTTGACCGTATAGTTTCCTTATCCATTCCCTCATTCTAGGTCCCAAGCAGAAAATTATACCCCAATTTGTTTTGTTCATTTTTTTTACTAATGATCTGCTAAATTACACTGTGGAGCAGTGTAACCTGTATGCCAGCCAATATATAGCCAGCAATTCCATTTCATCATTTGCCCGACCATTTGTGTGGAAACCCCTCACCGTGGAGAAATTTAAGATTTTTCTTGAGCTTACTTTGAACATGGAACTGACAAAACAAAATGAAGTTCATGCCTACTGGTCTACCCAACCTATACATCATATGCCAGTCTATTCATCTTGTATGCCCAGAATATGAGATAATAATGAGTTTTTTGCATTTCAATAATATCCAGTGCCCTCCTCGAATCATCCTGATTATGATAAGCTATTCAAAATTCGGCCACTAATCAACTTTTTTTTGCTATACCTTCAAGGAAATGTTTATCCCCGACAAAAATATTTGTGTGGATGAATCCCTAGTCCACTTTATTGGAAGGCTTGACATCAAACAGCACATCCCCAGTAAACGGGCCAATTATGGAGTAAAATTCTACAAGGCATGTGACAGGGCCATGGGATATATCTACAAATTCAAGATTTATGAGGGAAAGGACAGCCAGCTACACCCCCCTGGATGCCCTACCTATATGGGGACAGATTGGCAAAATTGTTTGGTAGCTTATAGAACCGCTGTTCAAGAAGGGTTACCATTTGTAAAAAGATAATGTCTACACAAGTCTCCCATTATTCCGCCATCTCTGTTTGAAGAAAACTGTGGCCTGTGGGGCAGCATGGGCCAACTGCAAGGGCATTCCACAACGATTATGCACTACAAAATATAATGGGGTGAAACAGCCAGTTTGTGGAATTAAGCGATCCTAGCCCTAAAGTGGAAAGATAAAAGATGTTTATATCCTTTCCTCAATTCATGATGACACCTCAATGGAACTTCAAACAAGACAAGGTCCCGTCCAGAAACCAAGGTGCAAACACGACTATAACCAGTTCATGGGGGGGATATGAATGACCAGATGTTACAACCGTACTTATTCACCAGGAGATCAATTTATTGGTATAAAAAGGTTACATCTACTTGTTTCAGTTAGCCCTGTACAATTTGTATGTCATGTTTTCTATGTGCACACAAAGATCCCTAACCTACTTGAAGTATCAAGGAGGATATTGTTACAGCCCTTCTCTATCCAAATGGATTGCCCCTGAACAAATTTGCTCTGATTTATTGACCAGATTCCATGAGAGGCATTCCCCGATATTGTCCTTCTGAACCAAACAGGCCGCAAACCCCCCAAAAATGTTGTGTATGTTCCAGTAATCAAATTCGCCATGACACCCGATACTACTGTCCCCAGTGTCCTTCCCAGCCAGGACTCTGTATTGGAGAGTGCTTCCGTATCTATCACACATCACTACACTATTAGTCAAGATATTTTCCAGTGTCAGCTATCTGCTATTTCCTTGTATGACCTGGACTGTTTATCAACAATGCCTTTGCTTGCCACCTGAACTGACCTTGGACTGTGTTTTGACAATGCCTATGCCTGCCGCTTGAACTATCAACCACGTTTCTGCCTTCCACGTGAATTGACCTCGACCTGTTAATCGACCATGCTTTTTGCCTGCCTCCTAAACTGATCTTATGCCCTGCGACTCTATGAATGGGATTCAAAACAACACAGGGGTCTCATGTATGTGATGCCTCCAGAATAGATTTTTCTGAGTGGAGAAAACAAGGTTTTCTGTTTTCTCCAGGTTTTGTAATTCCTGGAAAAGGGTCTGTTAGTCTGGAGGCTTCAAAGAGATTGGGTGGGACGAAGGCTCTACACCTGTGCCCAGCTCTTACCTGACCAAGGCCCTAAGCCTGATATTTCTCCATGCTGCTGACTCACTGCCATCATGCCTCTGCCTGCTGCATGAACTGACCACACCTCTGCCTGCTACCTGTACTATGGACTATGTTCTTTCCTACTACCCGGACTGATATTTTGGATGTGCTGACCATGTGTCTGCCTGGACATGTCATATGGCTGTTGCTGACCACATGTCTTCCAATTTCCTGGACCAATGCTTTGGCTGTGCTGGCAAGATCTATGCCTGCTGCCTGTAGTGACTATGAACAGTATTCCTTCCTGCTGCCTGGGTAATTCCTTTTGCTGTCGCTGACTACGTCCCTGCTTGCTGCCTGGACCAATGCTCGCCTCTCTGGCAACTGCACTACTAAAACCACAGGTAATTTTTTTGTTTACCCTTTGCTCAGAAGAATGTATTTTTGGGGTGTAATTATTGGTATGTACATGCCATGTGTTAGAAGCCTGAAGGTGCTACTTGGGTGTTGGGCCTCTGAATGTGGCCAGGAAAAATCTTACACATGTGGTATCGCCATACTCAGGAGAAGTAGCAAAATGTATTTTGGGGTGTAATTCTTGGTATGTACATGCTATGTGTTAGAAATATCTTATAAATGGACAACTTTGTGTAAAAAAAAATACATTTTAATTTTCTTTCCTCATTTTCCGAAAACTCGTGGAAAAAAATTACATCTACAAAAAAACTTGTTATGCCTCATAGAATATACATTGGAATGTATGCTTTCCAAAATGGGGTCATTTTGTGGGTAATTCCATTGTCCCGGTGCTCCAGGGCCTTAACAAGTGTGACAGGTAGTCAGGAAATGAGGGTTGTAAATTTATGGCTTCATAAAGCCTGTAGCAACTACTTGGATGTTGGGCCTCTGTATGTGGCCAGGCTGTGGAAAAGTCTTAAACACGTTGTATCCCCATACTCAGGAGGAGCAGCAGAATGTGTTTTGGGATGAAGCTGCAAGCATGCATATGCCGTGTGACAGCAATAATCTGTTAATATAACAGTGTGAAAAAAACAAATTTTATTTACTTTCTTCATTTTCCAAAGAATTGTGGGAAAAAAAATTACAGGTTTAAAAAACTCACCATGTATTTTACTAAATACCTTGGCATGTCTACTTTCCAAAAAGGGGTCATTTGGGGGGGTGGTATTTGTACTGTCCTGGCTTGTTAGTGTCTCAAGAAATGAGACAGGCCATCAGTACATCAGGTTTGATCAGGTGTGTTCAATTTTCAATGATTGGTATCATAGCTTGTAGACTCTATAATTTTCACACAGACCAAATAATACACACCGATTGGGATTATTTTTACAAAAGCAATGTAGCAGTATACATTTTGGCCCAAATTTATGAAGAATTTTTGCAAAATTTTATGACAAAGAAAAATGCATTTTTTCTTATTTTTCTGTCTTTTTTAGTTTATAGCACAAAACAAAACAGTGCTAATTAAATACCACCAAAAGAAAGCTCTATTTGTGTGAAAAAAGACAAAAATTTTATTTGGGTATACTATTGTATGACTGAATAATTATCGGTCTGGGCAGGAAGGGGGTAAAAGCAGTGGCGTCCCTAGGGTTGGTGTCACCCAGTGCGGTAACACTTGGTGACACACCCTCTGACGATCCCCGCAGGATGGATCGGATCTGCGCATTGAGCATAATGGATCAGAGTCCGATCCATTATCCTCCCCAGTCCGCAGATCCGATCCATCCTGAGAGGATCGTCGGCTTACAACCTATACGGGGTTAACTGGTCACTCCACGAGCTCCACAAAAAGGTAAGTTTTAAAGCAAGCCCCCCTCTCTCTCTGTGTCAGGGATCACCGCCACGATGGGCTCAGCGCAGGCACAGTGCACCGCCCTGTGTCGGAATGCGGGCACTGAGACCTGGCCGACCGCGGCGAGTGAGTTCGCGCATGCGCAGTAGGGACCGCGCGCGCGCGCGTGGCACCAATGACAGCGCAGGGCGGGATATTTAAATGGCCCTGAGCTGTCATTCAGTGCCTTCTGGTCTTACCTGCATCCTGTATCCTGTGAACCTGTACCTAGTAAGTTGTTGACCCGGATTGTTCTTGACCTGCTGATTTCTCCTGCCCAGACCCTTGCTTTGCCTGACCTCTCTTCTGAATGCCCCCCATTAGATCTGACCTGCTGTTGCTGACCTGGCGTGTGACCCGACTAATCTCTGCCCGCTGTCTTGTACCGTACCGTCCTCTCTGTTACCGACTCGGCCTGTCTGACTTCGCACTTGCTCAGCCATCCATCCATCCCATCGGGGTCACCCGACCTCCTCATATCAGGCTCTCCCCTGTTGGAGCCCCTGGCGAACACCCCTACCACTGACGGGTGTACTCAGTAGTCGCGACCTGGTCTCGGGGTACTCCAAGTCCATCCCCACCATCAGGGGCCCTGGTGAACAAGTACTCTGGGGCTTAGATTCCGCTCTCTGGGGACACCTGACCAGTGGAGTGCTAGTGGTGCCGCTAGGCGGTCCGTTACACTCTGCCTTCTCTCTCTCTTCTCTCTCTCTGCCCTCTTTCTCCCCCCTCTCTCTCTGCCTTCTCTCTCTCTGCCCTCTTTCCCCCCTCTCTCTCTCTCTGCCTTCTCTCTCTCAGCCCTCTTCCCCCCCCTCTCTCTGCCCTCTTCCCCCCCTCTCTCTCTGCCCTCTTCCCCCCTCTCTCTGCCTTCTCTCTCTTCTCTGCCCTCTCCCCCCTCTCTCCCCCCCCCTCTCTCTGCCTTCTGTCTCTCTGCCCTCTTCCCCCCCCCCTCTCTCTCTCTGCCCTCTTTCTCCCCCCTCTCTCTCTCAGCCCTCTTCCCCCCCTCTCTCTCTGCCCTCTTTCTCCCCCCCTCTCTCTGCCTTCTCTCTCTGCCCTCTTTCTCCCCCCTCTCCCCCCTCTCTCTCTGCCTTCTCCCCCTTCTCTCTCTCTGCCCTCTTCCCCCCCCTCTCTCTGCCTTCTCTCCCTCTGCCCCCTCCCCCCCTCTCTCTCTGCCTTCTCTACCTCAGCCCTCTCTCTCCCCCCTCTCTCTCTCTGCCTTCTCTCTCTCTGCCCTCTCCCCCCCTCTCTCTCTCCCCCCTACCTACTACATGAAGTTGCAGTGCTGTCACCGTAGTCCGGGGGATTACACACTGACCTGCTGCATACTCTGCCTGCCCCTCCAGCTCTCCAACTTCAGCACCCGTGGCAGGGATGTGGACCCGCCCCTCTGCTGAAACTCCAGGAGGAGAGGAGTCCGAAGTGCCTGCTTTACTGTCCGTCCCCTCAATGCTTGCTTATTTCAGAAGTGGCACATACAGGGACGTACTGAGCCTCTCATGGGACTCTGAAGTGACCCGGGGCCCTCGGGCAGTGCCCGAATGGTTAGTCTGCCCCTGGTGGAGTGAGTCCGGTGTCACCCCATGGAAAAGATGTCACCCGGTGTGGCGCGCACCCCCTGCACCTGCCTAGGGATGCCCCTGGGTAAAAGTGACCTGTATTGAGGTGGTTAAAGGAGATTTAAATAGAAATGGGTGACTTTGGCTAGGTTTTATTTCTTTAACATGGGACAAAACTAGACTAAACCTAATGGTTGTTTAAAACAGGGTGGCTCTTTACTTCTGCAAATAGAAAAAGATTAAATCCCTCTTCAATGTAAGTTGCTATTTTGACTCTTAAAGGAAATCCTAATGACCAAAGATTTTTTGTTCCTTTTTCTTCCTACAATCAAGCTATTCCTGCTTAGACCATTGATTCAATAAACAGAATAAACTCTGGAAACTGTAATCTGATTCTATAGAAAATGTCATTCTTTTTAATCATGATCCAGTCACCCTGTGCTTTGCACCATCTCACTGGGATTATAAAGAGTGGACCTTAAGGCTTAACCTCTCCCCACTGCAGGGCTCCCCTGTGCTTAATAAAACTTAAGATCCTTTAATAAATGCTGTGGCTATAGGCATTCAGGTCTATCATAGAGAACATGATTGTTAGGTTGCACATTATCTGACTGTTCATTGCCTCTGAAACCAAAAAAGTAAATTGAACCCAATACTTTTGTTCACAAGAAACAATTTTCTCCATCGCCTGACCTGCCCAGCGCTGACACAGTGTTTATCAGCTTTGATGTTCTGTATCCCTATATGAACTCTGCAAGTGCTGGGCTATGGATCAGTCATGTTTTAGAAAGTAATGGCAGTTTCCATTTTCACCTTGGCATATGCACTAGACAGATGACATAAGTATATAGCAGGACCCACATTCAGCTATTCCTGTATGCATGATTCAAACAGGTATGCAGAGTGCTGAGGCTAATAAACACTACTCTGGATCTTTATTTCTAAATGGAGGAAAAATTATTATTTTTTTGTAGCAGAGGCCGAAGAGAATGTTGTGCTTTTTCCATCTGAAATGGGAATTGCCTGGTTAAATCTGAACTCAAACTAATAAAAAAACAGGGACATATCAGAATTTGTCATCTCTGTGCCTGTTCTAGATCATGGACTCAGAACTAAAGTTACTAGTTTAGAATGGTAGCCAGAACAATAGGATTTTTAGAAGGTGAGTTTGACATATTGACATATTTCTCTCCTGACAATCATGAACCCACTGACAATAAAGACACTAGTTGTGATTTCTTGGTAATACTTTACTTGAAGCGTGTGATACGGGTAAATCAATGGTCATTTAGGCACTTTGTCTTTGGAGAACCATGACAAGAGTTTAGACTGTGCATTCTCAAGGATAAACTGCAGATCTATTTAGTTTTTTACTGTAATTTTTTGCTCTGATTTAGGATTGTTGTGTCTTTTAGTTGCAACCATCTCATGGAAAAAAAAAATAGACAGTCTGAAAATTGTATCTGATTTCTACTTATGTATGGTGCTTTCCCTTGAACTTCTTATTACTTCAAGTTAGTACTAGGGTTGAGCTTTTCCTTCAGCCTGAACTTTGACTGTTCGGATATTCTTCCAGATGCCAGACTTTTCTGCTTATTCTATGGGAATTGAACATGATATACAGTCATTTTTTTTTGCTACTATTTATAACAGCTTCCTGTCAATAGTTATTAACGAAGCTTCCTTGGCTACCACTGACGTCAACCTCTGTCAATACTTGTTGAGAAACAGCAGCTTCTGGAACCCACCTCTTTGTTTACTTTTAGCAGCTGGGACCAGGAGAGGTCATTCAGTGGCAAGTGAGTATGGAAGCGGAACGTGTCAGAAGTCAATGAGGTTTTTTTCTTTTGGTGGGTGTTATTCATTTTGACTGATGTGGATTTACAGTACATCTTTTGATGACCTGATTGACAACTGATTTACATTGTGGAAATTTTTTGAGTTTTTTTTGTAATTAAATACTTGTCAAAAACTGTGTAAGTATGTTTATATAATTTTCACTTTTTGTGGGAATGAGCAGGGCTATTATGTAGTCCTTACTAATTCACACTGAGAGTGGTATCTGGGGCCCTCTTATTGTTAAAGGGGGTTTCCACATTCTAATAAATCCCCTGTCTACAGACCATTGGGCAAGGGTTGCGGAAGAGAGGCTATTGTCCTTATCAACATACTGTAGGTACAAAATGCTTTGCCAGGTGTGACAAGCTTAGCTTAAAGACAGCCATTTTATATATCCTTAGTAGGTTATAGAGTTTGCTTAGATTTCCAGGAATTTGTTATGAATGTTCTTGTGAAATATACTCTTGTGCTCCCCTATGGAATATATCTCTCCTTTTCGGAATATTTTGGAAGTGTGTATCTGTTATTTGTTTTAATTAATTACACAAAATACCAACTGATACAATTTCTAGTATCTATCTATATCATACTATGCTGCATGTATCTGTTCATGTTACATTATAAAAACTTGCAACTAAAAAACTTGCATTATAAAAACTTGCAACACATTTTAATGAACAGTCAGTTTCACACTGAATTAGACTTACTCTGTGCACATACATATGCTGACTTTTAAGTATGACTTAGTTTCTGTCAACTCACAGGGAGGTCCCCCAGTCCTGGCCAGCCAGGTTTCATATTCAGATAAGGGTCTGGCATGGGTTTTTGGGGGTACCTCACATTTTGTTTCTTGTTTTTTGGGAGGGTTCCACCTTAAAATTCATACCACTTGTTCTGGTATGAATACTGGGCAGACTCACATGCCTTTTATTTATTTATCTTTTTGCATGGGATCTCTCTTTCAGGGCAGACCCTCATCAAGATTAAGGGTCTGGTATGTATTTTTAGGAGGAAATCCATACTTTTTCTGTAGGGTTCCCAATAAAATTACAGACATTCATCTAGGGTAACTGTCTGGTATAGATAAATGTAAAACGTGGTCGCAATAGAGCTAAGCAGTTATGAGCTATAATTTACAGACAATTTAAACAGCATTTTTTTTCTTTGTAAATATCAGGTTTGCTGAAGTAGTAGCAGTAATAGTATATATTGCACAGATGTGCCACTTCACAGGCAGATTAAGGGCATCCCCAGGTGTGTTATCTAAAAGAAATTTGCATTTGTAATGTTGCCCTTTAAACATTATTAAAAACACTGCTCTCTGCCAAAATCTTTTTTCTGTTTTTTTTGTTTGATTTGGTACAGGTTCCTCAAGGCTGTGGTTTGTCAATCTCTTGGCTATTAAGCTAGAAAATGGTATGTTTTGCTCATCCCTAGTTATTACAGTCCATTCTGTTTTGAAATTATAAGCTGTTTAGTATTAAAACTGTAGTTTGATAATATTTGATAACATACTTTGGAAGCTTTAATGGAAATCTCTTCTAGTGACAGAGGGATTCACGTGTCCTAATACCTTGCAATATATACATCCAGTTAAAAAAATGCCTGATTTACTCAAAGTCAATCTCAAGCTGTGAAACTGTGGATGCTCCCCCAATCTGTTGCATTCACACAGATACCTTTTTCATAGGTCCTTCACTTACTTGGTGGTGGTTCTTACTTAATCTGGTCATACATGGATCAAAATTTGGCCGGTTCAGAAAGGACTGGTCAAATTTCAATCCATGTATGGGCTAGCTGGTTATACACAAGTCGATCTATTGAATGACTTGTGTACAGCCAACCTGTAGGGTTTTTCCCCAAATGATCAGTGCCACCAACTATAGTGGGCTGATCATTGTATTCTGCCAGTGGGGAAGGCTCCCCATTGGCAGAATACAATAGCATGGTGGGAGGATTCTTCCATCCGCATTGAATGTGTGGATGGGGGAATTGGCTCATTATTTTGTTCAACCCGCTGGTTGAATAATGTATAATGTATGTGCTGCTTTACTTAGGCAAAGATGTGCAATTGCCAATCACTGCAATAGTGCTCTGAGTTTAATGACAAAACCCCGAAAGATGTGTTCATGGCAAACTGAGCTCAGAAGGAGTGGGCTGAATGACAGTGTCTGTCAACTGACCAAGAAGGTTGGTAAAATCTAGTGGCAAAAAAGTACTAATATGTGTTTTGACTTTGGATCGAAGGTGAGTATTGCAGCACACGCTTTTTTCCTTTCAGAATAAGTTCATTAACAAAAAATATTCCTTCAGTTTACTGATTAGTAGACAGATAAGGTATAGATAGTAAATAGGCAGGGTATGTGCATTTTGCATTCTGCCTATGAACTGGAACGTCTTACCCCTTCCCGATACCAGTGCCAGCACTGCAGATTCTGCCCTTATTTTATGCTGCAACAGGTATTTTAAAGATTTTATCTCTTTATCTACACATGAAGAATATAGCGCTGCAGGGCATTTGTTTTTTTTTTTACTCTGTATTCCAGTACAGAAAGAAATAGGCAGTGAAAAGAGAGACACTTTTCTTGCTGTCCTTAATAGAGAACACTATGCAAAATAGAAAATTGAATAATAAATATTCCGTGAGAATTTCTGTGTACCTATGTCAACATTTTGGTTCTGGATACATATAGCAAATGATGTTCCAGAAAGCTTTCCTTAGACAATGTATTGCTCATGTATGCTGCAAACAACAAATTAGACAATGTACAGTTCGATTTAATGGTGAATCATTCCCCACATCGTTCCTTAGAACAGAAGCTTGTTTTTAAAAATGCTGTGAAGTTTTTTTGAATCATTCATTACAGGCATTGCTGCATCTTAGTATAACAGAAACTCCAGGTGCATGAAATGTAGTATTTTTTATAGTTATTTTTAGACAGCAGTTATCATAACAAATCTTAAGAAATGTCAATTTTTTTATGTTACATTTTGTTTATTCATTATGGTCAGGACTAAATAAATATTTTCTTGTTTGTTTTTGGTCAGGTACAAATGTTATTTAAAAAAAAAAAAAAGAAAGAAAATAATAAATAAAATATATATGCTGTATCTATTATTATATAGGAATAAAGAAAGCACAGCTTAAAGTCACAATCATATCTCACCCATTCACAGAATGCCCTTGTACTTAGTGAAAAGAATACAAGACATTTTCTGAATGGTTTAGCTGGAGAGGAACTGATCCATTATCAGAGCTGTACTACAGCCAGAAATGTAAATCTCAGCACCAGATGTTCGGTGCTTACAGTTCTGTACATGCTGAATAAAAAGTAGTTGAGAACAGAAAAAAAACATATAAAACAGTTTTATGTATTACCTAAAATTTTACTTCTTATTTCCCTTTAACAAGTAGGGCAAACATACATCTTAGACACATGGATCATTTACACAAAATGGGAAAAGATAAAAAAATCCATCAAGTTTTTGTTGCCGTTGTCCCCAATGAGATGATCTCCTTTATCTTCCTGTCACAGAGACCACACAGGCATACTTGTCAACTACCCCAGATCTGGCAGGACAGTCACACTTTTTAATCAGTTGATCCACAACTGCTGTGTCCCGTGAAGTGTTCTGAGAATGCCTTTTAACTCCTACAGGCAACTTTGCATGAAAGGTCATCTTCCCCCTATTCCCATAGGTACTTCCTGAAGAGTGCAACCTAGCTGCATATCTTTGGTTACATAGATTACAGTATTATTGGAGGCTCTGATGACCCGCTGGGCTTTGAGAGGAGAGCTGTGTACTTTGTGGGGAGGTCATTTTTTGGTTGTAAACTGGCCTGTGTGTTACCTACTCTGGACCCCTGCATCCCATGTAATATGTACTCATGAGCTGTGCACCTAGCATGATACAACCTCCTTTGCCCTGCATACTACACACTCTTGAAGCCTATGCTCTTTTCAATACATACTTCATAGCCCTATATAATACAGTTGTACAATGATCTGTGTGTTACCTACAATACTCCTGAACCATGTACCCTGTGGGTTATGTGCTCTAAGCCCTCCACTAATATGCACTCCTGAGTCCTGTGCATTACTCACTCTTAAACCCTGTGCAATATGCTTGCCTGCTTCTTGAGCAATGTACATTACACACTCCTGACCCATGCTCCCTGTGCATTACAAACTGCTGAGCCCTGTGCAGGGGCATCCCTAGGGTTGGTGTCACCCAGTGCCGAAACACTTGGTGACACCCCCTCTCTCTCTGCCCTCTTCCCCCCTGCCCTCTCCCCCCCTGCCCCCCCTCTCTCTCTCTGCCCTCTTCCCCCGCCTCTCTCTCTCTCTCTCTCTCTCTGCCCTCTCCCCCCTCTCTCTCTCACTCTCTCTGCCCTATTTCTCCCCCTCTCTCTGCCCTCTTTCTCCCCCCTCTCTCACTCTCTCTGCCCTCTTCCCCCCTCTCTCACTCTCTCTGCCCCCCTCTCTCTCTCTGCCCTCTTTCTCCCTCCTGCCCTTTTTCTCCCCCCGCCTCTCTTTCTTTCTGCCCTTTTTCTCCCCCCGCCTCTCTCTCTCTCTGCCCTTTTTCTCCCCCGCCTCTCTCTCTCTGCCCTTTTTCTTCCCCCCGCCTCTCTCTCTCTGCCCTCTTTCTCCCCCCCGCCTCTCTCTCTGCTATCTTTCTTCCCCTCTCTCTCTCTGCCCGCTTTCTTCCCCCCACCTCTCTCTCTGCCCTCTTTCTTCCCCCCGCCTCTCTCTCTGCCCTCTTTCTTCCCCCGCCTCTCTCTCTCTGCCCTCTTTCTCCCCCCCCCCCCGCCTCTCTCTCTGCTATCTTTCTTCCCCTCTCTCTCTCTGCCCTCTTTCTTCCCCTTTCTCTCTCTGCCCTCTTTCTCCTCCCCACCTCTCTCTCTCTCTCTGTCCTCTTCCCCCTCCCCCCTTTCTCCCCCCCTCCCCCATTTCCCCCCCTCCCTCTCCCCCATTTCTCCCTCTCCCCCCTCCCTTTCTCCCCCTCTCTCTCCCCCCTACCTACTACAGCTGCAGTGCTGTCACCAGGATCTGGGGATTACACACTGACCTGCTGCATACTCTGCCTGCCCCTGCAGCTCTCCAACTTCAGCACCCGTGGCAGGGATGTGGACCCGCCCCTCTGCTGAAACTCCGAGGAGGAGAGGTGTCTGAAGTGTCTGCCTCACTGTCCCTCCCCTCAATGCTTGCTTATTTCAGAAGCGGCACATACAGGGACGGACTGAGCCTCTCATGGGGCCCTGTAGTGACCCCAGCCCTCGGTCAGTCCACCCCTGGTGGAGCAGGTCTGGTGTCATCCCATGCAAAAGGTGTCACCCGGTGCGGCGCGCACCCCCCGCACCTGCCTAGGGAAGTCCCTGGCCTTGTGCACTGCGCGCTATGTATTCCATGGCCCTGCACAATACACACGTCAATGCCCTGTATGCAGTCCTTAGCCCTGTACAAAGTATTATAAACACTCCTATTCCCTGCATGATACACACTCCTATGATCTGCACTCTGTGTGTTATACACATAGCTCTGCATAACAAGGTTATACACTGACCTTTGTGTTACTTACTCCTGAGTCTTGCACCCTGCTTGATATGCATTTCTGAGCATAATATGCACACAATCTATATTTATACTAATACTCTACTAATACTAGTACTCTAATCTAGTCTTTTCTCTTGATCCCTGTGCAATACACACTTCTTAACCCTGCTCATTATGCATTCCCGAGGTCAGAGTCTTGCAATCTGCGTGTTATACACTCCTAAGCCCTGTACACTGTGGGTTATGCACTCCTGAGCCCTGAACAATAAGCACTTCTGAGACCTGTGCATAACACTTTCCTGAGCCTTGTATCCTGTGCAATATGTATGCCTGATTCCTGCACCATGGATGTTATGCACTCTTGAGACTGTTCCCTGTGCTTTATGAACTCCTGAGCCCTGTGTGCTATGCAATCCTGAGCCCTGTGCCCTTTGAGTTACACACGCCTGAGCCCTGCATCCTGTGCGATATGCACTCTTGAGCCATGTGCGTTGTGTGATTGTGTAAATTTCATCTTCCTAATTATTGCCCTCTATTCATTGGGCTATATGTGACATACTTCTGACCACTGCATTCTTTAGGCTATATTTCACATTAATGCGATAGTAAACCCCACAAAAAATACTGAATAATGGGCACTCTGCAGTGTTAGGACATAATGTATTAGTATGCACACATACTAGTACATTATTTATCAATTTACGCAGCACTTTACATATATATTGTACATTCACATCAGTCCCTATAGATTGTAAGCCTCAAGGGGCTTACAATCTAAAGTCCCTAACTTACATTCATACACATACTAGGGCCAATTTAGAGAGAATCTAGTTAACCTACCGGCATGTCTTAGGAGTGTGGGAGGAAACCGGAGCACCCGAAGGAAACCCACACAGGCACAGGGAAAACATGCAAACTCCAGGAAGGTGGTGCCATGGCTGGGATTTGAACCAACGACCCTAGTACTGCCAGGCGGAAGTGCTAACCATTTAGCCACTGTGCTGCCCTGACAGACTTACCTGTACACAGAGCCCTCCAGTGACGCACTGTCACAACTTCCCAGTGCCACCATTTTCACCCGGGCTTCCTTCTGGGTTTTCAGGCTCCAACAGTATGAATGGCCGGAGCTGCGATGACACCACTCCTGTCCATGCACCCGGGAGCCCTTGGCTGCGGCACGTAGCTCTGAAGGGACGGCACAGCATGACGTCCCTTCAGAGTACATGCAGCAGTGAAACCACTGCCTGCATGCTGTGTGAATATCTCTTAAATGTGAACAGTCACTGTACCTACAGGTAAGCCTTAATATAGGCTTTCCCTGTAGGTACTGTAGGTGGACTTTATTTCCACTTTAAATAGTTCTGACCAAAGTGCTACTTACTAAATAGTCACTAGCTATTTTATAAAGTTCTTCTTTAAAATAAGCTGAAGAGCATATGTAATGAAAGAGCTTAAATAAAAAAAAAATGACTGTGCTGAGTTTTGTACATGTCTCCTACACTCGCGCTTATGGCACAGTAATTACAGCATATTGTGTGGGTGCAAGGATTGTGTGCCTTGTATATAAGCAAACATGAAGATCATAAGGTCTCTAGATACAAGAGCATTTTGGGTGATGCATGTCATTAGAGAGTGCAAAGATCCTGTTGTTTTTATTCAGTGAGACCCTTTCTGGTAGACCTGAGATAACACAATCAGAAATGGCATTACCCTGTGCTGTACTACTAGACAAGAAGAAAAGCCTAAATATATAATTAACTAAGGTAGTATAACATCAACCCATATGGCTAAGATTATTATTGTGTTTTTTTTTTATCAAAGTAAACTTTTCCCGCAAACATAGAGGTTACCATTAATAACCATTCCTTACGATAATGCTAGCTGCCTGCCAGTCATGCTAATCTTCTGGTTAGTGTAATTCAAAACAGTAACCAGAAACAAGCAGGCAACAAAGGACTTCTGACATTTTCTCAGTTCTAAACTTTAAATTATATATACAATAGGCAACAGTGCAAATGCAGTATGCCACACAAGTAACACTGTAGAGCAGTAAGTCAAATAGGAAACCAAGGGAATGCAAAACAGAGCTTTTCCAAAGGTAGAGTGTGTGTAAAACATACAGACATAAACATGACCATCTCATTACAAAAGTCGGGTGTTATATTGGTATTGACATAAAATGAAACAAAAAGTAATAATCAGGACCATGGGCTAAAGCAAGAGAGGTGCCCAGAAAAACCAAGAAATAAAGAAAAACATGGTGCACTGAGATCTAAGTTGGCAAGGTTGCACAACTGATTATTTCTGCAAAGTGGGTTACCGCAAATAGAATAACAGAGAAAGACGTTGTTAGAGGAAAAGATAGGAGAAGAAAAAGAGGAAAGGGAAAAGAGAGAGAAGGGGAGATTCTTCGGACATTATGTTAAATGTTCCTTTTTGCAGGCTCGTACTTGGTACCTGACTTTTACTCTGCTTAACTGAAGCAGCAGGGTCAACATAACAGCCAAAAAACTAGCATTATAAGAAAGTGGGTGACAATGGTAGCTCACCATTTCTCTCATGACAAGTTTACTTTAAATTACCTCTATTAGGAGCAGTGTCAATGGGCTTTTGTTCGTATTCATGCAAACCGATGAGAACACATAAGCAGCATGAAGGAGGTAAAGTGTAGGTTAAATGGAGGTTAACTGCTATTCTATGGGATATGTCAATGAATACTGATTGATCTCTAAAGCATCCCAAATGAATGTCAAAAGCATGCTCATCGATGCACCCCCAAAGCCTGTCAACCAAAAACCCTTACACAAATGTACCAAAAACACTAACTTTCAAAATACAAACTGCAGGTATTTGTGTTTGTATAAATACATAAATACTGTAGATGACCTACACAGACATGTCTTTATTTGTGGAAAATGGCTTAGTTTCGCCTTTCCTACCATTCCAAAACACACCATATGAACATTCGTTATCTTGGGCTGCAAAGCATTGCTTACTTATCAGTGTAAAATTGACTGTGTGTATAAAAAAGAGGAAAATAAATACAGAAATGTGTCAAATGCATTCACAGATAATCTAAGCTACTGTCCAACACCTGCCAGGTTGTTGGTTGCTGGTCCAAATCCCAGCAGGGGATCAATGACTCATCACTTCTGATGCTGGCCAAGTCTGTAGAGCAGATTGTTCAGGCCATAACATTACTCATACAGTCACTAGATCATATTGTGGATTCGGGCACCTGGCACTCCATCACAAATAGACAGAAAACAATTCTGCTTCTAGTTTGGAATTTTTGTCTTGTTTTTTTGTGTTTACCTGTTTATGAGTTCATTATAATGTTTAGTTTGCAAAAACATGTTATTTTGTTATAAATGATGAAAAAAATACTGAGTAAACCCTACAGTCCCATCATTGTGTTTGAGAAACCCCAAGGCTATAGATTTCACTCCTGTGCACAAATCAGTGCAGTCTGAATACTAATAAAGAAATATATTTCATTGTTTATTCCCTTAATAACTAGGGTCAAAACAAACCTTAACTCCCAGACCCAATTTTGCAACTTTTACATGTGTTATATAATTTTGTACATATAATTACAACTACTTTGTGTATCCAGGTGAATTATATCGTGGGTTTTTTTTTCAGGACAAATTTGACATTCTTTTGATGGTAAATGGCAATTGATATCTGGCTATCTCCTGATTTTGGCCCAAAATAATAAATAAATATATATATATATATATATATATATATATATATATCATACAGTATACACGAAAAAATTAAAGGAACACTTTGAAAACACATCAGATCTCAATGGGGAAAAATATGCTGGAAATCCATACTGATAAGGACTATGTAATGTGCTAGGAACATAATGATGCCCCATTGTTTGATGGAAATGAAAATTATCAACCTACAGAGGACTGAATTTAAAGACACGCCAAAAATCAAAGTGAGAAAATTATGCAGCAGGCTAGTCTATTTTGCTGAAATTTCATTGCAGCAACTCAAAATGGTACTCAGTAGTTTGTATGGCCCCCCACGTGCTTGTATACATGCTTGACAATGCCAGGGCATGCTCCTAATGAGACGACGGATGGTGTTCTCCCAGATCTGGACCAGGGCATCACTGAGTTCCTGGAAAGTCTGAGGTGCAACCTGGCGGCGTACGATGGATCAAAACATTTATTTATTTATTTCAGGTACTTATATAGCGCCGTCAATTTACGCAGAGCTTTACATATATATTGTACATTCACATCAGTCCCTATTCCTCAAGGGGCATACAATTTAAGGTCCCTAACTCACATTCATACATACACATACTAGGGACAATTTAGACAGGAGCCAATTAACCTACCAGCATGTCTTTGGAGTGTGGGAGGAAACCGGAGTACCCGGAGGAAACCCACGCAGTCACAGGGAGAACATGCAAACTCCAGGCAGGTGGTGCTGTGGTTGGGATTTGAACCATCGACCCTAGTGCTGCCAGGCGGAAGTGCTAACCATTCAGCCACTGTGCTGCCCCTAACCATTCAGCCACTGTGCTGCCTCTAACCATTCAGCCACTGTGCTGCCTCTAACCATTCAGCCACTGTGCTGCCCCTGATATTCCAGAGGTGTTCTATTGGATTTAGTTCAGGCGAGCATGGGGGCCATTCAATGGCATCAATTCCTTCATCCTCCAGGAACTGCCTGCATACTCTCGCCACATGAGGATGGGCATTGTCGTGCACCAGGAGGAACCCAAGACCCACTGCACCAGTGTAGGGTCTGCCAATGGGTCCAAGGATTTCATCCTGATACCTAATGGTAGTCAGGGTGCCATGGTCTAGCCTGTACAGGTCTGTGCGTCCCTCCATGGATATGCCTCCCCAGACCATCACTGACCCACCACCAAAGCAATATATATACACCACTGTATATGTGTATATTATTTGCTGTACTGTATGTACTGTGACAAGAGGAGACTCCTGAATGATGGTCTTAAGCAATGGTTTATGCTTTGATCAGTATCAGTTGGTAGGACAATTGCCCATTAAGTATTGGACAAGAGGTGAGGTGCAGCTACGTGACGGTCCCATGGGGGATAGTCGCTTGCCTATGTGTGGTCCCTCCTCGGGTCTGGACCTAACAAACACTGATAAAGAAAACACTGATGGTATTGACAATTTTGGAAAATGTGAAACATTACTGAGCAAATCTGTGAATAAGGTGTTGGTTGCCAAGGGTAACAGCAAAAGGTTTGTGAACCTAAAATACCTACTGGGATGGTTAAAACAGATACCAGGGAGGGAAAAGGTGGCTCCTCATTGGGCATAGTGTCAGCAGCAGGTTGCCTACAAGAGCAGGAAAGTGAATTGAAAGGAAGTAGCAGGGAAGGCAGATGCCACACAGAAAAAAAATATGAGTTTGGGAACCCCAAGAATAGAGGGAGAAGGCTGCGTATACAGAACTGTAAGACACAATTGAGATTCAGGATAGGGAGAGCCTGGAAACATACCCAGAAAAGAGCTGGGCCTACGCAGCTAATGTCTGGCACAGAGGTGTCCCAACCACAGTGAAGGGTTCATATGTTTGTTCCTCCCTCCAGTTCTAAAAAAAGGGGGGCAGGATATGTGACAGGAGGAGACTGTGAGAAGATCACTCAATGTGAGAAGATAGGAAAATGTGAGACAGGATTCGCGTTTAGGGTGAATGCGATGTTCCAGACTAGTGTTTCTGGGCAGAGAAAGCTGTGGACTTGGCTCTCTTTGGATTCTGAAGCTCTGGAGCGGAACACCCAATCCTGTGCCTGGGTTTTGCTAGACAGTCTGCTCTACAGACTTGGCCTGCTAGTACACAGTTGTGAGGTGTCACTATATACTCAGGTCTGAGGATAGCTCAGGACTCCCAGTTGGAGAAAGCTCCCAGTGTGGGAGACGGAAGGTCTCATCGAGGGGTCAGAGGACCCAGCCGGAAGCCAATAGACAGAGGTCTCAGTTCCAAGAGTCAGGTCGGCTCCTATCGGAGTGTTAGGAGGACCCCCGTCCATGAGCCAGAGGTGGGCCATTTAGAAAGGCGCTGTGACTAAAAGCTAGAGATCAAAGTATCCACGAGAGGTACTGCAAATGAAGCTGAATGAGCTTACAAGCCAGGTTGCTCGGCATTTTCCAGTGTTCAAGTTGGAGAAGATCCCCTGCGTGGGAAATAATTTTTCTGTGAACTTTCGCTTTCTTTTAAATAAAAGTGGGCTACTAAGCCCTTGAAAATAGTTCCTGTCTTCCATGGACTCACTAAAATAACTCAACTACCATGAGAGCTAAATACCCCTTGTCACAGAATCCATAGTAAAGACCAGGGACATTTTGCTTTTTTTAATCTTATCTAAACCACACTGACTTATTAAATTTAAAAATGCATTTTTTTTAATTACCTAAAAAAAAAGCAACACTGACCTTTGACTCCGATCTTTGACCTTGACCCTAAAACTAACACTGACAATGACCTAGATCAAACCTTGATCTAGCTATATTTTCTTTATTTTTTTGTGAGCTGTGGATAGGTAGCAGGTACAAAGCTCCTTGGGGTGAGCACACTTTCAGGCACAGCTACCAGTCCAGTGATGTAGTGACAAACAGTGCTGTGTCTATTGGTGCTATTGACAAGTCTGATTACAGTGTTCAACAAAATAAACAAGGCAACAACTCCAAAGCAAAATCCTAGGAGTGTCCCAGCACTAACTACACAAAATACATGTCCTAACTAGTAGGCTGAGCAAGCCTAACGCTTGTCAATCTTGATATACAATTTTACAGCTTCCACCAACCTTGCAGCTCTCACAGACAAATGTCTGGCCCCCAGGCTTTAGGTGATCCTAAATTGCAAAAAAGGAGAGGAGTAAAACCAGAACTGGACAGAGAATCAGAGGTCTCTAAAAGTGTACAAGAGGAGCCTAGGAGATGTGTAAATCCCTGAACAGGACTTTACCAGGTTCCCTTTGAAACACTCTGCTACAAATATTTTTTTTCTCCACACACTTTTGTTTGTTTACACCTTTCTCCCCCTGCAAGGGAAGAAAGACACAATGGGGTTTATTTACTAAAGCTGAGGAGTGCAAAATCAGACTCCCTTCTGCATAGAAACCAATCAGCTTCTAACCTCAGCTTGTTCAATGAAGCTTTGGCAATGAAACCTGGAAGCTGATTGGTTTCTATGCAGAAGTGAGTCTGATTTTGGACTCTTCAGCTTTAGTAAATAAACCCCAATGTATCTTTCTCTCCATTCGAAATAGGAGAAAAAAAAATCAGAGGCTATCACAATAATCAGGTAAGTAATCAAATTATAAAAGTGCACAAATGGGCTTATTCAATCAATCGATGTGCAAAAGTTAGTAACATATAGTATATAAACTTTGCTGAATAACAGAAAAAAAATAATTTAAAAGATTTAGTATATGAATGCCAAAACATATGCCGGATTCAGGTGGTTTCCCTTTTTGTTTAGCTTGCTAGAGTTGATGTGGGGATGCATTGGATGCATCCAGCTGCCATTGTGTTCTTGATGGATTGCTTCCATTAACTTATCTGTTGCTCCATATGATCCAACATGGAGACTCTCAAAGTTTGGAGTTAGGACCACACTATACAGAGGGTCCTTGATGAGACAATACGGCTTCCACATATATCTGTAAATGTGTTACTAAAACCAGAAATAGGTAGACAGTGTAAGTATTTTTTTTTTCCTGGCTCACTGATAAGTGGGCTAGGATTTTTTTCTTTGTGTGTTTGTTGTGCAAAGCCCTTCTCTGTGCACCTTACTTTAAAAGCTAGTTATAAATTGGGGTATTGCCATTTTTGTTTAGGATTCAGCATCTATCTGTGATCCTAAAACAGGTCTTGCAGCTTTTGTTCCCAGAAAGTTTCTCCTGGAAAATATCATAATCAGGGGCGGACTGACAACTCATGGGGCCCGGGGCAATAGGGGATCATGGGGCCCCTGTATCCTTGCCCAAACTCAAAAAAGCCTATGAAAAAGGTACCAGGGGCATCTCATGGGGCCCCCTACTGACCCCGGGCCCTCGGGCAGTGCCTGAGTTTCCAAATGGTCAGTCCGCCCCTGATCATAATGCAGCTTGATATATACTTTTGTATTAACACAATGATCAGGAGCTCTCCAGTTTTACTAATGTTGAATCACTGTAATTCATTTCTTACATAATTTAACAACTTAACATCCTTGGAGTTTCCTTGTTTGCTGTTTTATTTGATTGAACTACTATTCAGGCCCAATGTAAAACTCTGCTGCGGGCTGACTGGCACAACCATCCAATATGAAGCCTGTTATTTTCTTCAAACCTTTACAAAAAAATTGTGATTGAAAAATTAGCATGAACTAACCTTACAGAACAACCGTGAGGTTGTCAAGGATATGTCCACCCTCACAGCAGAGGGCTTCAGTTACTGCGAACACAAAGAGAGACAGCAAAAGGATGCAGACTGAACAACATTCACTGACTTGGCAACAAGGTAATATATGCAAGTAGAACTGTGGATGAACTGACAAGTCTATGAAGAATTGCTTGCCTGAAGGATGGAGTGTGCAATCTAAAATGTATCAGAGAACAAATCTCTATGATTATGAAGAGGAATTTTATACACAATGTAGTCCCTGCTTTACTTCAATATGCCTAGAAATATCAAACAAAACTGAGATTCACAAATACGCTTTTTCCTCACATTTTTCAAATATGCAGTAAAGTTAATGCTTTTATACACAACCATTTGAATAAAAAAAAGAATTCCAAGATAGAGTACTTAAGAAATACAATTTCAATAGTTAAACTCCTTTCTGTCATATGTGTGCATATATGTGGCCTCTCGGTGGGTGGGCCTTAATGACAAAAGGAGGCATATATGCAGATTTAAAGATAAACAGAACTGAGCCAAGAGCATACACCCTGTGTGCTCCCAGCACAGTTGCCAGCGGCTAACAGAAAGCTCCAGATCCATACTTGCAATAGGGAGCATTCCAATCATGTGACTGCTGTGACAGCCAATCATGGTGGTCACATGATCTTAAACTCCACCCCACCTCCTGGCAGCTGAAACCCCTTAAAGGCCCATAAGGCACCAACGCCAAGTGGTTAAAGAGTAACTTCACTTTTGGAGAAAAATATATTAAAAAAAATGTTAGATAAATATTTATATACACACACACACACAGAATTGCTACACAAGTCATATTGTAATTGAGCATTATTTAAAAATGACCTTTCCTTTTCAATTTGCAGTGCTGTAATTTTTTATAACATGCAATGCAATATGGCTGCCTAGAGGTGTTCTGTACATGGATGGTGTGTGGAATGCCCCCAGAAATGAGACTTCCTGCTTGTGTGATTGGCTTACTGATTTCTTAGAAGTCTACACTAAGATACAAGTCAGATTTTGGTCACCCCCTGTAACAAAATGTCATTGCTGGTGAGATACTCCCAAACAGAAATCATGTCTAAAGCCGTGTGCACACGAGCTGAATATCGTCTGAAATCAGCCAGTACAGTAGATACCAGCCAACATTAGGGCTGTGTGTACAGATCCCTATTTGACAGAAGCCAATCTGGAAAACCAGCAGCTGATCAGCATCCGATCAGCGCTTTCAGCCAACGGCTGTGAGCACTGACCGGTGTGCTCTGGAGAGGGGGCAATTCGCATGTCAGAACACAATTGCTCAGCGAGGAGATCGCTGTACTAACGTCGCATCGTTAGTACAGAGACCTCCTAACAAGAGCCTCAATTTTTTTTTTTTATTCTGCCTACTAAGCTGAACGAAAAAAACAAAAAACGTATTGTGTGTACCTAGATTAACCATTTGCCGCCCGCCCTATGGCCGAATGGAGGCCGGCAAATGTCATCAGCGTTCCAGGTGGACGCCATATGGCGTCCTCCCGCACATGCGCAGATTGCGCTCCAGCAGAGTATTGGCCCCCATTGCAGGTACCATGTGACCTGCTGTGACCAATCACAGCAGGTCACATGACAGTTGTAATACAATGGATGGCTTTATTCATGCCATCCATTGTATACTAGTGTCTAGCTGTGAATGGTCACAGCTAATCACATGCACATGTCATGTGATTAGCTGTGGCCAAATCACAGCTAAGCACAAAAAAACCCCTGAATGAATAGATGTCATTCAGGTAAATGCTTGCTTATAGCAAAGTAATTCTTTGCTATGAGCAAATTGTATAAAAAAAAAAAAAAATACTGATCACTTCCCCAAAGTAGTACAATGTACAATAGTGAAACTAATTTTTTTAATTTTTTCATTTTCCGAAAAATTATGGCAAAAAAAATACAACTTCAAAAAACTCACCATGCGTCTTATAAAGTACGTCGGACTATCTACTTTGCAAAAAGGGGTCATTTGGGGGATATCTGTACTGTTCTGACATTCTTGGACCTCAAGAAATTAGATTGGCTGTCAGTACTTCAGGATTGATCAATATTCAGATCTATACCATAGTTTGTGAACTCTATAACTTTCCTACAAGCTAAAAAATACATCCTAATTTGGGTTATTTTCACCAAAGACATGTAGCAGAATACATCTTGGCCTAAATTTATGAAGAACAATTATTTATTTGCAAACTTTTATAACAGAAACAAAGAAAAACGTGTGTTTTTTTCAACATTTATGGTCTTTTTTTGTTAATTTAGCAAAAAATAAAACCCCCAGCGGTGATTAAATAAATACCACCAAAAGTAAGCTCTAGTTGTGTCAAGAAAATTATAAAATTTTAGTTTGGGTACAATGTTGTATGACCGTGCAATTGTCATGCAAAGTGTGAGAGCGCTGAAACCTGAAAACTGGCCTGGGCAGGAAGGTGTAAAATTGCCCGGTATTGAATTGGTTAAAGGGATGCAGACACGGTCTCTTTCCTCATTAGAGCCCTGCAAGTGTGTCAGCTGATTGTAATTATAAAATCACTCCCATTCACTTTACACATGGACACTGGGAATCGAACAGCTATTTCTTCAGAATAACAAAAAGGTAGGAATCTGCAACAAAGTTTGTTAAAATCCTGTACACTGCTCAAAAAAATAAAGGAACACTTTGAAAACACATCAGATCTTAATGGGGAAAAATATCATGCTGAATATCTATACTGATACGGCCTGGGTAGTGTGTTAGAAACGTAAGGATGCCCCATCGTTTGATGGAAATGAAAATTATCAACCTACAGAGGACTGAATTCAAAGACACCCCAAAAATCAAAGTGAAAAAATCATGCAGCAGGCCTCCACGTGCTTGTATGCATGCCTGACAACATTGGGGCATGCTCCTAATGAGACAACAGATGGTGTCCTGGGGTATTTCCTCCCATATCTGGACCAGGGCATCACTGAGCTCCTGGACAGTCTGAGGCGCAACTTGGTGGCGTCGGACGAACTGAAACATGATATTCCAGAGGTGTTCTATTGGATTTAGGTCAGGTGAGCGTGGGGGCCATACAATAATATCAATTCCTTCATCCTCCAGGAACTGCCTGCATACTCTCGCCACATGAGGCTGGGCATTGTTGTGCACCAGGAGAAACCCAGCACCCACTGCACCAGTGTAGGGTCTGACAAAGGCTTTCATCCTTATACCAAATGGCAGTCAGGGTGCCATTGTCTAGCCTGTACAGGTCTGTGTGTCCCTCCATGGATATGCCTCCCCAGACCATCACTGATCTACCACCGAAACGTTCATGCTGAATGATGTTACAGGCAGCATAACATTCTCCACGGCTTCTGCAGACCCTTTCACATCTGTCATCTGTACTCAGAGTGAACCTGCTCTCATCTGTGAAAAGCAAAGGGCACCAGTGGCGGACTTGCCAATTCTGGTGTTCAATGGCAGTTGGCAATCAAGCTCTATGGTGCTGGGCAGTGAACCCAGGCCCCACTAGAGGACATTGGGCCCTCAGGCCACCCTCATGAAGTCTGTTTCTGATTGTTTGGTCAGAGACATTCACGCCAGTGGCCTGCTGGAGGTCATTTTGTAGAGCTTGGCAGTGCTCATTTTGTTCCTCCTTGCACAATGGAGCAGATACTGGTCCTGCTTATGGGTTAAGGACCTTCTACCACCCTGTCCAGCTCTCCTAGAGTAACTGCCTACCTCCTGAAATCTCCTCCCTGCTCTTGAGACTTTGCTAGGAGACACAGCAAACCTTCTGGCAATGGCACGTATTGATGTGCCATCCCGGAGGAGTTGGACTGCCTGTGCAGCTCTGTAGGGTACAGGTATCGCCTCATGCTACCTGTAGCGACACTGACCCTAGCCAAATGTAAAACTAGTGAAAAACAGTCAGAAAAGATGAGTAGGGGAAAAATGTCAGTGGCCTCTACCTGTAAAACCATTCCTGTTTTGGGGGTCATCTCATTATTGCCCATCTAGTGCACCTGTTGTTAATATCATTAACACCAAAGCAGCTGAAACCCCTCTGCTACTTAACTAACCAGATCAATATCCCAGGAGTTTAATTGACTTGATGCTATACTCTGATTAAAAAGTGTTCCTTTAATTTTTTTGAGCAATGCATATTGATTGCCCAGGGAATGTTTTTTTCCTCAACAAAAGTGGAATTGCTTTTTAAATGTACCAAATACATAATTTAACTTGTAGTTTTGTTATCCCCTACAGAAAGACTTCTGACACATGCCAGGAACAACATGACAGCAGAAACAACCCAGCACTCCACGACCTCAGATTGACAGCAGGCTCTTGCTGAGATTCTGATGCCTCAGTCAACATGAGTTTAGCTTCAAACATAGATAAACCAACCACACATAGTTCAGCACGTAGTCAGCCAAGCAGTTAAATCTGCTGGCTCTGCTGTTCACAGACAAAGCAGAAGCAGATGTATTCCCCCAAGAGTGGCTGACTAAAGAAAAGAGTGGCTGCATACACTGGAAACTGTCACAAGAAAATAGGATTGTTATAAACATGAAAGACTAATAAAAAATTCAAAGAAATTGCCATTTCATAGGTCTTAATGAAGTTATACACCATAATAATTTTATATTGTTTTACTGCATCTTGGAAGCAAAAATGGACAGAATTTGCATTAACAACACTTTCTGGTGCAGCACTGTCATTGGCACTATGTTATACAGTAAGTCAATGAATAAAGTTAGCTAGCTATGACTTTACATAGCTTTTTGGACATAGACACATAACTGCATTAATTCATACTATAAACAATTTTGTCATTTTAGATAGGATCAGATTTTACTGATACTTTAAATAATGTACCGATAAGTACACCCATGTGAATGTCAACATTCTTTTTCAGATCCTCTACCCATATGCTTATATAAGAGAACTGCAGTGTATTTCAAACCATTTACACACATACTGAAACCTTAAAGCATTTATCATTCCTTTATCAGTCCTTGGCTGGAAAAAGGACTTACAACCCCCAAACATTATACATTTTTGTGTAATCAGAGACCCTGGAGATTAAAATTAGTGGCTGTTGCAATTTTTTATTTTGCACAATATTTGTGCAGTCCTTTATCAAATGCACATTGCCAGGAAAAATTGACATGTAAATAAATGTTAGTGCATACAAACATAATATAGCACACAATTTCTTTTTTTGTAATTTAAATCTTTTATTAAATTTTGCAATACAAAGGGAAAAAATAGGAACACTCAGCAGTATAGCATATTCATAAAAAACACAAACATTTCACCTACATCCTCTGCTCTCTTCTCCACACCTCCCCCCCCCCCCACATCCACCCACCCCTCAGCTAACCCCAGTAATATACCTCTTCCCATTTCTTTCCATCATTCCAGTCCAAATCTGTTTTCCTTCTCTCTAAACATCCCTGCCTACTATTCCTCTTCTTTCTTTCTCTTTCTTTCTTTCTTTCTTTCTTTCTTTCTTTCTTTCTCTCTGGCCTGTCCTTTCCTGTTCCATTCCACTCTCCTACTTTAGACCATTGGGACGACTCACTATTTCCAGATATTTCTCAAATGTCTTAAACTCATACTATCTACCCTATTCTTCTCTAAATACTTCCATTTTGTCTTTTTATATATACAGTCAGGTCCATAAATATTGGGACATCGACACAATTCTAACATTTGTGGCTCTATACACCACCACAATGGATTTGAAATGAAACGAACAAGATGTGCTTTAACTGCAGACTGTCAGCTTTAATTTGAGGGTATTTACATCCAAATCAGGTGAACAGTGTAGGAATTACAACAGTTTGCATATGTGCCTCCCACTTGTTAAGGGACCAAAAGTAATGGGACAGAATAATAATCATAAATCAAACTTTCACTTTTTAATACTTGGTTGCAAATCCTTTGCAGTCAATTACAGCCTGAAGTCTGGAATGCATAGACATCACCAGACGCTGGGTTTCATCCCTGGAGATGCTCTGCAAGGCCTCTACTGAAACTGTCTTCAGTTCCTGCTTGTTCTTGGGGCATTTTCCCTTCAGTTTTGTCTTCAGCAAGTGAAATGCATGCTCAATCGGATTCAGGTCAGGTGATTGACTTGGCCATTGCATAACATTCCACTTCTTTCCCTTAAAAAACTCTTTGGTTGCTTTTGCAGTATGCTCTGGGTCATTGTCCATCTGCACTGTAAAGCGGCGTCCAATGAGTTGTGAAGCATTTGGCTGAATATGAGCAGATAATATTGCCCGAAACACTTCAGAATTCATCCTGCTGCTTTTGTCAGCAGTCACATCATCAATAAATACAAGAGAACTAGTTCCATTGGCAGCCATACATGCCCACGTCATGACACTACCACCACCATGCTTTTCTGATGAGGTGGTATGCTTAGGATCATGAGCAGTTCCTTTCCTTCTCCATACTCTTCTCTTCCCATCACTCTGGTACAAGTTGATATTGGTCTCATCTGTCCATAGGATGTTGTTCCAGAACTGTGAAGGCTTTTTTAGATGTCGTTTGGCAAACTCTAATCTGGCCTTCCTGTTTTTGAGGTTCACCAATGGTTTACATCTTGTGGTGAACCCTCTGTATTCACTCTGGTGAAGTCTTCTCTTGATTGTTGACTTTGACACACATACACCTACCTCCTGGAGAGTGTTCTTGATCTGGCCAACTGTTGTGAAGGGTGTTTTCTTCACCAGGGAAAGAATTCTTCGGTCATCCACCACAGTTGTTTTTCATGGTCTTCCGGGTCTTTTGGTGTTGCTGAGCTCACCGGTGCGTTCCTTCTTTTTAAGAATGTTCCAAACAGTTGTTTTGGCCATGCCTAATGTTTTTGCTATCTCTCTGATGGGTTTGTTTTGTTTTTTCAGCCTAATGATGGCTTGCTTCACTGATAGTGACAGCTCTTTGGATCTCATCTTGAGAGTTGACAGCAACAGATTCCAAATGCAAATAGCACACTTGAAATGAACTCTGGACCTTTTATCTGCTCATTGTAATTGGGATAATGAGGGAATAACACACACCTGGCCATGGAACAGCTGAGAAGCCAAGTGTCCCATTACTTTTGGTCCCTTAACAAGTGGGAGGCACATATGCAAACTGTTGTAATTCCTACACCGTTCACCTGATTTAGATGTAAATACCCTCAAATTAAAGCTGACAGTCTGCAGTTAAAGCACATCTTGTTCACTTCATTTCAAATCCATTATGGTGGTGTATAGAGCCAAAAATGTTAGAATTGTGTCAATGTCCCAATATTTATGGACCTGACTGTATATATATATATATATATATATATATATATATATATATATACACACAGTGAGGAACAGAAGTATTTGAACACCCTGCGATTTTGCAAGTTCTCCCACTTAGAAATCAGGAAATCACATTGTATGATTTTTAAAGAATTTATTTGTCTTGCACTGCTGAATATAAGTATTTGAGCACCTGAGAAAATCAGTGTTAATATTTGGTACAGAAGCCTTTGTTTGCTATTACAGAGGTCAAACGTTTCCTGTAGTTCTTGACCAGGTTTGCACACACTGCAACAGGGATTTTGGTCCACTCCTCCACACAGATCTCCTCTAGATCTGTCAGGATTCAGGGCTGTCACTGAGCAACACAGAGTTTCAGCTCCCTCCAAATATGTTCTATTGGATTTAGGTCTGGAGACTGGCTAGGCCACTCCAGAACCTTAAATGCTTCTTACGGAGCTACTCCTTGGTTATCCTAGCTGTGTGCTTCGGGTCGTTGTCATGTTGGAAGACCCAGCCATGACCCATCTTCAATGCTCTGACTGAGGGAAGGAGGTTGTTGCTCAAAATCTCACAATAAATGGCCCCATTCATCCTCTCCTTAATACAGTGCAGTCGTCCTGTCCCCTTCACAGAAAAGCACCCCCAAAGCATGATGTTACCACCCCCATGCTTCACAGTAGGGATGGTGTTCTTGGGATGCAACTCATCCTTTTTTCCTCCAAACACGACGAGTGAAATTTAGACCATGATTTCTAAGTGAGAGAACTTGCAAAATTGCAGGGTGTTCAAATACTTCTGTTCCTCACTGTATATATTCAACCCTGTCTATCCAATCTCTCATTTTTGGGGGCTCCTGTCTCTGCCAGAATCTGGGCATGAGTCCCCTGGCTGCACTATTCAGATGATATAATGCACTGATTTTATACTGTTTCATTTATGACTCTAACTTATAAAATAAGCACACCCACGGATCTATTTGTATATTATTCCCCCAAATCTCCTGTATTAGGTGTATTATATCTTGCCAAAAATCCTGTATTTTTGGACAATCCCACCAGATATGTGCCATTGTTCCCTTAAATCCACATCCTCACCAGCATAGCGGTGATACTTCTACTCTCTGTCTATGTGCAACACTCGGTGTCAGATACCATCTCGTTAAACATTTATAATTCATTTCGACTGTGTTCATATTCATTGACCCATGTGTTAATTTAAACATTTTATTTTTCTGTTGATCACTCATTTTTGTTCCCAGTTCCCCTTCCCATTTCTCTAATAATGGAGGGATCATCTCCTTCAATTCAAAAAGAATCTTATATACCCCGGAGGTGACATGTTTTGGCGCTGTACCTGAGCCCAACATTTTTTTCTAATGGGAGCATGTCCTCCAGCATCTTCAGTGGTTGAGGCAACTCTGTAACAAAATGTCTTAATTGATAGTATCTAAATTCATCCAATACTACAAATAACTCTTTTTTACTTTTGAAATCTTGAAAAGTGCACAACTTCCCCTTAACTACTATATCTCTCAATTGTTTATCCCTGTCTTTAAACCATTTACCAGAGATATTGTCTTTCCCTGGTGGGAAAAACTCTGTGCCCACCATGGGAACCAATAATGAATTATACTTCCAACCCATTTGTTTTTTGCATTCCATCCCATTTTAACACCTCCTGTGCCAAAGTGCTACTAATCTTCTCTATAATATAAAACTTTTGTGGAACCCAAATAACCTTCTTTAGTCGTGCTTTACTGAAAATTCGAGGGTGAGGGTAGAGTGAGGAAGTAATATGATGCACCTCTGCCCAGTAGGGTTGTATAGAGGGGCAATCCCACCAAGTATGTAAAAGAAAGCCCACCGCCACACAGAATCTCCAACACTTATTGGACACTGAGGCATTGATCCAATGAACCCTCGAGGGTTTGTACCCATTTTCCTGCGTGTAAACATTAAACAGAACCTTTATGAGCGTAGGTAAAAAAGTACGAAGCTGTCATTACAATGAATAAGTCTTTTTCCCATGATCGGCAAACTGAAAGTGACTGAGGTGCTTGGTTACAGAACAATAAAAGATACGTGGTTGACACCAGGTTGACACCAGGTGTTGTTGAGGTTCAGCTTTGGAGTAAATAGTCTCAAAGGGAGTAAGAGGTCAATTCCATTTATGTAGGTTAGCTGGGGTCTGAAGAAAGTGCCTTACTTGGAGATATACCCAAAAGGGAAAGGTCTGCATGGACCTGGCTAAGGACATATGGGTCACCACTTCGTTGTCATGAAAAAAGTGCTTGGCACGGATATGTCGATGGGGCCAGTTTCCAGCAAGGAAATTTTCCTGCATTCCTGGGGAAATTATGGGTTTAAATGTATAGAGGTCAGTGGGCTTGGTATAGAAGAGATGGGAATTGTCTTACAAACTGAGTAGAAGGTTTTCAGAGTTGGACCTATGAGTGGGTGAGTGAGAAGTGTTTGGGGGACATGTTTTACATTAAGCCAGGGAGTCAAAGCAAGGGGCGTTTGCAAAAAAGAGCCTTCCAGATTCACCCAGGCCTTGGTAGATGAATGGACATTCCAGTCAATGATTCTGGAGAGATGACAAGCCCAGTGATATTTTTGGAAATCTGGGATCCCAATCCCACCTCTGGATTTAGGGAGCACCAACTGAGAGAAAGAGAAAAGCGGGTGTTTGTGACTCAAAAGAAACTGGGAGCAGATCCGCCTGCAAAGAGTGAAAAACACAGGGGGCAAGTGGATGGGCAAGGCTTGTAGCAGGTAGAGGAGATGGGGAAGGATGTCCATCTTTAGTAAGGCTGCCCTCCCAAATCAGGAGAAGAAGGGTATATGCAATTTCTGTAGATCAGATTGAATAGAATGGAGAGTAGGAAGGAAGTTTAATTCATAGAGCTCAAAAAAGGTTGCATGGAAGTTGAATACCCAGGTATGTGATGGCATCAACTTTCCAGGTGAAGGGAAAATGTGATTGGCAGAAAGAGACCAAGTCTGTGGAAAGGGAGATGTTCAGAGCATATGATTTGGAAAAGTTAATATTTAAGCTCGATATGTGCAAAGTCTTTAAGCAAATTGGGTAAAGTAAGACGAGGTTTGGAAAGGAATAGAAAAATGTCGTCTGCATATGCGGCTATCTTGTAATCGCGTCTGGAATGCCTTTTATGTCTTGGTTGAAACTAAGTCTACGGAGAAGTGGTTCAAGCGTCAGGATGAACAATAGCAGTGAGGGGGAGGGGGGGCACCCTTGACGTGTGCCGTTCCAGAGGGAGAAGGCATCCGACAGATGGCCATTCACGCGTACCCGGGTTTTTACGCAAAGATCTCTGGCAAGGAATTTGCCACTTTTATTAGCATGCTCATAGACGTGTTTTTGTGTCAGGATGTACTTACGTTTCGTGATTTCGCCCAATTCTTCCAAAAGCTGAGAGCGCGCATTTGTCAGGTCTTTCAAAGTTAGTGATGCTAGAGTGCGTTTGTGGGCTCTTTCCAGGAAAGCGATATGATCTATTAGGGTATTTATACAAGCTTGCCTTTCTCATTTGCGTTTTGTGGCAAGGGCAACAAAAGTCCCACGTATGACACATTTATGGACTTCCCACTGTGTCAAGGGAGAGGTGTCTGGGGTGCGGTTTGTGTTGAAATACTCCATGAGTTCCGTGCAAACAGTAGCCTCATGAACTTTGTCGGATAAGAGTGAGTCGTCCAATCGCCACATTTTGGTGTAGGTCTTTCAGGGAATTGTAATGTGAGTGTAATAGGATGATGGTCTGAGATAAACATCAGTTCAATAGTGTCATCGTGCAGGTAAAGCAGGTCATTTTGGGTGAGGAAGAGGTAATCAATTCTGGAATATCTGTCATGTGTTGGGGAGAAAAAAGTGAAATCCTTAACATTAGAGTGAAGTGTTCGCCATGTATCATGAAGAAGAAGGTCTTGGAGTTGTATGTGGATCTGATACAATGTTTTATAGGGCAATAACGAGGTGCCTGAGGAAGAGTCTACTACACGGTGTAAGGGAACACTGAAGTTGCCCCCCCATGATTAACAATCTTCTATGGAAAGAGGCAAGTAGGTTAACAACGGATCGGAAAAAGGAGACTTACTTAACATTGGGGAAGCAGATATTAGCTAATGTGATGGGTCTGTTGGCAAGTTTCCCCTTTAGAAACAGGTAACGGCCTTCATGGTCGATTAAGGAGTCCGTTACAGCCAAGGGGAGGTGTTTTGCAATTAGATTCATTGGAAGCATGTGTTTTAGAGAGTTTAGGGATAGAATCAGAGCAAAAATTTGCCTCTTGTAAGAAGACAATGTCAGCTTTATGTGCAAAGATGAGAGCAGTAGGGAGCGTTTTTTTGGGCGTTTTAAGACCTTTAGCATTGAGGGAAAGCACTTTCAAGGAGGAGTGGCCTGAAGAGGTCCTAGGGGTTCCCATGATGGAAGGGGTGAAGGGGTGAGATAAGGGGCAGGTGGACAAAGTTCAGATAGGGGGGTGTCGGGGTAAGAGTGATTGCCACAGACCAATAGAGGGGAGGGTGTAAGGGGAGGGGGACAGGAGGGAAAAAAAAGGAGGGGAAAAAAATCATAAGAGGGGAGGGGTGGGGGTCAGGGGGAGTAGAGAAGTGTGGTCAGTAGGAAAGGGGGAAGAGGAAGAGAATAATCCAGAGGTAAGAATAGACCAGCTAATGTCCATAATGAAAGGAGGGAGGGGAAATACTGGAGAAGTCAGTAACAGCTCACAGAGCCTACTGTGTAGGGAAAGAGGGTGATGTAGATGCAGATGGGGAGTCACCAATGCTAGACAGACCCCTAAGGCTTTGGGAAGGGTAGATGAGAGTATCCTCTTGCTTATGTGGGTTAAGGCTGGTGCGGGGCAGAAATGTGGCGTGTGCGGGAAAGGAGAAAGGGGGGTGGGATAGTTAGGTCTCAGAGCATGCAATCAATTAGGCACAGACATATTAGAAGCAGGAGATGTAAGCGAGTTCTCACAGTGGTCCCCTCTTAGGGAGGGGAATGTGGTATAGGGTATAGGATTGAGTCATCCAGGATTAGGGGGGTAGGGACAGCCGAGTAATCACAACAGTAGGCCTGGTATCAACCTGCTAAGTGGGGGACAATGGTTGTGCGAGTGGAGGCATAGGATATGGAGTTATGCATAGTGCCCCTTGGGTGAGAAATGAGTGAGGTGTTGGGGGTTTGCAAGCTACCAGTCTAGTTTCTAGAAGAGAACACTAAAAAGGAAAAGTCAAATACTAGAAATCTGCATGAGCACTGTGTAAAAAATGAGGAGAGAACATCAAAAATACAGACAAATAACAGAACAATCTTATGACAACATGCAAATGAACCATATCAATGAGGCCTAGAGACCAGCATAAACCAGAGTCATAACCTTTCCTGGAGCATAAGTGATTAGAGGGCGGACCAGAAAGATAGTGGAGTGGCAAAAAATAATATGCGTAGGGACCCCCGACCAGGACAGATTGGTTGCGGGGAGGAATGATGTCACAATAGGGCCTCGTATCACTTAGTCATCATGCGTTCTATCCAGGGGCATCACTCACCTACATAATCAGGGCTCTGATAAGAGCCAACAAGAACCAGCACGTTCTTTGTGGTTGGTTAAAAGTATGGTAACAAGAGTTGCTGTGGCCAAGGCAGTGATATCAGACAGTGGGACATTGTATCAAAGCAACAGGATGTAGCAAATAGGGAATGTTCAGTGAAGTTGACAGGAGTAGAAACAAGGGTCAATCATCTTGCAACCATTCATGTGAGATTCAGAAAGGTTTCATATTGTGGAAGAGAGTCCACGAATTCCCACCCCTAAAGCCTTGATATGCCAGTAGAGACCTTTGTCTGTGTATATGCATGAGCTTGTATATCTCCAAGGCATGAGGGAGGGAGTTGGCCTGCTAGGTGAACCGGAGATGAGGAGGAGGGTGGGTGAAGAGTGAAATGAGAAGTTGGACTTCTCCACTCGCCAGTATAGAATATGGGTAAATCCAGATAGGTAATCAACTCAGTGAGGGGTCAGTCCTCATACAAAAAATGTGATATGCACTGGAGAAGCCGTAGGGCTGTTCTCCACGTGGAACCTCGGACCACAGGTCTCAGGGGAGTTGAAGGGATTGATCTGCAAATGGCAAAGTTGTTGGTCTTGCTATTCCATGTGGTTTGCTCCTACATTAGAGTTCCAAGAATCAGGAAGACGAAGTGAGTGGTACCAGTTTGGTAGGTTGACCAGAGGAATATCAAGAGCAGCACAAAAATGAGGCAAATCCTCCGAGATCCTCAGGTATGCCATGAGACCATGAGTATTCACTGAGAGGCAAAAAGGAAACTTCCATCTGTAAGGGATCCCCTGGAGTGGAGGGTATCTAGCAGGGGACAGAGTTCTTTTCTTTGTTGCAGAGTTAGGTTGGAGAGGTTCTGGAAGAGCTGAATTTCTGTACCGCAGTGTAGAAGGCAACGTCTTAGAATGTCTTCCATAAGCGAGAAGCTGACAAGACAGCATACAATGTCATGTGGGGGGTCGGTGTCTCTGCCCCTAGGGCATATGGATCTATATATGCGTTCCATCTCAATGGGAGTCGCGGGCGGTCGGCCTAGCAAGTCGTTGAAAATTGCCACCACTGCTTTAGGGACATCGCCCGGTTCCACTGATTCTGGGAGACCGCGTATTCTGGTGTTATGTCTGCGCCCACGGTTGTCAAGATTTTCTAGGTGCCTATAGAAATCACGGATGTAATGCAAATGGTTTTCGGTCGCTTCCTGCACCTGTTGTATGGCTTCGGCATGTGATCTCGTAGTGAGTTCAACCCCTTCTAGTCTTGTGCCCAGGGTTTGGAGCTCACTGCGTAGATCAGCTAGGACTGTAGTTAGGGTGTCCTTAATGTCAGCTGCCACTGCATGAAGATCTCCCAGAGAAAGTGTGTGAGCCACTGAGGAGAGATCATGCTGCGGTAGACTGTCTCTCACAGGGCTCTGAGCGGTGCAGGCTGCTGCTGACGGAGGATGAGAGGAAGAAGATGGCTGCGGTGTGTCCCTCTGTTGTGAGCGGAAGAGCTCCGGTATATTTCTGTTTGGCTGTGAGGTAGGAGAGAGCAAGAATGGGAAGCGGAGGTGTTCCAATCCACTTTCCCCATTGTGTGGTGGATGTACTCTCACCAATACCGCTGCAAGTAGAGAGTGTAGGTCCTCAGCAGGCATGAGCTCCTGTATCAAGTGGCTATTCCGAATTGCAGCCAGACCACGCCCCACTTTATTTATTCATTCATTTACCTTTTTTGCTATTCCAAGGGGAATAAACAAGCCCCCTTGCGATAGCTTTGGGCAGTGACAGTTACTCTTTATGGAGGCATCAGTGGTCTATTAGATCCCTGATGTCTCCCATGTTCTCCAAGGCAACTAATCAAACACAGATCGTGTTTGATCAACTGCTTTCCTGGCTGTAAACAGCCAGGGAATGAAAGTACTGAAACTGGAAGCGACCAAATCCTTGTTGCTTCTGAGATCATTTTCAACTTCCAACAGCTTATTTTCAACTGGTAACCCTGCAAGTAACACACTTCCTGTCCCTTGTGGCTATGATTTTACAATGTTGACACTCACCATAAGACCAATTGCCTATCTGGTTTGGATTGGCCACGATATCTGGTGAGTGCCACTGAATTGGGGGAGGCTTTTTCCTCTGGCGAACGAGGTGATATCCAAGTGAACTTATCTGTACTCAACCAATTATCGTGATTTTGGTGGATTATGAGTACTTTTGCACTTCATCACAAATTTAATTTTCTATTTTGTGGACTTATTTTGAAATATTCATGCATATTAATTTTTATTCATTTGTTTTTAGTATTATTTTCACTTTGTTATTGTGTTTCACATTTAACTTGTTTTGCACTGCTTTTATTTGCTATTAGATTGTTCTATAAAGGTGATTATTTGAGTATTCAATAACTAAGGCAGCAACATTCATACACATTTTATATATTTACTCATTTATTTATGTGAATGACTTTCATGAACTTATTGAGGTGTTAGGTCATATAGATTTTGAATTTTTCCATCTGGTTTGTGCGGTGAATATATTATTATACGGGATTATTATTATACAGGATTTATTTAGTGCCAACAGTTTGCAAAGCATTTTACAAAATGAAGGTAAACGTAATAGTTACAATACAATTTGATAGAAGAGGAAACAGAGGGTCCTGCTTGTTGTTTTATATAGCTTTATATATTTATTTTTGAAGCTTAGAAGATGCCTTAAACTGTATGTGGTGCTTTGGAACAGTACAATGCTCATGGACCATATCAGTGACACCATATTATGGCATCACATATTTTGCATGTGTAACACATTTTTTAACTTCACATTATTGCTTAGTTGACATACAGCAGCAGTGGCACTCTAATCTGATACAACTTGAAAAAAAAAAAAAAACAGCTTTCTTAGTTTTGTCTATGAAAACTAATTTTATTATGCAGTAGTATTTGACCTGAATTTGAAAGTGGAAGTAGCAGCCACAACAGATCTAAAAAGCTATAGGAAAGTGTACTCTTAAAACTAAAGCTAAAGTCCCCAATTTTGTATCAATTAGCTGGTCACAAAATAGTTTCATAGTGAAGTTTGTTAGCTTCATTTTTCGCAGTTCCACACTGCATTTTGTTAAAAAAAATGCTATAAAATGTCAAAACAGAGTGCACAAAAATATTCAAGACCACAGCCTCAGATTTCCCTGTATCCTCAAATATTCTACCAAAAATGTAAACTTTTTAGACAGAAACATGTTTGGTAGAAATTATGAGCATCACAATAATACACAAACAGTTGAATAGGCATGAAATTAAAAGAGACAGGTTTTGCCTGGCAATAAAAATTAGAGTGTATTGTTTCGGAGACAATAGCCGCAAACATTTTACATTTGCTGGAGAGTATGCAAGTAGCTTGACTAGACTGCAGTGTAAGACAGAGTAATAAGCAAGGTTTTACCTTGAAATAAACGTTAGAATGTATTATTTCAGATAAACAATTGCCATAAATATTTTTAAATGCCACAGCAGTGAAATAGGCTACAAACTAGGAGACCCAGAGCATAATGTATGCTGCAGCAAACATTAGAAATTGTGTGTAGTTGATGCCTAGCTTTGGAATCATTATGTTTGGTACCTTTACAAAACAACTTTACATTTTTTGCAGAGGAGGCCCAGCTGAGGATACACAGTATGAAAGACACCTTTACAGTGCCAGAGCATTGGATAGGTTAGGGACAACACACACACAGGAACAGGAAATGGTGGCAAACAAAGAGAGATAGAAAAAGCTGGTAATGGTAACTGGCCAGCAGAGGTGATGAAAGATAGCCATAGTGGCAGCAGCAAGCCAGGGGAGGTGGCAGGAGCTGGTAATGTACGCAGGCCAGCAGAAGTGGCAACGGCTTGTAAAAGTGACAGCAGGTAGTGTATAAATCCAAAGAATGACAACACTTTTACGATCTCTCTCACTCAAAGGAGCACTGCATGTAAAGGTTTTGACTGTTACTTTGGATTGGAACAAAGAATGCAATGTGTTATGTTTTTTATGGACTGCAGCCAAGGTTAGGTATGAAAAGAGAAACAAGTGACTTGAATAGTTGTTGGAAATTGCTTTGATTTGAAAAACTGATAGAGAGAGAGAGTAGGAGTATTTTAATTCTTTGAATTTATACTGATATTTTAGGTTTTTTTCCCACAAGGTGATGTCATTTACGTTAGTAGCTCCTAGAGAGGCTAGAGTGTGGAGGTAACTATTTGAACCCAAGCCCTGGTAATGGTGGCCTTTCAACAGAGGTAGCAGTAGCTGGTAATAATGGAAGACAGGAAAGAAAGCAGGAGTTGGTAATGGTGGGAACAACAGGCCAGGAGAGGTGGAAGGATCTGATAATGGTGGTAGGCCAGCGGAGGCAGCATTAGCTACTATTCATGGCAGGAGCCAGTAATGGAAAGACCATCCTGAACTCAGCGGCTAGACTCATCCACCTCACCAACCGTTCCACCTCTGCCACCCCCCTCTGCCTATCCCTCCACTGGCTCCCTATCGCCCAACGCATCAAATTCAAACTACTCACTCTGACCTACAAAGCCATTCACAACACTGCCCCTAACTACCTCACCAACCTGATCCCCAGGTATCACCCTACCCGTACCCTTCGCTCTTCACAGGACCTCCTTCTATCTTGCCCCCTGGTCTCCTCCTCCCACGCACATCTGCAAGACTTCTCCAGGTCCTCCCCCATCCTCTGGAACTCACTACCCCAATCCAACAGACTGTCACCTTCCCTCCTCACCTTCAGGCGCTCCCTGAAAACCCACCTCTTCAGGGAAGCCTACCCCACCCTCACCTAACAGCCATTCTCCTTCATTCCTCCTACCACTCCATCCCCCACAGCCACTTCCTCCTGTACCACTACTCCCTCCCTCCTAGATTGTAAGCTCGAAAGAGTAGGGCCCTCTAACCCTCATGTGCTGTTTGTAGTTGCTGTACTGTTTCATGTATTGTCCCCCCTCTATTGTACAGCGCTGAGCAAACCCTTTGGCACTATATAAACTCGATGTAATAATAATAATAATAATAATAATAATAATTGTCAGTGGTACCAGCGAACTATGCTAATCCAAGGCGTATCTGCATTAGACCTAGATCCCAAGTAGAAAGCAATCATATGATTCAGGCGCCTCCTGTGACTGCTCTCTGCAGCCGAGTATGTCTTCCGTGGTTGGAAAAATGTAAAATACTAAAATGTATCTAATGTAGGGCAGTGATAAGCTTGTAAAAAAAAGGCAGTGGGATAGTTGCCACCGTGGTGCAGTACAGACCAAAAACTCACAGAAAGGGGTCAATTCCATGAGCTGGAATGGAAGCAACTGTAAATCCAGAAGTTTTACCAAGCTGGCATTGAGATTAGTGGAAATTTTTTTTATTATGCTCCAGCAGCTGTGAAAAATACAGTTGCCTGGTCAATGATGCTGCTATAGACAGCGGGTGAATAGGAAACTTATGGGGTTCAAGCCTATGCCTGACCATACTCAGCATGGTCCCATGCCAATCCTGTTCTGCCTTTGGTATTCTGTAAGGCATCTCAAACATCTTGTCATACTTACCTCCCTATTGCTTGAGGCCACAGATGTTGCAACAGATGCAAACTGAGAATATTTTAGGGTGGAGGGAGGTGGAATGTGAGTAACATGGAGAGGTTGTGGCCCTTTTCCTGCCAACCAGTATAACTGAGTTGCTGCTATATATACACACACATGCACTATATTGCCAAAAGTATTGGGACACCCCTCCAAATCATTGGATTCAGGTGTTCCAATCACCTCCATGACCACAGGTGTATAAAATCAAGCACCTAGGCATGCAGACTGCTTCTACAAACATTTGCAAAAGAATGGGTCATTCTCAGGAGCTCAGTGAATTCAATCATGGTACCATGATAAGTTGCCATCTGGGCAAGTCAATCCATGAAAACTCCTTGCTAATTAATTTTCCACTGTTAACTGTTAGTGGTATTACAACAAATTGGAAGCAACAGGGAACAACAGCAACTCAGCCACGAAGAGGTAGGCCACGAAAAATGACAGAGTGGGGTCAGCGCATACTGAAGAGTACAGAAATCACCAACTGTCTGCAGAGTCAATAGCTAAAGACCTCCAAACTTTGCTTAGAGAGCTTCATGGAATGGGTTTCCATGGCCGAGCAGCTGCATCTAAGCCTTACATCACCAAGTGCAATGCAAAGCGTCGGATGCAGTGGTGTAAAGCACACTGCCACTGGACTCTAGAGCAGTGGAGACGTTCTCTTGAGTGACGAATCATGCATCTCTGTCTGGCAATATGATGGACGTGTCTTGGTTTGGCAGTTGCCAGGAGAACGGTCCTTGCCTTACTGCATTGTGCCAAGTGTAAAGTTTGGTGGAGGGGGGATTATTTTTCAGGGGTTAAGCTTGTCCTCTTAGTTCCGTGAAGTGAACTCTCAAGGCATCAGCATACCAAGACATTTGGGGCAGTTTCATGCTCCCAACTTTGTGGGAACAGTTTAGGGATGGCCCCTTCCTGTTCCAACATGACTGTGCACCAGTGCACAATGCAAGGTCCATAAAGACATGGATGAGTTTGGGGTGGAGGAACTTGACTGGCTTGCAAAGAGTCCTGACCTGTTAGAACACTTTTGAGAGGAATTAGAGGGGTGACTGCAAGCCAGGCCTTCTCATCTGACATTAGTGCCTGACCTTACAAATGCGCTTCTGGAAGAATGGTTAAACATTCCCATAGACACACTCCTAAACCTTGTGGACAGCCTTGTCAGAAGAGTTGAAGCCGTTATAGCTGCAAAGAGTAAGCCAACTCAAAACTGAAGCCAACGGACTAAGATTGGGATGCCGCTAAATTTCATGTGCATGTAAAGGTAGGTGTCCCAATACTTTTGGTAATATAGCACGTGTATATATATATTTATATATATATATATATATATATATATATATATATATACAGTGGGGATCGAAAGTTTGGGCACCCCAGCTAAAAATTTGCATTAATGTGCATAAAGAAGCCAAGGAAAGATGGAAAAATCTCCAAAAGGCATCAAATTACAGATTAGACATTCTTATAATATGTCAACAAAAGTTAGATTTTATTTCCATCATTTACACTTTCAAAATAACAGAAAACAAAAAAATGGCGTCTGCAAAAGTTTGGGCACCCTGCAGAATTTATAGCATGCACTGCCCCCTTTGCCAAGCTGAGACCTGCCAGTGTCATGGATTGTTCTCAATCATCATCTGGGAAGACCAGGTGATGTCAATCTCAAAGGTTTTAAATGCCCAGACTCATCTGACCTTGCCCCAACAATCCCAAGAACATGGGTTCTTCTAAGCAGGTGTCTAGAAAACTGAAACTGAAAATAGTTGACGCTCACAAAGCTGAAGAAGGCTATAAGAAGATAGCAAAGCGTTTTCAGATGTCAATATCCTCTGTTCGGAATGTAATTAAGAAATGGCAGTCATCAGGAACAGTGGAAGTTAAAGCAAGATCTGGAAGACTAAGAAAAATATCAAACAGAACAGCTCGCAGGATTGTGAGAAAAACAATTCAAAACCCACGTTTGACTGCACGATCCCTCCAGAAAGATCTGGCAGACACTGGAGTTGTGGTACACTATTCCACTATAAAGAGATACTTGTACAAATATGTTCTTCATGGAAGAGTCATCAGAAGAAAACCTCTTCTACGTCCTCACCACAAAAATCATCGTTTGAACTTTGCAAATGAACATATAGACAAGCCTGATGCATTTTGGAAACAAGTTCTGTGGACCGATGAGGTTAAAATTGAACTTTTTGGCCGGAATGAGCAAAGGTACGTTTGGAGAAGAAGGGGCACAGAATTTAATGAAAAGAACCTCTGTCCAACTGTTAAGCATGGGGTTGGATCAATCATGCTTTGGGGTTGTGTTGCAGCCAGTGGCACAGGGAACATCTCACGAGTAGAAGGAAAAATGGATTCAATAAAATTTCAGCAAATTTTGGATGGTAACTTGATGCCATCTGTGAAAAATCTGAAGTTAAAGAGAGGATGGCTTCTACAAATGGATAATGATCCTAAACACACCTCGAAATCCACGGGGGATTACATCAAGAGGCGTAAACTGAAGGTTTTGTCATGGCCTTCACAATCTCCTGACCTCAACATCATTGAAAATCTATGGATAGACCTTAAAAGAGCCGTGCGTGACAGACAGCCCAGAAATCTCAAAGAACTGGAAGACTTTTGTAAGGAAGAATGGGCAAAGATACCTCAAACAAGAATTGAAAGACTCTTGGCTGGCTACAAAAAGCGTTTACAAGCTGTGATACTTGCCAAAGGGGGCTGTACAAGATATTAACTCTGCAGGGTGCCCAAACTTTTGCAGACGCCATTTTTTTGTTTTCTGTTATTTTGAAAGTGTAAATGATGGAAATAAAATCTAACTTTTGTTGACATATTATAAGAATGTCTAATCTGTAATTTGATGCCTTTTGGAGATTTTTCCATCTTTCTTTGGCCTCTTTATGCACATTAATACAATTTTTTAGCTGGGGTGCCCAAACTTTCGATCCCCACTGTATATATACACATACATACATATACAAAGTGCTCAGCATCAATGAGTACACCCCAACAGATTTGTCAGAAAACCTTTCCTTTCAGAATTAACATTTTCTATGGGACACTATACCATAAAATACTTCCACAATTTTGGGTCATTGGCTGCAAACAAGATTTGTTAATTTGCACACACGAAAAAGTATTTTTCCTAACAAATTAATTCAAGACCATGCTGAAAAAATTAATACATCCCAATGAGTCTTAGGAGCAAAGCTAAATTTTAGACAACAAAATCCTAATAAGCAAGAATTCGGCTACAGGTGAGCCTAATTATTCATTAAACAGATGTCCAGCAGACAGTTGATTATAAAAGGGCATTACTTAACAAAGAAAACCCCTTCCCATTTCATGCTGTTAGTAATGGCACCCCATGGAAGTGAAATGTCACAAGGCCTGAGAAAGAAAATATTTTCTTTACACAAGAAAGGTGAAGACTACAAGAAGATCAGCAAAGCTTTACTTATCAGTCAGAATACTGTAGCAGAAGTGATACAAAAATTTAACAAAGCTGGAACTGCAACCATCTTACAGAGACATCCAGGCCATCCATGGAAGTTAACACCTCAAGAGGAGCGACTTCTGATGAAAAGGGTTGAAGAAATTTGCCATTCAAGTTCACTGCAGTTAGCTAAAGAAGTAGAAAGTCAAACTGGGGTGATTGTTTCCTGTGATACAATACGGTTTGCACTGCAGAGGAATGGCATGCATGGGTATCGTCCACAAAGAAAGCCTCTCCTAAAGCCCATGCACAAAAAAGCCTGCCTAGAATTTGCCAGCTCCTGTGCTGAAAAAAAAACTACTGGGACTCTGTACTCTGAAGGGATGAGACCAAGATAAATGTTTTTGGAACTGTTGGCTTCATAGCTGTATGGCTTTCCAAAGGTGAGGAGTACAAAGAAAAATGCATGGTGCCTACAGTGAAATATGGTGGTGGCAGTGTCCTTATGAGGGGCTGCATGAGTGCTGCTTGTATTGGGGAGCTGCATTATATTGATGGTATCATGAATTCACAGATGTACTACTCTATATTGAAAGTGAAGATGCTTACACCACTCCATGCCCATGGTCGTTGTGTACTTTTCCAACATGACAATGACCAAAACACACATGTGAGGCCACTGTTGCATTTCTGAAGAACATAGTGAAAGTGATTCAGTGACCAAGTATATCTCCTGATCTGATCCAAATCGAACACCTATGGGGAATTCTGAAAAGACAAGTTGAGCATCACTCTCCATCCAGCATCCATGTTCTAAAAGAGGTCGTTTTTGAAGAATGGAATAAAATAGATGTAGCAATATGTCACCAACGTGTTCATTCTGTGCCTACAAGACTTGGTGCTGTCCTTAAGAAAATGTATATATAAACAACTGTATATATAAACAACTGAACACATTTTTTACATCACAATTTCTATAAAAAACTATTTTTATCCTTTCAGTATAAAATATTACATACATAAAAGTCATGCCATTGACTGCCCTACGCTAAAATATCAGACTGTTCATAATTCACAACTAAAAGGCTTTCATATGCTGCATGATCCAATGAATACAGAAATATCCTGTTAAATATTGAGGTTGTCCTTGCAGTCCAGTTCAGGGCTGTCTTTTTTATTTTACTAAGAATGTAGACCGCACAGTGGAGAAAAAATATCTGACTGTTTATATCTTTAAGTGAATAGAGCATATTACAGAAGGTCTCCTTCCTGAATGCAATTTGTGCAAATAATAGGAAAGAAAAGTACAAATGTACTTTTTTCTATAACCCTGGGTGATTGTACTAAAACCACTACACAAACTTGAAATGTCATATTTATCATGCAGTTACTGTGTGTCAGTGCCTTAGGACATGCAGCATGATGTTAAAATCCTATATGAACATAATACATATATGTGCGTGATGATACTGACAAAATGGAAAACAGATGTGTAACCCCTACACACAGTGCACATATATGAATATAAAGTCCAGTGATCCTGTATCAATATTTGCACTCAAACAGAGTCCTTGGACTGTATGTGGGCCCGCACACCACCACGTGCAATCCGAAATCAGCTGAAGTGGCCTCTCACCTCCTCCCTGCGACCCTGCAGGGCCACAGAGCTTTATCAGATCCCCACTGAGTCAAGGTATACTTCTTCTTGAGTGGATGGTTGGTATATCCCCAGTATACAGCTTCCACCTCTCCTGTGGTATCCTCCGAGGTGAGCTGAGCAGGATGCACCCCAGCTCAAGCCCCCATGGGATAAAGGAAGCAAAAGACATCCTTCATAGTGTAAAACCGTTTAATAAATGCCGGAAAATAAATGTATAATACACTCACATTTGCCAAATAACATACAAGCTGTTTCCCATAGCATGGGTGTATGCGTGTGGCTGAGGGTGTACCAAGATGGCGCCGCGCCGGAAGTGCGTCACCACGTATTGCCGTCGACGCGTTGCGTCACGTGACCCCGTGACTTCCTCAGGACTGACGTGATTGGTCTATAGCACTCACTTAAATAGGCCAGCCTTTCCTCCAATCGTGACCCGCTGGGAGTGGTCACGGCGGCCATGTTCTTGTAGCCCGTCGATCTTCTACTTACACATAGCCTGAATAGGTGTGTATAGAAGTATACATACACCACAGGCTTCAGCTCTAGCGCAAAAAATCATGCCAGAACCGATGTGGAATGTAATGGTAAGTAATTATGATGTACTAAATCCACCAGCAAAATGTAAAAACACATATATGAAAAATGTGATGAATCTATAAACAAAAAGCCTCCTGAAATGAACTTTATTAGGGAGGTAAATAAAATGTAAATGCAAATCTAAAAAATAATGATGATAAAAATAATAATAAAATGTATATAAAAAATATATATATATTAAAAATATATATATATAAAAAGAAAACCGCCGCTCTCTAATTGAGGAGATAAATATTGCCAAAAATCTTGGGGAAAAAAACATATAAATAGAAAAATAAAAAAATAAAAATAAAAATACCACCTCTAAACATACGCTGTTCACCCTTCATATGGTTATATATATATGAATAAAAATGCAAATAACCAGAAAACACATAAATAACTCAAGATACCACACAAAAGAAACATTAATAATTGCTAATGAAGCAATTTAAATCAAAATCAATGTTAAGCCCTTTGGGCGTGTGTGTATCTAAAATAAATATCCACTTTGACTCCGCCTGACTTAATGCTCTGATCTTATGGCTTCCTCTCCAGTGCCTATGATACTTCTCAATTCCCCAGAAAACCAGACTAGAGGGATCCTTATTATGATACTGTGAGAAATGTCTAGAGACACTATGCTTAGGAAAACCCTTGCGAATATTTTGAACGTGTTCTCTCAATCGGACCCATAACGGTCTTTTCGTCCGGCCAACGTATTGGAGACCACAACCGCATTGCAGTGCATATACCACCCCCTCTGTCTTACAGGATATAAAATCCTTAATTTGAAATTCTCTTTGGTTGTTAGTAGAGATGAAAGAATGGCGTCTAGGATTGGGGCCTTTAATAGCTCTGCAGGCATGGCACATTTTGCAAGGGAAAAAACCCTTATAATCCAAAAAAGTAGTTCTATTTTTATTAGGAGGATCTATCACGTTATGTACTAAAACAGATCTCAGAGTGGGGGCTTTCCTGTATATAAATTTCGGAATAGTAGGTAAAATTTTACACAATAGAGGGTCCGTAAGCAAAATGGACCAATGTTTGATAAACACCTTTTCAATATCCTTATAATCAGCTGTGAAGTCTAGAATGATAGCCAATTGATTGTCAAATTCCTTCTTATTCTTGTTACTCTTGTCTACCAGAAGGAAATTTCTATCCATGTCTCCTACTTCTCTAATTTTACTCTTGATGTTATCTTGACAGTATCCTTTGTCCACAAATCTATTTTCCATAATTGTGGCCTGCTTAAAGAATTCTTCTTTGTCAGTGCAGTTCCTCCTCAGTCTAATCAGCTGTCCCTTGGGTATATTCAACAGCCATGGGGGGTAATGGCAACTATCCAATGGGATATACCCATTGCGATCGACTTTCTTAAAGAAAGTCTTAGTATAGATCTTCCCCTCATATGTGTAAATACATAAATCCAAAAAATTGATACTTGCCCGATTAACCTCCCATGTAAAGGTGATGTTCTTCCCATTGGAATTCAGCTGATAGAGGAACGCCTGTAGATCTTGTTCTGCACCGTCCCAGACAATGAACACATCAAAAGAAGAATTCTTTAAGCAGGCCACAATTATGGAAAATAGATTTGTGGACAAAGGATACTGTCAAGATAACATCAAGAGTAAAATTAGAGAAGTAGGAGACATGGATAGAAATTTCCTTCTGGTAGACAAGAGTAACAAGAATAAGAAGGAATTTGACAATCAATTGGCTATCATTCTAGACTTCACAGCTGATTATAAGGATATTGAAAAGGTGTTTATCAAACATTGGTCCATTTTGCTTACGGACCCTCTATTGTGTAAAATTTTACCTACTATTCCGAAATTTATATACAGGAAAGCCCCCACTCTGAGATCTGTTTTAGTACATAACGTGATAGATCCTCCTAATAAAAATAGAACTACTTTTTTGGATTATAAGGGTTTTTTCCCTTGCAAAATGTGCCATGCCTGCAGAGCTATTAAAGGCCCCAATCCTAGACGCCATTCTTTCATCTCTACTAACAACCAAAGAGAATTTCAAATTAAGGATTTTATATCCTGTAAGACAGAGGGGGTGGTATATGCACTGCAATGCGGTTGTGGTCTCCAATACGTTGGCCGGACGAAAAGACCGTTATGGGTCCGATTGAGAGAACACGTTCAAAATATTCGCAAGGGTTTTCCTAAGCATAGTGTCTCTAGACATTTCTCACAGTATCATAATAAGGATCCCTCTAGTCTGGTTTTCTGGGGAATTGAGAAGTATCATAGGCACTGGAGAGGAAGCCATAAGATCAGAGCATTAAGTCAGGCGGAGTCAAAGTGGATATTTATTTTAGATACACACACGCCCAAAGGGCTTAACATTGATTTTGATTTAAATTGCTTCATTAGCAATTATTAATGTTTCTTTTGTGTGGTATCTTGAGTTATTTATGTGTTTTCTGGTTATTTGCATTTTTATTCATATATATATAACCATATGAAGGGTGAACAGCGTATGTTTAGAGGTGGTATTTTTATTTTTATTTTTTTATTTTTCTATTTATATGTTTTTTTCCCCAAGATTTTTGGCAATATTTATCTCCTCAATTAGAGAGCGGCGGTTTTCTTTTTATATATATATATTTTTAATATATATATATTTTTTATATACATTTTATTATTATTTTTATCATCATTATTTTTTAGATTTGCATTTACATTTTATTTACCTCCCTAATAAAGTTCATTTCAGGAGGCTTTTTGTTTATAGATTCATCACATTTTTCATATATGTGTTTTTACATTTTGCTGGTGGATTTAGTACATCATAATTACTTACCATTACATTCCACATCGGTTCTGGCATGATTTTTTGCGCTAGAGCTGAAGCCTGTGGTGTATGTATACTTCTATACACACCTATTCAGGCTATGTGTAAGTAGAAGATCGACGGGCTACAAGAACATGGCCGCCGTGACCACTCCCAGCGGGTCACGATTGGAGGAAAGGCTGGCCTATTTAAGTGAGTGCTATAGACCAATCACGTCAGTCCTGAGGAAGTCACGGGGTCACGTGACGCAACGCGTCGACGGCAATACGTGGTGACGCACTTCCGGCGCGGCGCCATCTTGGTACACCCTCAGCCACACGCATACACCCATGCTATGGGAAACAGCTTGTATGTTATTTGGCAAATGTGAGTGTATTATACATTTATTTTCCGGCATTTATTAAACGGTTTTACACTATGGAGGATGTCTTTTGCTTCCTTTATCCCATGGGGGCTTGAGCTGGGGTGCATCCTGCTCAGCTCACCTCGGAGGATACCACAGGAGAGGTGGAAGCTGTATACTGGGGATATACCAACCATCCACTCAAGAAGAAGTATACCTTGACTCAGTGGGGATCTGATAAAGCTCTGTGGCCCTGCAGGGTCGCAGGGAGGAGGTGAGAGGCCACTTCAGCTGATTTCGGATTGCACGTGGTGGTGTGCGGGCCCACATACAGTCCAAGGACTCTGTTTGAGTGCAAATATTGATACAGGATCACTGGACTTTATATTCATATATGTGCACTGTGTGTAGGGGTTACACATCTGTTTTCCATTTTGTCAGTATCATCACGCACATATATGTATTATGTTCATATAGGATTTTAACATCATGCTGCATGTCCTAAGGCACTGACGCTTTTACTGGGTGTTTTAGCGCTACATCATTTGTATTTCTTCTGCATTGTTTTGATCTTGGGGTATTGGATCAGATGTTAGCAGCTTCACACGTTTACCAATTGTATTTTACATAGGAGCGCAAGCAGATTCTTAATTATCATCCAGTTACTGTGTGTGCCTGTGCAATGATGAAAAAATATGGTACTCAAAATTATGAATAGGTCATTCTTTGAGTGCCTTTACAGCGTATCATTTTGGAGTTAACCAAAATATAATGGACCTAGTATTACTGCTTTAATTCCAAAGTGCCTGACAATACCTAATATGTATTGCACGATCCTTCACATACAGTACATGACTTATGCATGGGTTTGTATTCGCATACTGCAGCTTGCTTGTTTTAACCGCTACAAGCTCTAGATGTACTAGATGCATCCAAAGAGTAGAAGAGGTTAAAGTAGATGTCAACACAGTCATTTGTGATACAGCAAATATTATTTAACTCTAAAAGAGTTTGCCTAAAAAAAAATTGCTAACTACCTATATGTTTAATTTGGCAGTCATGTGACCACACATCCCTTTTCTCCACAGTGCAGCGTGGCTTCTTGTGTGACTGCTTGTACGAGGTAAGAGCAGACAGCTTACACGCAGAGTGTGCAAGAGCCCCACAAAGCAATGCTTTACAGGCTCCCAATAAAAAAAATATAGTAAATGCACTTTTTTTACTTACAAAAATATTTTTTTAATTACAGGCATGTTGTGCATTTGCACAGCGTCCTCTAACATTCCACAGTCAGAGTAGCAAACTGACCATGCTAGCACTGATCTGCTTTGGTGCTTGGTGTAGTCAATTTGATATAGGAACCAAGAGCAACTGGCAGGATCACCAAGTATATATCAGCATCAAATGAAAAAAAAAAAAGCAGACTACCAAGACCTAGTGTATATGAAAAACCCAACACATTTATGTAAACACATTTTTGGTGTAGAATAAACTTTATTTTTTAATTGGGAACATTCCTAAAAACAGCATACTGAGAGACATTTATGAAGTATGTTTTAACCACTTCCATACAGGGCACTTTTACCTCCTTCCTGCCAAGGCCAATTTTCAGGTTTTATCGCTCTCACACTTTGAATGACAATTGCGCGGTCATACAACACTGCATCCAAACTAAAATTTTATCATTTTCTTCACACAACTAGAGCTTTCTTTTGGTGGTATTTAATCACCACTGGGGTTTTTATTTTTTGCTAAATTAACAAAAAAAAAATTGTGAAAAGAAAAAAAGTTATTCTTTGTTTCTGTTATAAACGTTTGCAAATAAATAATTGTTCTTCATTAATTTAGGCCAAAATATATTCTACTACATGTCTTTGGTGAAAATAACCCAAATTAGTATTTATTATTTAGTCTGTAGGAAAGTTATAGAGTTCACAAACTATGGGATATATGTGAATATTGATCAATCCTTAAGATCTGACAGCCAATCTACTTTCTTGAGGTCCAAGAATGTCAGAACAGTACAGATATCCCCCAAATGACCCCTTTTTGCAAAGTAGACAGTCCGGCGTATTTCATAACAGGCATGGCGAGTTTTTTGAAGTTGTAATTTTTTTGTCATAATTTTTCAGACATGAAGAAATAAAAATGATTTTCACAATTTTTTTTTACATACTGTCAGCAGTGCAGTACAGTGTCATCATATAACTGGAATGGCTGTGATCAGGGACAGTGGCTGGTGACAGTACAAAAAAAAAATTTGATTTTTTTTTTATTATTTTTTATTATATTTTTTCTCTTTTAAGATTTTTTTTCATATTTCACTATGACCAAAGTAGTATAATGTTACCATAGTAACACTGTACTATTTTGGGGAAGTTATATATTTTTTAAACAATTTGCTTATAGCAAAGAATTACTTTGCTATAAGCAAGCATTTACCTGAATGAAATTGATTCATTCAGGATTTTTTTTTTCTTAACTGTGATTTGGCCACAGCTAATCACATGACACAGCTGGGCTGTGATTGGCCCAGCTTGCGCATGTGATCGCTGTGACCATTCACAGCTAGCCACACTTGTATACAATGGATGGCATGATAGGAAGCCATCCATTGTATACAACTGTCATGTGACCTGCTTTGATTGGTCACAGCAGGTCACATGGTATTGGCAAAGGGGCCGGTACACAGATCTGTCATCAGCCGTGTCCGAAGTACACGGCTGGTGACAGGATGCGCGGCTCTGCTGGCATGTAAACTGTGCATGCCTGAAAGAACGCCATATGGCGTCCACCTGGAGGGACGAGGGTTTTTGCCAGCTGCAATTCGGCCATAGGCCGGGCAGGAACCGGTTAATAACTATTGCTATTAACTACTTAATGAGTAACAAGTTATACAAATGTTGGTGAAAACTGTGTGTAAACCAAAAAATATGTGACTTTTTTATCTTCTGCTTTTAAAGAGGAAAACAATCTATGCAAAGAACAAAAGAATGGCAAAAGATATACTTCTTTTTTCATATACTGGTTTGAAAAATAAGAGCTCCTAAAAAGAAAATACTTGATTTTAAAAATATTTGATTTTAAATGCACATCAACTGTTTGTGCTGGCTTACCTTATCCTGTGATGCCATCTTACAAGCAAAAGCAAAGGGCATTCTCTTGATTGTTTGTCCCTCATGCAGGTTTTACAGTAAAAGGTTGGGAAACATGCTTACCCCAAAAAAAACAATATATATATATATATATATATATATATATATAAAAATAAACAAATACATTCAGACAATTTTAGCTCTGACCTGTTGCGGGCCACAAAAAATGAGTTAGCAGTTTGGGATGTCACACTTTTCCTTGCAGTTCTCCTGAACTATCCACTATTTTTTGTCAAGAGGATTCTTCCAAGTAAACACCAGTCTCATTTTCATTCATCACAAGATCAACTCTTTAAATTAGGCCGCAATTGCATTTAAGCTTGTCAGCAGAATGCACATACAGAAAGAGCAAGAAAGTGTGAGGAGGTAGAGTGAAAAAAACATTTTTATTTGAGTTATTTAGCAAAAAATCATGATTAATCTGTGTATTAAATATATAAAGTGTATGCTTTTAACTGTTCTAAATCCAATGCAGTTTAAAAAATGTGGAAGGCTACTGAGAGTCTTGCTGGGACATTATGTAAACCCAACTTAAAGAACACCTGTCATTAAAAAAAGTTGTCTGTCTCTACTAGACTTTTCCTGAAAATGTCAGTTGCTTGGTTCCATCTGGCTTCAATGACACTTGAGTCACATACTCAGAATAAGTAATCCTTGTGTCTGTCTTGTGTCTTTAACTGTATTAAGTAACTGGGGTTAACTTACTAAAAACAAATTTTCACTTTGAAAGTGAATTTTTCCTCAGCTTAGTGAGTGAGGTGAAGCTCTACTGACTTCCATCATTCAATCATGCACAAGCAACATTACTCTTTTTCATTATTATAAGTGTATTTTTCTTGCACATGATTGGGTTTCCTTTGCAACGTTCACCACCACTAAGCTGAGGAAATGCCCATGCAAAGTCAAAATACTATTGCAAAATGAACAGCCTCAAATCTAATGAGTCATAGAGCACTGAAGCTGAAGCATGGGGTTGACATCCAGGGAACTAGCACTTTAAAAAAGGAAAGGTCAGCAAAAGCAAGTCTAAGTATTTCTCTCATGGCAGCCATACTTTAAAGTGAAAATATGGCCAGACTATGTGCATTCATTAAAAAACTGTAAGTAAGCTTTCAAACAAGCCCTTGGGTCAAAGTTCACAAGAAAAGCACTGCACACGTTCCCGTCATTGTTTTGACCAGCTCAGTACACTCTGCTCCCCACTCCCAGCAGTGACTGAAACCTTCCAGTCTACTAACCTCTAACAAGGTGCAGGTAGGATCAGGAAGAGCTTTTATAAAAAAATAAACATGAAGAACTAAAACCTACGTACACATACCTCCATGCTGCCTCCCCTTCTCCTTTCATTCTTTTAATGGTGCCTCCCTGCTGCCTAGGCCCTCATTCCAATGCTGCCATTTTGAAAATTTTCTGGGGTAAGCGCACAATATAATACTACTGTACGTGTGAGATGGAGCACATGAAGGCATTACATTTGTCTGTTTAATCCCTTCCCACCTAAGGGTAAAGCAAATGTTAAAGCGGTAGTAAACTGCCTACAAAAAAATCCTAAATAATGGGCCCCCTGCAGTGTTAGGTCATAATGCACTGCATATTAGTACATTATGACAGACTTACATGTACATGGAGCCCTCCAGCGCAGCGCTGTCATGACTGCCAGGCACTGCCATCTTCACCAGGTGTTCCTTCCGGGTTCGCGGGCTCCAGCTGTATGAATGGCCGGAGCCACAATGATGTCACTCCCAAGCATGCACGTGGGAGCCCTTGGCTTTGGTGCAGAGCTCTAAGGGCTGGCACGCTGTGCCGTCCCTTCAGAGCGCATGCACTGGTGACATCACTGGCTGCATGCTGTGTAAATATCTCCTAACTGGTGTACGTTTAGGAGATATTAACTGTACCTATAGGTAAGACTTAATATAGGCTTATCTGTAGGTACAACTTAAAAAGTAGACTTTACTACCACTTTAATGCCTAAGCACAATTATACAACTTTGACATGTGTTAGTAAAACCATACATAACATCACAACTACTTTGTGCATCCTGGTGGATTATAAAGGTTTTTTTTTCAGCACAAATTGGGCTTTCAGTTGGTGGTAAATGGTAATGGATATCTCCTGATTTTTTTTTTAAACTTGTCCAAAATAGTAAAAGTAAATATTTTTTGTAAATTTAGCTGTATATTTCTTGCTACTATCATAACCTACCACGATAGAACAACAAAAAGAAAAAAAAGAATCACAGTGATCAGGTGATCCAGATTCAGAGTTATTACAGGACCAACGCCTCTTGGTGCTGTGCTCTACTCCCAGCACAAAGACAGATACGTAAATATGCAGCCCCACGGAAAAAAATCCAAATCCAATGGAGCAGTATATTTGCGTATGCATGTCGGGAAGGGGTTAATAACATTTTAGAATTAATTTAATGCTTGTTAGGATTATGTAAATATTTAAATATCTAAAGCCTACCTACAGGTCTACTTTACAGCAAATTCACTGGTATGTGGATATGCAAAGGGTGGATTATTTAAAAAAAAAAATGTCGGTAATGATTCCCAGTTCAGCTGAACTGGATCAACAATCTAATGGTTATGCAGCAGACATGTTTTGAGTTCGCAAAATATCCTTTACAATAAAAGATAAATGCAAATTTATGTACTGAATAAAAATTGAATCCTAAAATATGTTTCATTGCTAGGTAATCTGTTTTTATTAACTTGTTTGATTTGTTTAAGACTACATAGTAATGATGCTCAGACAGATGGTGCTGTAATATAATTCTCCTAATCTAAAGGTTAAAATGACAATTTTGCTGAAATAAAGACAAAATACGCTACTTAACAGTCATTATGGCCTTGATGACAAGGATATAATGGTTTTCATTACCTGCTTGGTTTAATTCCACAGGCGGTGCACAGTTAAAAAACGTTCGCAATATAGAAATTTCAACATTGATCTTTCCAGTAGATTCAGAAAATGATACAATATTTTTTGGTTCCTTTAAAACTCTTTCCCAGAATGGTATTTAACATCATATTCAGTGGTCTTTCTTGAGAATAAAACTTTTTTCTAGAATCTCAATTATTTGTTTTTCCAGAATTATAGCAAAATATATATTTTTTAGCTAACCTTTATATGTCTAGTTATCTTAAAGTGAAACCAATTAGATACATAGGAAATTGTTGTAGTCAGGTTTAGTGATGCCATAATACCATATTATCAACATGCATAGCAAAGATATTGAGTTACTAAAGTAGTTGAGAAATTTCCTTCAATGTGAATATTCACTTCAATTATCCAACCCTGTGAAAAAAGTAAATTACTTTTCATATGAATAGATAATTTTAAAAAAAGTAAAAACTTTGAGTGAAGGTTCTCAACCACTTTTAGTGAATAAGCCTTCAGGACATGTTATAGGCTCTACATGAACTGGCAACCTGCAATGCTTCAAAAGGATTCTGAGATGTGTCCAGTACTCAGCAAAATGTTTGAGATTACAGAAACCCATGTTCAAAACAGAGAAACTATCTTCAGTGACTTTTATAAACAATTATAATGGAGCCATCATATGAAAAGACATATTTAAATGAAGGTGAGCACATGGCTTATGCTTTTGAATATGTTACCTAATATGTAGAACTGTCCTGGTCATTGCGAATAAAAGAAGAAAAATTAGCAACAAACAATTTTCTCTGTGAGCTTATTTAACAAAGTACAATAAGTAATAAAGTGCAGTAACACCTAGGGGTTTATTTACTAAAGCTGGAGAGTCCAAAATCAGACTCGCTTCTGCATAGAAACCAATCAGCTTCCAGGTTTCATTGCCAAAGCTTCATTGAACAAGCTGAGGTTAGAAGCTGATTGGTTTCTATGCAGAAGGGAGTCTGATTTTGGACTCTCCAGCTTTAGTAAATAAACTCCACAGTGTCATTAGTTTGCTGCATTTTTATTTAAATTTTTACAGTCTAGTGTATGTGAAGTAACACAAGTAAAACACAAAGCTTTGATTTTGAAAATAATGGCCCTGCTTTTTCATGAGAACACCGCAAATAATGCAAAAATAATAATGGCCTTCAGTTACTAATATGTGGGCAGAGGAGACCAGACATGACAAAAATCAAAGAATTAAAACCTCGAAAATATGGAAACAAAAAACAAAGTAAACACTGAGTTTTTGATAGACCCCACACTTGAGCTGCAGGCCAAACTATTGGTCTCATATTCAAGCATGGATAGTCTTGTTGAAAATGTCACCTTTTGCTTCCCAAAACATATGGATCTAATATTTGGGATGGCAAAACAAAAATTCAGCTCCACAAGTACTCCTACTTAAATGGCTGATCCAGGTCTAGACCATGACCTCCCTGACTGCGAGAATACCAAAATGTAAGTTATAACAACTGTGTCAGTTACTTTAAAGTCTTAAAATTGACCCAGTGTTTGTTTTTTGGGGGGTTTTTTTTAGACTGTGACATATAAAAAAATCATTGTGTTTAACAGCACACATGCTATGTTTAATTATATATCTAGTGAATGGCAAATATACAGTAAAGTAAACTTGCAAAACATTTATCCTATTTCCTAATGAAGGAACAATTACACACATTGTGAAATATAAATAAAACAAAATGTAGTAGCAGTAATGATCTCCATAGCACACCATACCAGGTTGTTCACATTGTAGCAAAATGAAGCTAGGTTTGCTTTGAAAACCCAAGCGTGTTTAAGAAGAATGTAAAAAATTGGCATTTTGCACATGATGAAATATTTAAGGTGAACAAAGTTGTACCTTATAACAAAAATCTACACTGATTATTTATACCACCTTTGAATGCTGCTCTTTAAAGTGTAATAAACATACAAATGCATGCTATCATGTATAAGCACATCCACAAATAAACATAATATTCACACAATTCACATCCTGTTAATTAATAGTCTGATGCAATTTGATTAAAATTATGATAAAAAAACTGAACACAGAGACTTTATCCACTTGTTAAGAATTGAGTTTATAGAAATGTTCTTGTTATTCACAAAATTACACAGTTGTTATCTATTTCACAAAGCTAAATCTGGCTATAGACTAGATATTTATTCAAACATTTGTATGAAAATTTGTATGAAAATTCTTAGTACATTTGGAAGCTTGACAAATGTTTTTCAAAAGTATTTGATAATTTAATTTGCTTTTAAAGCGGAGTTACAACTGGAAAAAAAAAAGTCAGCAGCTACAAAAAGTGTAGCTGATGACTTTTAAAATACAGCCACCTCTGGTTTCTTCTCTCTCTGGTGCCGGCATCTTTAGTGTGGGCACCTGGCTGTGACAGCTTGCGGCTTCACAGCCAGGTGCCCACTGTGCATGCGCGAGTAGCACTGCGCTTTGTGAATGGCCACGTAGTCTTCTGGGACCTGTCACATCCCAGAAGACTACGGGGAGGGAGGACAATTTCTGATTCCGATCAACTAGGCGATCGCAGCGCAAGTGGGAGCTGAGAACCTATCAAATTCGGGTACCCGGTCCCCAAAGGTGCCAATCCTTAATGGGGAGCGAGGGACAAAGCATTAAAGTGGAACGTCTAATTTTGAGTGGAACTCCGCTTTAACCTTCAATTTTGGAGTGAATGGACTTTACAGAAAACTTTACTGCACCTTTGAATTTTTTCATCACTGTGGTCAAAAACAAATGTTGATTTGAACCCACAATTATTCAAAATGTTCTTAAAACAAGAAATTTTTAATGAAATTTTATTTATATATAGCTAGCTTAAGTAAATATTCACTTTGAGAATTGTTTTCTATTTATTTTATTTAACTTCTTTGCCTCAAGCTGGCCATACACTATTAGTTTAGTTTGATCAGCCAGCAGGTTGAAAGAAAAAAATGTACAGATTACTTAACCCACACAATCCAGGTAGATGGAGGAATCCCCTGTCAAGCCATTGTATTCTGATAGCACTGGCTGCAGCTACTGATCAACAAAAGTCATCATGTCCCTTCAGCAGGAATCAATCAAACGATCGAAGTCTGCCGAGCAGGGCTGGCCACACACTGAGCTTGATTTACTAAAACTGGAGAGTAAAAAATCTAGTGCAGCTCTGCATAGAAACCAATCAGCTTCCATGTTTTTTTTTTTTTGTCAAAACATAATTTAACAATCTGAAGTTAGAAGCTGATTGGCTACCATGAACAGCTGCACCAGATTTAGCACTCTGTTTTAGAAAAATTAACTAACCCCTTTGCTCGAAATTCATTTGGTCCCTGCTGAACCTGCTAAATTTTGATAATTGTATGACCAACTTTATTCACGAAGCTAAATAAATATTTACTTTTAAAACTAAACTCTCTATTTCTTTAGTAATTCAACACTTGCATAGCCTGCGTATAGCTGATGCAGAGTGCTCTCCACTTCTAAGGCAGCTCATACATTATTCATTTTTCATTTCATTCATTTTATTTTTCATTCAATCAGCGGGTTGAAAGGAAAAACGACCAAATTCTCTGATCTTTTTTTTTTTTCCAAAAATATTTTTATTAGAAAAAGTAAGGTATAGCATTGTCCATACAAATACTTATCACAGTCCAAACATAGCCAGATCATGTAGCATCCCGTTTCGCAGACGGCCATGGGTTCAAACAAAAGTACACATCTGGTTGAAGTATGTCCTTATTGCAAATGTATATGGCGAACCAGTAGATACAAAGAGTATAGTAAATAAATCGAAATAGGTAAGGTGATTACTCACCTATGTACTGGTGAGCCCTTATGTTGCGCGAATGTTAAGTGTTGGGTAATGCTAGCATAGGATGATTTATATGACAAAATTTGTGTGTCCATTTCGGGAGCGTTTAAGCCATGTGAAATCAGGCACACGTGTATGTGAGATGAAATGCCATATTTGTTGGGAATATATGAATAATGAAGGCGTATAAAAAAGCTTAAGATAAAGAAAAGTCAGAAAGGAGAATAGCTAGAGAGATAGAAATGTAGAGTGAGGTAGTGGGGGGGAATGAGAGGAGAAAAAGAAAAAACAAAGGGGGGGGGGGGGATGAGAGGAGAAAAAGAGAAAAACAAAGGGGGGGGGGAATGGGTAGGGAGTAAAGGGGATGTTAAGGTGGACACTTGTGGATAAAATGATTCACATCATTTGGTATGAGCCAAAAAATATAGTCTTATAGTTTAGGATGCAATACATGCAGGGTCAGTCAAAGGGGTAACGCGTAGGTCAAAAATCCCCAAAAATTCCCTAAAACAGCATAGTGTCTAAATATATATATATATATATGTTGTGCATGAACTAAGAGGCGGTAGGTAGTGGTGGTTTTGAAATGGCTTCAACAAGCCGAAGTCTTCCTGAATCTCTCAGGATGTTCTTTTGCTACAGAAATCAATTCCTCATTTCCTCAATGTTATTGATCCTAGCAAACCAATAGTGGGAACATGTGTTGAGCGCCAGTGGACTGGGATACACTGTTTTGCCGCGTTGACCATGTGCATGGCAAGTGATTTACGGAAGGAAAAAGGAAGCGTGGAATGGTGGAGCAAGAATTGTGCGGGGGAGAGGTCTAATGAGTACGAGGTTACTTGCGTGATTACGGATTGGATTTTCTCCCAGAAAGGCTGCAGCAATGGGCATTCCCACCAGATATGCAAGAGTGTACCCGTCGCCTGGTGACTTCTCCAACACGGGTCAAATTTGTGAAGCAGGGATGGAACTCTGTACCATCTAGAGTATAGTTTAAAATTATTTTCTTGTGTAGAGACACATATGGACCCTTTGTGTATATGTTCATAAATGTGATCCCAGTCTTCTGGCGATAGTGGGAGTTGTAAGTCAGAGCACCAGGCCTTGCAAGCTTTCCTGGAGGGCAGGTCAATGGTGTCTTCGAGGCATGTGTAGAGCTTAGATATAACATGTCTCTGGGGGGAGTCAGTTGAGCAAAGTTTTTCAAATGGAGTGAATGGCCTAGTATAATTTTTAAGATGTGAGGAGCTATGTATAAAGTGGTGGAGCTGTCTGTACATCCACGGCGTCAAGGTTAAGGATGGCCATTTGATTAGAAGGAGGTCTCTGGGTAAGAGCGACTCATCTCTAAAAAGTTGATGCAACTTCATGTTATCTGTGGGGTTAGACCCGGCAAGAAAGGCACAAGACATACCAGGGGGGAAGTCTGGGTTTATTTTGATAGGTGTGAGTGGGCCAGGGGTAGAAGAGAAACCTGTTTTCTAACTTAACTGATGATAAAACAATAGAGTGGGGTCTATAAGAAGGTGTTCCCTGAACTCAGACGGAACGTTGGAGTTTTTCAGCCTCCCTCATCTACATATTCGATGTGGATGAGGGCATCACTGCTGCTGAGGAATTGTATTCTGATAGCAGGAAGACTTCCACGTCATTAGAATACACTGATCAGCACTGCAGGATACAGCTGGCGGAGCTGATCATGCAGAAATTTTCCAGCAGGTTGGCTGTACACAAGTTGAACGGTTATCAGCTTCTGCACAACCAGCCTGACCACACATGAATCAACATTTGCCCAGTCCCAAATGAACCAGCTGAATTTAATTTCAAGTATGGCTGGCTTAAACAAATTTGTTTAAATTACAAAGCTGACACAAACATGATTGGAGGAAAAGATTAGGACTAGCCATAAGGACTAATGACCTTCTAGAAGCATGTGTACAGAGGTGCAGAGGAGGTGCAGAGTACAATTACCAATTCTCACAATCAGATTTTTGCAGAAAAGCTATGAATGCTTGCTATGAAGGACCATACTTTCTTAAGGGAAGGGTTTCTGAACAGTGTTAATACAATGTGTGCTTATCCTTTAAACTGACATTTGTGCTTACTTGACTCCTACAATTGTTCCTTAAATAGATGAAATATAATAAATTCTACACATTTTTTAATGGAAGACCTGGTACCTTAATGGGTATTATTACTGCACTAAAGAATTTAACATAGCCTTTGTGACTCCAAATCTTAGGATCTCATACTACCTCTAATTATAATGGCCATTAACCGACACAGAAAGTAGCAATTTAACAAATATTAATGGTGTAAAGGTCTGATGTTATGAAGTTATGAATAGAAAATCTGACCTTGATTATTTTAAGCAGCTAAGCATGTCTGTTGGTTGGTGGAGATAATTAATGAAGAGAAAACGCAGAATGTTTTACATGACTTAAGAAGCGAATCACTACCAATGTAAATTTAGATTAAAGTAGACCTCCAGGCAAATCTAAAACTTTTGTTAGTTTGGATTTATATGTATTTCAAACTATAACATTAAGAGTGGAAGGTTATGCACTGTAACATTTTATTGCACTGTACAATGTTGTTATCCTAACATGATTCTATTCCTGGGAGCTGGAGGTGTTTAGCCAAGCTTACACAATCTTATGATGCTGAATGTTGTGGCAGGATTGTGAATCACAAGATGAGCTAAGCAGAGTTGCAAATATTTTGCCTGGTATATCAGACCACTAATGGGGTTTATTTGTGTGATAAAGTTTTGGATAACGTTCATTTTAAAAAAAAAATTTCAGAATCCTCTTCTGACTATGAATCTGTTTTTTCTTCAACCATTATTCCATCCAATCAATGCAATTATAGTATATCACAATATATTGGCAACATTTATCTAGCAATCACCAATTCTTTTTGAAAGATGGTTTCCATATTGCTAAATACCCTTCTTCTCAACTCATGCATTAAGCACTGCATTGAGGAGGAGACCCAAACGTACTGGGTGTTAGGGACTAACATAGAGGATTGGCACTGTAGACAGGACTACCATACAGTAAGTAAGTTGATGGAGGGTGTTTGTTTTGTAGTCAGAGGATATTTCAGTAGGCATGTTCATTTAAATAATTCGTCAGAATCATGTTATATACTGGCTACTGACTCCGTAATACAGAGCAGCAGAAAGAACATTTATGAATCAAATTTCAATCTCACTGAATCTTTGAACAAACACATATATGTTTTTTTTTTATAATGTATTTATTATGCTTCCTTATTTTGTAGTTGGTATAGTTAGTGTAGTGTTTGCATGTAAAACAGTAAATACAAAGCATATACCCAAATTCATAGCTCCACTCAATACTCGTTCCTCTTATCATACATGGACAATTCAGATGTTGGCTACTATAGCCTGTCTCCAATCACCATCAAATATATGAAAAATTGTCAGCTGCACTCCAAACATAGCTCCTCTTGTTGTACTTTACTTATTGCTTATCAGTAAAATAACTGCATACCACAGGTCTCCACCCAAAAACCAACCTTCCTTGACAAGTTACACTACTCCTAGCCTGCTCATAAGCTTTGTGAGTAAGCCAGGAGTGGTGAAACATGTAAAGAAAGGTACTATGGCACACAGTACTTGTAGTTCATTCATTGATCTCTGTGAATGATGTGGCTTTCCAGGTGGAGTGCAACACAGTTGTGCCATTTTTAAATTGTGACAGTGGGTGCAGGAAGAAAGTCCCCAGCTCACTGTCACAGAAGCAGAATCCGGGGATGCAGGCAGGTGCTCTTTAGTGACATGTTACACCCTAAATACAAGTGTAATATGGAACATATTACTAAAGATGAACTTATGCTTTAAATTAACAAATCAACAAAATGGTTAAACACTCATTTAAATAATCCATTGAATTTTAAAATCAGTTGTGTGACCCTTACAATCCATAGTTATTGGAGATTGTATGGTCAAACCGTGACCTGTGTGGTCAGAGGGGATGCACAAATCTGCCTGGGTTTGATTTCAGTTAAGTACATCTAATTCTGATCATTTCCAATGTCAAGCTATTAGAAAAACAAAATGAAATAGGAATCTAGAAACATAAATGGAAAACATTTAACAAAGCAAAAACTATTTTTTAAAAATACCATTTTGCAGTGGAAGGGGCCTTAAAATTAAACAAAACACCATTCATTTAAACTATATGCTTGGGAGATGCATTTAAGCTGTATATGGTGTTACAGAACAGTACAAATTTCACAGACCTTGTCAACGATACCATATTCTGAGATCACATATTTTGCATGTCTGATTAATTTTTTTTGCTTTTCCTTTTAACTTTGCTTAAATACAGCAGCAGAAGTCCAATCTGAAAAATTTCAACTTGAAAAAGGGTGCTTTTTTTTAGCTATTTTTTGACAGTGACACCTGAGTTTTTTTTATCAAGCAGTAATGGGCCTGAATTGACTAATCATAGTATTAGTTACAACAGATCTAAAAGCTATAGAAAAGCTTACTTTTAAAAAAAATAAAGGTAAAGCTGTCAACTTCATAGCAATTAACCAATAGCAAAACAGTTTAATAGTACAATTTGTTAGTCTCTTTTTTTCTCAATACCCGCTGCATTTAAAATTTGAATAAAGTTTCAAAGAGTGGACAAAAAAACTAAAGCTGTATCCCCAATTATTCTCAATATATTTAAAATATATACTACAGTTACAGTATGCGTTTGGCAGGAAATGGCTGGTGTCAGGACAGTATGTAAGCAGTTGACTAGGTGGGAGGCAGGTTTTAGCTTTCAATACAAATTAGAATGTGTTATTTAACATTGCCACAAATACTTTTCATTGGCTGGAGAGCATGTAAGCAGATTAGCAAGGCTGCAGTACAAGTGGGAGAAATTAAGCAGATTTGTTCTTGAAATATGAATGAATTAGAGTGCAACATTTGAGACACAATAGCCATTAATATTACTCAGTGGCTGGGCCGAATGTAAGCAGAGCCTTTAAGCTGTAATGTGAGAGTGTGATGAGGCAAGTTTTATCTTGCAATAAAAATTAGAGTGTATTATAGAAGAAACTATAGCTATAAATATTTTTCAGTGACTGCACAGTATGTGAGCAGCTTTGTTAGGTCACTATACAAGAGTGAGGTTTTCCCTTAAAATATGCAATGGAGTGTTTTATCTGAAATACAATAGCCACAAATATTTTTGAATGCCAGTACACCAGAATAGACTGCAAACTCCAAAGTGCTATGCAGGACTTTCCCTGAAAAAGACATTAGAAGTTTGGAAGCTGAGGTCCATCTATGGAAACATTGTGGTATCTCTACAGTGCCTAAGCACCAGAATAGGTTTTAAACCTTGAGACACAAAGCAGAACTTACACTGCAGCAAATGTGAAACATTTTGCAGCTGATATTCAGCGGTACCTTTACACTGCAGGAGCACTGCAATAGGCCACAAACTTCAAGGCACAACAGGAGATTTACAAAGGATATAAAAAGTCTACACACTCCTGTTAAAATGTCAGATTTCTGTGATGTAAAAAAATGAAACAAAGATAAATTATTTCAGAACTTTTTCCACGTTTAATGTGACCTATAAACTGTACAACTCAATTGAAAAACAAACTGAAATCTTTTTTTTTTTTGGGGGGGGGAGTAAACATAAACCAAAATAAAGTGGTTACATAAGTGTGCACACCCTCTTATAACTGGGGATGTAGCTGTGTTCAGAATTAAGCAAATCAAATCATGTTAGGAAGGAATCAGTGCATATCTGCCATCATTTATAGTGCCTCTGATTAACCCCAAATAAAGTTCAGCTGTTACAGTAGGTCTTCCCTGACATTTTCTTAGTCGCATCCTACAGAAAAAGCCATGGTCCGCAGAGAGCTTCCATAGCATCAGAGGAATCTCATTGTTAAAAGGTATCAGTCAGGAGAAGGGTACAAAAGAATTTCCAAGGCATTAGATTATTATTATTATTATTATACAGTATTTATAAAGCGCCAATAGTTCACTCAGCGCTGTACATTACAAAGGGGGACAGAACATGTGACAGAACAATACCAATACAATGCAAAACATGAGGGGATCGAGGGCCCTGCTCTTTCGAGCTTACAATCTAGAAGGGATGGGATAGTGGTACAGGAGGAGATAGCTGTGGGGGATGGAGTGGTAGGAAGAGTGGAGGAGGTCAGCAAGTTAGCAGGGGGTGAGGTAGGCTTCCCTGAAGAGATGGGTTTTCAGGGTGCGCCTAAAGGAGAGGAGAGTAGGTGATAATCTGATGGGTTGGGGCAGGGAGTTCCAGAGGATGGGTGACACCCTGGAGAAGTCCTGGAGGCGGGCATGGGAGGAGGAGACCAGGGAACTAGAGAGAAGGAGGTCTTGTGAGGAGCGGAGTGTGCGTGTTGGGCGGTACTTGGATATTAGGTCAGTGATGTAGTTCGGGGCAGTATGGTGGACAGCTTTGTACGTCAGTGTTAGGATTTTAAATTTGATCCGTTGCGCAATCGGAAGCCAGTGGAGGGATTGGCAGAGGGGGGTGGCGGAAACGGAGCGGTTGGAAAGGTGAATGAGTCTGGCAGCCGTATTCAGGATCGACTGAAGCGGGGATAGCCAGCGGTGAGGCAGGCCAGTGAGGAGGGAGTTGCAGTAGTCGAGTCGTGATATGATGAGGGAGTGGATGAGATAAACCATGAAATGCAGTGAAGACCTTAATGATGGTGTGGCAACACTGATGCACTGCTCCTGAATTCAAAACAGAGTTGCCACTCTCATGTAAGGTGTCTCCTGTAGCTATCAGCATTGTCACTGCTGATTTACAAAATTGTAACTTATCAGTTAGCACCTGGCCACACCTAGTCCTGCTCACTGCTTTCTGGAATGAAAATACTTGCCTTTCTTGCTCAATCTATCCTAATGCTAGTTGCAGTGTCTGGCAGACACAAATGCAGGAGAGTTTGGCTTAATAAGGGAAGGTAAAATAGTTTTTTTTATATTATTAGGTTTTTGCATCATATAGTAACAGGATGTAAACATAATATTTTTAATATTCTGCTTTTTAGTGATAGTGTAAATTATTTAACTTCATTAAGATATTAAAGCTTTCGGCAAGTTCATGTTGCTCCCTGATTATTTTCAAGATGTGTTTCCATAGTACTGTACATGCAAACAGGATTTCCAATTAAAAACATTGCCCCTGATTTAACTGTATGAAATGCAAAAAAGCTGAGGAAGGTATTGCACAACTTAATGAATTGTCATTAGAACAGGAAAGCTTGCATGTCTACGTTATTAGTTTGAGACCAATCTACGTCAGCTGGGACTAACCATCATTACTATCTAAAAGCCATTAAGTGTGTGAAATTAGCATAAAATGAACTTGCACTTCCAGAATTTTAAACAAATACCAGGTAAATCCTTAGAGGCCTCTTACATGAGATTGGTGAGAAAGAGACAATGCTACAGCATCTTGTTTATAAACATCACATTTAATAGGAAGTGAAAGGAACACTATTGCTCTTAAAAAACATAGCCATATATGTAAAAGACGACAGTACATACTTACCTTTTCTGTTGCCATGTCACCAAACTCCTTTCTAATGTGGAAAGAAATCTGTTGAAGTTCACACTGTTCTCTCTCTTTCTCCTCACTGGACATGGAGGCAGCAGTGAAAGCCATTGGCTCCTACTGCTATCAAACATAGCTTGGGAGGAGAGAAGAGGGGTGGAGCAGAGATCTGCTAAGTGTGTTAATAGACACACAGAGCCTGGCTCGGGATCAAGCCTGCACAAATGCCCTCATAGCAAGTGGCTTGGTACGGAGGCACTCAGAACAGGGGAGGAAAATGCAGTGCAACCACGTGACAGAGTGTTATTAAAAATATACGTTTACAATCACTTTAAGTAAAATGGGGAAAGACTAAAACTTGTTAGATTATTATTACTGCACTTGTTTTCCTGTCTCAGTGGCAACAGTTGATTTCTAGTCCTGCTAAAACAGAGACAAGAAGTGAGATTAATTCTCCTAAGCAGGTCACAAACAGAAAGTATTAACTTCACACTAGTCTATGCAAAACTAAAACAAAAATGTCTGGCTAGTAATGGCCTTTGTGAGAGACCCAACCAGGACCAGAGCTTCTGGAGGGGACTATGGGCTAGGCTTTATCCCACTGATTATGGACCATGGAAAAGACCGGGGATTTTGGCTGCTTCTCCTGATCAGAGCATGAACCGGGCACGGAGTACGGGAGAGCAGAGGAGCAGAATCGGGCATTGAAACCCTTTGACTAACCAGGACTATCTACCAAGATTATGTGACCAGGGAGTCCCCAGAACAATGGTAAGTCTGTGGGAACAGATAGTGCAGATGCACCTTCACCAGCCAAGGATATGGAACTCTTCTTGGGCATATTTCCTATCTTGCCTTGGCTGGTCCTCGAGAGCTTTATATTATTAACTTTTTATATTATTTCTGCCAAAGATGTGCCACCTAGATCTAAGCTTGATCTGAAGTGAACATTTAGAAATGAGTGGTGTAATGTACTTTATGTATCTGGGGTATGTGGAAATGTTTCTGGGCATCCTGGTGGGCACGCCTGACTAATCAAGACTTATTGTTGATATGTTTTCCAGCACACAGACAAGGGAGACAGGGTGAGGAATTCCTGTGACTACTAACCAGGCTGACGAGACTTGTCTAGGTGGCTAGCTGTTAATTAGATTAATGTTTAAAGATTGCATTGTCATGTTTTTGCTGGTTGTATGTCTTATCTTTTCTATGCTAATATCTCCAAGAGGAGAATGCCCTTCTGAGGGTATAAAGTATGTGTCTGGGTTTTAATAAACAGTTATTCCTTTGGTTTCTGTCTGTCTGTGTATGATGCTTGGGGTAAAGGGCTGGTATTAGCTATCGGTCTGCTGGAAGGGTTTGGAGGGCAGGAGGCACCGTTTGGCAGAAGCACCCAGTCTGGGTGCTGGGTGGTCTGTCACTGGCTTTAATAGGAAAAATATACTGTTGGGAGTAGAATTAAAAAATGCATATGACCAATGTAACTTATCCCCTTAGTATCCAACAGCAGCACCAGCACTTTGAGGCATGAAAAAAAAAAAAAACAATGATCACTATACCTCTGCACTGTAATGTCCAGGATGACTTAAGTTTACCTTCAAACCTCCCTCTACCCTTCTAAATCATGTACTGGTACTATTTTCAGTTTTAGGAAAAACAAATATGTCCAGACGGCCACATTACTGTAGTGCTTACTCATAACATGGAGACTGCTATGAGTAAGCACTAGTTTGGAGATTTTCTAAATAAAGGTGATTTCTACAGTAGTGTGGCCGCCCAGACTTCCTCTTTCCTTCCTTATCAGCTGTGAGCTAGGCCAGCATCTATTCTGTGCTTTCGCAGCAGTGTGTGTCTAGCAAACTGGGAGCAGTGTTTTTTCTTTTTTTAATTTTACCTTGTTTCTATAAAGAGAAACAATTTTTTAAAATGCTTACAGGGGCAGCGGCTGGAATGCCAGTTCCTTTTAACCTCCCTAGCGGTCTGATTATGTCCATATTTCTGTGCTCAAAGCGGTACTTTTTTTGCATGGAAATATGTATTTTTGTTATTGTAGGCCTGTAATTCTTAGGAATAACTCACTGAAATCTGTCCGAACAAGAGTCTAGTAAACATCCCGGGTATGTTAAAATTTGAAACACGAAATCATAATGTATAATATACTAAATAATCATAAAAAATAATAATATAATAATAATAAATTTAATTCAATAATGTAATCAAACCAAAAACACTGAAATTTGAAATATAGCGCCAAGTTCGCACATCACTGAGCAAAGTCACAAAATCGTTTTCAGTGTCTGATGACGAATTTCCCCACGAATTATTATCACTCAATTCTGCAAGTGGTTCTAATTTACTATCACTGTTCTCTAGCTGGTCTAAAACTGATTTTGAGCTAAAGGGACGCTTTTTGGACTCCATGGACATCTCTCAGTTTCCAGGCAGAAAGAACAGTAAAAATGCAGACAGGGCACAGGACAAAGCACAAGGGACAAAATGTATGTGAAATGGTTTGATACAGTAATATTTTACTATGTGATTTTAGTGTATTTAGTGAATGTCACTTTTTGTCATTTTCAAATTTCCCGCCGTTCCGTCCCCGTACGTCCCGACGATCACAGGGAGCGGAACCCAGATGACAGATGCCGGCATCCGCCGGAGAACATTGCTGAGGACACTGCAGGAGGGACATCGCGGGAGCGCAGGACAAGGTAAGTGACCGAGGGATCGCGGAGCAGCGCCGCATGGTATTCCCGAGTGTAGCTCGGGGTTACCGCTTGTGGCACTGAAACTTTACCCCGAGCTACACTCGGGAATACCGTCAGGGAGGTTAATGTAGATCTGCCCCCAGAACTACATCTCCTCAAACCCTTTCCCTGCACACGGTGGGGACAATTCACTAAAGGTTATCGCATGCGTTATGATGGTCACATGACCACATATCCCATGAGATACTGAAAATGTTAATTCACTATTGCTAGTATGCGGTACTCACCACAAAAACGCTTAGTAAATACTGCTTATTAGATAAAGTGAATTCTTGGAAGGAAATAAATAATTAAAGACATGTGGTAAATAAGTAGTGGTCAAGGCATGCAGTATATACTGGTTGTTAAGGAGCAGGGCGCTTTTAACAACCAATAACATCCGATGAGTCGTCAGCCGTCAATTAAAAATTAAGAAGCAAAGTGGAGTGGAGTCCCCCCTTTGGGTCTGGTATGGATCTTGAGGGGAACCCTCATGAAAATTAAAAAAAAAAAATCCATACTAGACCCTTATCCAAGCATGCAGCCTGGCAGGTCAGGGAAGGGGAGGGGACGAGCACCCCACTCCTGAACAATACCAGGCCACATGCCCTCAACATGGGGGGTGCTTTGGGGCAGAGGAGCTCTGCTCCCCCCCCAAAGCACCTTGTCCCCATGTTGATGGGGTCATGGGCCTCTTTCACACAAAGCTGGCCGGTGGTTGTGGGGGTTTGTGAAAGGGGGGCTTATTGGAATTTGGAAGCCACCTTTAACATGGGGGCCCGCAGATTTTACCCTCCCATGTGAATAAGTATGGGGTACATGGTACCCCTAATAATTCAGCAAAAGAAAAAAAAACTGTAGTGCAAAATAGCACACGAGGCAGTTTTTGACAACTCCTTTATTAAAAAAACAAAAATAAAAAAATTCCCCAATGTAGATCCATCATCAATCATGATGCCTGCCCCCACTGCCAACCCCCCTTCAAAAAAAACCCAAAGGGGTGGCCCATCCACAGACATCACTGGGTGACCCCGCCTTCTTGTGACATCATCGACTGGAGGCATGCTGGGTTGATGACATCACAAGAGGACAGGTTCACCCACTGATGTCACTGGGTGGCCTCGCCCTTAGTTATTTAAGAACTGTCAAGCGGAGGAGCTGTCTGATGGTGGGAGCCTAGCCTCTTTTTTTCTGGGTTGGCACTAGCGGGCATCATGATTGATGATGGTTCTACAACAGGGGACATTTTTTTGTTTGTTTTTTTAATAAAGGAGTTGTCAAAAACTGATTCCTGTGTTTTTTAACACTACACTATTGAATGAGTAGGGGTATTTAATAAAGGGGGCGTCCAGATTCCGATAAGCCCCCCTTTCTCAGACCTCCACAACCATTGGCCAGGGTTGTGGGGAAGAGGCCCTTGTCCCCATTAACATGGGACAAGGTTCTTTTGGGGCGGGCAGAGCCCCTTCTGCCCCAAAGCACCGCCGCATGTATTGTTCAGAAGCTTGCTCTTTCCCTTTTCTTGATCTGCCAGGCTGCATGCTCGGATACGTCTGGTATGGATTTTGAAAGAGACCTCACATTTTTTTTTTTTTTACTTTTGGAGTGGGGATTTCCCCCCCCACACACACAGTATAAACACCCCCATAGACAAAAATGTTATTCCAAATATCATCCAAATCGTGCTGCTTAAAACGCATTACAAATGCATTTAGGTGAACCAAAGCTAAGGGTTCATTCAGATTTGTGCCTGAGGGCAGCAAACACAGGCTGCCAAAGCCACAGTTTTATCACTCCCCTAAACAAAGTTGCGGATGTACACATGCTTCACTGCTACAGCTAAATTAGGAAGGCAGTACTGCCCACAGAAGTCACCCATTAAAGTTTTTGGGGCCACTCCACAAACGTGTGCAGTGCACATTGTTGTGGAATGGTGGTTCGGCCTTAAAGGTAAAACAGATGGTGAAGAGGGAGGCACCATATCACTTCACAGACATCTGTCAATCACCCTCTGAAGGCAATTCACTGCAGATCGCTTTTTACAGGGGAGGCCTAGAACGAGCCTTAGGGGTTTGAGTCAGTTTGACATTAATTTGAGAAATTTGTTCAGAAATCAATTGTAAGTGCATATGACCTAATGTTTTCCTCCTTCTAACTTGCACTTGAACTTCTTCAAGCAGGTTTTGAATGTTTGCGAGAAAGCAAAACCCATTTTTTGTGAGCAAAGGTCTGTCAACGTAGGCCCTTATAGGGACAAAGCAACAATAAAAACATTTTGGGCCCATTGATATGAGTGCTAATGCCCGTACAGCATGCAAAAGCTGTTTTCTTTTGTTTTTGGAGCAGCATGAAGCATGCAGGCAGCCTATGTTAGTGAACAGAGATGCAGAAGCTCTATGGACCTACACATTCATCTTTAAAAGGCATGCAGAGACGAGTGCATAACTCCCACTGTGTGCGTGCGTCAAACTTGGATGCACAGCTGCTATGTCTCCATTCCCTAACATAGGCTACCTGCACACAGATCAACGCTGCTTCAAAAACATAAACAAACGTTTCTTGCAAAATGTATGGGTTTCAGCACCAATGTGAATGATTGATCAGGGTCTGGTCTGTGCACTATTTGGCAAGACCACTTTTTTATTTTCTATTTATTTAATTTATTTCACCTCCCACGTTTTGTCACTTTTTCTTACTTATGTGTGTGTTTTTCTCACAGGATGGAGGGTGTGGGTCCTCGGGCCTGCCCTGAAGTCTAGGGGGAGGATGTGTGGCCTTTTGGTTCCTTCCTCCCCTGTTCCTGGGGGGTTTTCTCTTCGTGAGAGCCCCCTGACCAAGTACTGAGTGGCTGGCTTCGGCTGGCCACAAGGAACGGTGGTCCACCAGGCCTTTTGGCCAGGAGGACCAAATGGGAACCTTGTCCCTGTCAGGAGCTTCGTGCCCCGGGGGATCAGGGTAGTGGTCCATCCCCTTCGGGGGAAGGACAAAGCACACCCCTAAGTGCACTTTTTCGTGTGGTGTTTTGCACTTGCACTTTTTTTGTGAACACTTACGGGTGTTTTCGTTATCTGCACGTTTGCGGACTTAAAAAAAAAATGTGAATGATTCCTTTAGAAGCATGGGGGGTGGGTTACGAAATCTGTCAGCTTTTTATTTGTTACCACTAGAGATTTCCCATCTCTTCCTGTCTTTGTGATAACATTGTAACCAGGATGGTAAATGAGAAAAATCTCCCCAGTTCAGTCTTGGACAGTAATTAAAAGCTTACAGATGTTCTGATGTTCCAAAGCACTACTAAAAGTATCTGCTGAATTCGTGAATTCGTTTTCCGTTAGAAAAATGTACCCTCACCTCTTTTCCCCATCAGTGGCATAACCACTTCACTAAGGCTCCGTTCACATCTAGGCATTTTGTATCACAGGCAGAATTTTGCCCACAATCCAAAAATGCTCTGTAAAACTGACAAATTGCACCACGCCTGTTCAGGTGCCATTCATTCTCAAAGGCAACTAAACATGGATGTGATTCTGCCGCAGCTATTGCACTATAAATTGTATGAATGTAAATTAGGGACTTAGGGACTGTACGCCCCTTGAGGGTTAGGGACTGATGTGAATGTACATATTCAAGGGCTTGTCAAAAAATAGCGCGGCGGAGATTGACAGTGCTCTCTAAACAAATAAATAAATTGCACAGTAATCATGGCAAAAAGCATCACGCGAAGCTTGTTGCCCAAAAAGAAGCAGGAGCTTCTTTTAGGGTGACAAGATTTCGGCTGCAATTTATCACGCAACAATTGTGGCAGACTCACACCGTGTTTTAAGTGGCACCTGAATACGCATGGTGCGATTTGTCATTTTTGCACAGCATTTTGGGATTGCGGGCAGAATCACGGCGAATCTGCCCGTGATATAACATGCCTAGATGTGAGTTTTCAGTTCTGTTAATCTTGCACAGCTGTCTCATACTGCTAACATGCGTTACCTAGGACTCAGGGCTGCCATTATACCTGGAAGAAAGTGTTCTTGCATAACTGTCTTTGCAATTAGTCATAACTGTATTAAGTAACTTATTTTAAACATCTTTCACATTATCAAATTTAGCCTTGTTAATTAACATGATTAATTAGAGTAGGGAAGGGGAGAGAAAAAAAATCATAATGACACCATTCTGTTACAGGTTTCCATCGAGAGCAATTTTATCTCTTAGCTGATGTGATTGTTTATTTTTGCTGTTCTTCCTTATTTAAATCTACACAGGAAAAAATGACTTAAAATATTTTCTTTATCATCATTTTTTCTGAAAGGCATCAGCATTTTTCCAAATAACTGATAATGATAATATTGCCCAAAAAGCGCAATTATGCCGGCATATGGAAAAAAAAGAAAGAGAAAACGGAATGGTGTTAAGCTAATCCTTGGCATAAATAGGAAATCATATTTGTTTTGTTGCCGCGTCTAATGATTAGTGTGCACTGTAAAATCACAGAATGGATGGATAGTTGAAAATATTTTATTTTTCCGACAGATAAAATGGCTATTCTGACAAAGTCTGAAGAAGCGCATTATCTTTTATTTTTATAATACAATCCCATCACAATGAAACTGCTTTGTTCCGCAGTGATGCTTCATCACCGAGCATATAAAGCAATGCTTATCTCTATCGGAGTCCTGATTTTCATAATATGTTGAATAGAGAACTGCCTCTGGGAAGAAAGTACTCGACACAAAAGTGCTCTGTTAAGATTATATCTTAAAACACATTTGTCAGAGCTCGGTGACAGTAGGGGTCACTTAATGATTCCGGAGTAGTCCTGGCATAGGCATTGACTCTGAAGTACTGTAGGCCTCAGGTAAAGGCTTTGGTCACGCACTGTATTGCAGTTTGCTGGGTTTTTCAGTTCTGGAATGACTGATCTAGTGACACAGTAGTGAGAGGCCAGTTTATTAATGATAACAGTGGCTGAAATGCAGTAAGCGTGAATCCTACACCTGCCGCAGAACACATTGGGTACATCTAGCTACAGATAAGCAGCTATTGATTTCTACTGAATATATTGGCAGAAGTAATGTTTGATCCCTTGGCTATCAATCTTCCCATCCTTGAATCTTCAGGATTTTGTTGATATTGCTTAGGCTTTTGTTTGGGCCATTACTTTTTCTGTCATCTCATTTGGCTCAAATTTGGTATCATTTTGCTGGATGTTACAGCTTGTTACAATAGACTGGCATGTGTCCAAGTAAGTGTCTAATGCTCTGTTTTCAGTTTTAGAATTGGATGAGACCAGAGGATATATTTCTTTTCCTATCTAGAGCACTGGTCCAATAAAAATATATTCCTTCTGTACAGAATGCATTGTAATTGTACTGTCTTCCTTTATATTGTAAAGCGCTGAGCAAACTGTTGGCACTATATAAATCCTGTATAATAATAATACAAGAAAAACATATTTGAAAAGCTTTTAATAGAGTTTATTATTTTTAAATCATAAAGTATAACTATATTTGTCCACATAAATGTGTCCCTGTAGGCTATGAAAAAAAAAATGTCAGTTTGATGGGTTACCTTATCTGAAGGTAAATGTTTGCACCCGCAGCTTTTGTGTTTGCATCCATCTTTGCCGTAAGCAGGCCATTTCTGGCCACTAGAAGGGGCAGTTTGTAGAATGTAGACTTGTTCATTGAGCTGAATTAATGATCTGTCTCATAGGAGCAGATTTTTTGAGCACAGTGGGATGTACTGCAGCTAGCTGCAGGCTGTATTGCTGGAAACTGGACTAGGCTAGGCCAGGCTGCTGGGAAAAAGATGTATCATCAGTAAGGGAAAACACATCATTTTGCTATTTATTCAGGCTGCTTGGAGCAAAGTTAAAAATGTATAACTTTTAGTAAAAGTGCAGTTATGCTTTCAATTTTAAAGTTAATCGGCCCAATTCAGTATTGAAGCTGCAAGGTTACCAGTCATAAGTCATCATATCTCAAAATGTAAGTTGCATAATATAGATACAGCATGATATTGAAATGTAAAGTGATTCTAAACCCTTGTGTACTTTTTTAAAATAATACACATTATACTTACCTACTCTATGAAATGGTTTCGCACAGAGTAGCCCCGATCCTCCTCTTCTGGGGTCTAATGCCAGTACTTCTGGCTCATCCTTTTCTGCTAGTGCCCCCATAGGAAGCCCCAAGCCACTCTGTCCACATCTATAGACACAGAAAGAGTGGCTTGGCCCCACCCCTTTTCCCTCACAGAATTTGACTGACAGCAGTGGGAGCCAATGGCTACCATTGCTACTCATCTTCCCTATGAGGAGGGAGAGAGCAGAGAGAGATGCTGCTCTTGGGCACAGCATTGGATCAAGATCGGGTTCATGTAGGTATAAGGGGGGTTGGGGGGAATCATCTGCAGAAAAGGTGTGTACCTTAATGCAGAGAATGAATGAAGGTAAAACACGCAAGACTTTAGAACCTCTTTAGTAACACTTTATTAACATTTTGGAGCAAATCATAAAAAGACTAAAAGCTGAACTCTGGCTGAAAACAGGTTTTGGCAATTTGAACTGAAAAAATAAATTAAGACGAATAAAGTGTGTGCAATGTGTGGCCACTGCTGCAATATGTAATACTCTTATTTTCATTCCCCCATACAGTACAGTCAGCTCCAAAGATACAGTTCTGGCCGGGGTACACAGATCACAGAAGGTCACTCACCCTGTGTTAGGAATAAACTTAAGATTCAGACTGAACATTGGCTTTTCGGACATTGAGAAGAATGTTTGAACATACAGTATACCTGTGTGATGTGAGCTGTATGTCATGTATAATAGTGCCATTAATTCTACCTGCAAAACAAACAAATTGACCCTGCATATGTTACATCGCCAAGGCTCCTCTGTATACTGCAATCCTAATGCTTTAATTTTTAGTGTCTCCTAAATAGGAGTTAGACAGGTCACTTTGATTGTTTTGCAGGCTGGCTGGTAAGTGTGCTTTTAAATCTTTGGTTTGTGATGTGCACTGCCCTTCCATGTGCACCTTACTGCAAAAGCTAGTTATAGGTTGGGGTGGTTGGGGTACAGTTGGTTGAATTGAATCCAGTTGGATCCACTGGATGCCTTCACTGCCATTGTGCTCTTGCAGGATGTCACGTGCATCTCTGTGCCTTTATGGAGGGCTGGGCTCTCTCCATGCACACCTGCACTTCATCTAGCCACTGCTATATGTGCTTCTATTTAGGTGACTCTGAAAATTAAAAAGTTAGGACTGCAGTAAACAGAGGAGCCTTGACTTGGCTAACTATAGGTTGGGGTGGTTGCCACATTTTTGGACAGAAGGGTATCATGTACTTCTTATTTATTCACATAGGAGGGGCAGTATCTGTGGGGCCCCTTTATTGTTACAGGAAGCCTTCAGATTCCAATAACTGTTCCCTTCCCATTCGCTAACCCCCACAACCACTGGGCCCATGTCCTCAACATATGCCCCATGTTGAGGGCACATTGCCTGGTATGGTTCGGGGGGGGTGCATTCTCTTCCCCGTCTTCCCTAACCAGCCAGGCTACATGCTTAGATAAAATGGAAAAAATTTTATTTTTTGCTTACAGTTAATGATTTAAACATTTTAAAATTACAATATTGTAAGGTACCTACTATAAGGTCTTTAGGTTAAAATCAATCTTTGATCCCAGCAGGTCCCTACTGGCTGCCTACAAAAAACAAAGGTATACCGCTCAGGCAAACAATCCAGATCAATCCACAACAGGTGCAGGCTCTGGCTTGCCACCACACATGATGCAACAGGAAGAAGGGTCAGCCGCACACCGGAGGGTAGATGAATGCAGTGTGTATTTATTAATTCATAGGACACACAAAACACCAGGACATGAATACAGGTCATGTATTCATGTCCTGGTGTTTTGTGTGTCCTATGGATTAATAAATACACACTATATTCATCTACCCTCCGATGTGCGGCTGATCCTTCTTCCTATTGCCTACAAAAAAACTAGAAGAGGAGGTGGATACAAGACCAGTCACCCTGCACAAGAAGAAAGAGCAGCAGTGCGTGGCCTTTATTACAGAAATTTCCTGTATAGAGGCTAGATTCCACACTGGATTACTGCAAAGATCAGAAAGAAATACACAAAGGACAACAAGATTCAAGTAGAAATACATATGTTTCTTTTGTTTACACAGTATTTCCTCAGCATTAATAGTATTATAACCAGTTCACACAGGGCCAGATCAAGATATACTGCCACTGCCTCCTTTTTATTTTCTTGCATGTGAGTATTTTTTGCAAAGTAAATTTGCACCACATTCACTAAGCTAAGTGAAAATTCCCTTGAAAAGTGAAAATTCACTTGCAATCTGAAAAACCGTATTTGCCGTATTCTTCTATTTCCTAGTAATTCAATCCCACTTTCTTTGGTTGAATCTTTAGATGGAGCTGCACAGAAGGAAGGAAAATGAGTCACTACTTTGATTCGTTCACTTTTTTGTGTACATTTTGGTTTGACCTATAAACAACATTTTTTGACAGGAGATAAAGAGAAACTGAAAAACATGCAAAATAATACTTTATGCTCCACCTGCTGGCTGGTTATAGGAATATACAATTTTTGAATTAAATATTATACTTTTTCAATTATTAATTTAAATTTAACTGGAAATGGAATGAGGAATTAAAATTTTAATTTCAATTCAGTTTTTAGCCCTGGCCATAACAAACAGAAATTAAGTACATATAACTATATACTCTATATATAGTATATATAATTGTCTGCTTTTATGGTTGACTGTAGAGTAGTTCAGCTTTAACACTTAACACCTAACATTTAACCTATTACCTAAGTGTAAGGATTTATACTCCACATTTTTACCTTAATACTAACCTTTACACTTACCATTTCATCACTTATTGGGCCCTTGAGTGGAACCTGAAAGCTAGCAGTTCTGCACTAGGATCTTGCAGCACTGAAAACTAAAATCTTTTTTTTTTCAGAATATTTAATAATGTACACAGAATTAAACACTTAATTAAGAACTCTAGTCCTATAATGCCTTTCGTTGTCACTTTAAAAGTCACAGATTTTACAGCATAATTTTTCCTCTTTTAGATAGTAAACGCTAACGAGTAGAACCCTCTGATTCCTCCTGTATTCAATTGTATTGTAAATGTACTGCTTGCCCTCACATTGTAAAGCACTGCACAAACTTTTGGCGCTATATAAAGCCTGTATAATAATAATAATAGTAGTAATATTAATAATAATAATTATCATGAGTTTTTCAACAGAACGTTCCACAAAAATGTACATCTGTTGTATCTATAAATCTTCCATCACTGTTCAGCAATTAAAACCATACACAACTTGAGATAACAAAATGTAGAATCACAGGAAAATAGGTTTCAACATAAAGAAACATAAAAAAAAATCAACAATGTTTTTATGTGTACAATTTCCAGTGCTATTATCTCTTAAATAATGTAATCTTCTTATGGCCCTTTTACACAAAAGCAAAAGACACAGCAGCTATCTAGTGAGTAATGAATTGCATGAAAGACATGCCATGTAAATGATATATTTTAGAAATACCCCATTCTAAAGGACTAGACCACCTTTATAACTATATTGTACTTGCAAGTATGCATTTCTCTTGCCAGTGTTATCTCTCTACCATTCTTTTGATTTTTCATTTTTGTGTCAATCCGATTCTAACCTCATTTTCCAAGTCTGCCTATTCTTTAAGTAATAAGTTCACATATGTCTGTATGTTTATTGACGGTTGCACTGAAATCTGAAGATGTAATTTCAAAAGCATTGTAGAAAAACATAAAAGGGATTAAAACTGTATTACTGTATAGTTGAAAGATAATAACTTTCAATACTTTTGTTGAAGTGCATTTCAAGAAATCAAGGGAAGATTAATCACTGAGCATCTAATGCAGCTAAGCTCAAGTCAGAAAGAAAACATCAATTGTCTTAAATCCCATCTCCATGATAGACATCTTCCAAACCACTGCTAGGCAGTGACAAACCAAGACCCTACCACTCTACTCTAGAAAGAAGAGAAGACTTTGGACCCATGTGAGATATACAGGTGAAACTGGAAAAATTAGAATATCATGCAAAAGTTCATTTATTTCAGTAATGCAACTTAAAAGGTGAAACTAATATATGAGATAGACTCATTACATGCAAAGCAAGATAGTTCAAGCTGTGATTTGTCATAATTGTGATTATTATGGCTTACAGCTCATGAAAACCCCAAATCCACAATCTCAGAAAATTAGAATATTACATGCAATCAATAAAACAAGGATTGTACATAGAACAATATCAGACCTCTGAAAAGTATAAGCATGCATATGTACTCAGTACTTGGTTCGGGCCCCTTTTACAGCAATTATTGCCTCAATGCGGCGTGGCATGGAAGCTATCAGCCTGTGGCACTGCTGAGGTGTTATGGAAGACCAGGATGCTTCAATAGCGGCCTTCAGCTCTTCTGCATTGTTCAGTCTCATGTGTCTAATCTTTCTCTTGGCAATGCCCCATAGATTCTCTATGGGGTTCAGGTCAGGCGAGTTTGCTGGCCAATCAAGCACAGTAATTCCACGGTCATTGAACCAGGTTTTGGTGCTTTTGGCAGTGTGGGCAGGTGCCAAGTCCTGCTGGAAAATGAAGTCAGCATCCCCATAAAGCTCGTCTGTGGAAGGAAGCATGAAGTGCTCCAAAATCTCCTGGCAGATGGCTGCGTTGACCCTGGACTTAATTAAGCACAGTGGACCAACACCAGCAGATGACATGGCTCCCCAAATCAACACAGACTGTGGAAACTTCACACTGAACTTCAAGCATCTTGCAGTGTGTGCCTCTCCATTCTTCCTCCATACTCTGGGTCCTTGGTTTCCAAATGAGATGCAAAAGTTGCTCTCATCAGAAAAGAGGACTTTGGACCACTGAGCAACAGACCAGGTCTGATTTTCTTTAGCCCAGGTAAGATGCTTCTGACATTGTTTGTTGTTCAGGAGCGGCTTGACAAGAGGAAAACGACATTTGAAGCCCATGCCCAGGATCCATCTGTGTGTGGTGGCTCTTGGTGCACTGACTCCAGCCTCAGTCCACTCCTTGTGAAAGTCCCCAACACTTTTGAATGGCCTTTTCCTGACAATCCTCTCCAGGCTGCGGTCATCTCTGCTGCTTGTGCACCTTATTCTTCCACACTTTTCCCTTCCACATAACTTTCTAATAAATTGTGCTTTGATACAGCACTTTGGGAACATCCAACTTCTTTTGCAATTACCTTTTGAGGCTTTCTCTCCTTATGGAGGGTGTCAATGATGGTTTTCTGCACAACTGTCAGGTCAGCAGTCTTTCCCATGATTGTGATTCCTACTGAACCAGACTGAGAGACCATTTAAAGGCTCAGGAACCCTTTGCAGGTGTTATGGCTTAATTAGCTGATTAGAGTGGGACACTTTCAGCCTAGAATATTGCACCTTTTCACAATATTCTAATTTTCTGAGATTGTGGATTTGGGGTTTTCATGAGCTGTAAGACATAATCATCACAATTATGACAAATCACGGCTTGAACTATCTTGCTTTGCATGTAATGAGTCTATCTCAAATACTAGTTTCACCTTTTAAGTTGCATTACTGAAATAAATGAACTTTTGCATGATATTCTAATTTTTTGAGTTTCACCTGTAGATGGACCGAGATCGAATGGTTACAATTATGTCCAATATACCCCTGTTCCCTACTCTGGTCTCAATCAAATGTTGAAAGCACCTCCCATAGACACCCCCTACTCAGGCCCATGCATTTCACGATTTCTATTTGGCGGCAGTGTAGGGCTAAATATGCTCTATTTTCGCCGTGTTCTCCCCTGACCAATATCATACTCAATCCGAGTTTCACCTGTAGAGGACTATTTTGGGCTTTTATATTTTTATGTACTTCTGCAATAGTTTTTTTGGGGGGAGGGGTTATTTTGTTTGAAGGGGGCATGGCCAGAATGGGGCTTTAACCTACGTTTTCTGTAATCCTTTGTATTCACAACCCACAAAGTCCACCTCGTGGGGTCAGAAAAAGGGTAGCAAAATTATCTCTATTCCTGCATCAATAGTAACATTTAAAGTGGTTCTAAAGCCTCAAGGTTTTATACCTTAACGCATTCTATACATTAAGGTAAAAAACCTTCTGTGTCACAGACTCGCCCCCTCCCCCCCCACTCTCCTTATACTTACCTGAGCTCCATCGCGATCCTGCACTGTGCATGAGAGGCGTGAGATCTGCGGCTCTATCTGTGGCTCTCCTGGCTTTGTCCCTCTTCACTGGGCAGAATGACAACAGTGGGAGCCATTGGCTTCAGCTCCTGTCAATCAACTAAAGTGACGAGGATGCGGAGGGCAGGGCCGAGTGCCACTGTCTGTGTCAAAGGACGTAGCAGCGTGGCTCGAGAGTGAGCCCACACGAGTACCCCCATGGGAATCAGCTTCCTTTTGGGGGCACCAGCAAGAGAGGAGGAGCCAGGAGTGCTGGCTGAGGACCTGTGAGGAGGAAAAGCGGGCCGCTCCATGCAATTCTTTTGCACAGAACAGGTAAGTATAGACATGAATGTTATTTAAAACAAACAAAATCCTTTACAACCACTTTAAGCTTCTAATGGATGTGTGAATCTGATTGGTGTATGTGAGAACATCTTCATACTGGCATTTTATCATATCAGGCTCTCAGTATGAGAAATTCAGCAGAAAACTGTTCCAGCATCACAAGCCAGCTGGTTCTAGGATAGCCAGATTACCAATAACTGGAAATCTGGTGAAAATCAGCAGGTAAGCTGTGCTTCATGTATGCATCTCAAGTTTTAACGTGTATACATTTTATTTACAGTAGTTTGGTGACAGTAGAGAAGTGTTAGAACACCTAATAGTTTTTTTCTTCTTAGTTTTGTTCTTTTAATGTGAAACTCCTTTTTGTTGGACAACCATATAATGTCAGATTTTCAATTACTTTCAATTCTGATGACAATGGCCACCAGGATAAAAAGAGAAAATTAATTTCCACTGTGCAGACACATACAGCAACTCTATCTGTAATCAAAAATGGCTATAGAGACCCTTTAATTTTCAGTTTTGGCTAAGGTTTACCTTTAATATGTGTAAGCACATAAGAAACATAACTGATTCTTTTTCTAGAAATACATATAGAGGTACAGTTAAAGGAAAAATATGCAATTAATTAGGTTTCTTAAAGAGCCTGCCTAGCAAAGATTTTTTTTTTAGTCATCTTCATAAAAACTGTGTTTTCTTACCCTTTCCCTGATATCAAAGTAACTAATCTTATCACCCTGAGTGGTAAGAACATGACCTGGACATGTTACAAGTTTGGTTTGAAAAAAATCCATTTCTGAGATTTCATTTGGTGTAAAGAACATATTACAGTGTGTCTGAAATGTTATGTGAATGACATCTACAGGTCAGCAGATTACACATCAAGAACATAACACAGAAACCGGTTTCCTATGCCCCGGTTGCACAAAGTACACATTTACAAAGAATATTTACAGGTTTTAAAAAGCCTCATAGCAGAGCTTTATTTTGAGTGATATTCACTTTTCACTCTAACAAACACAAATAAAAAACAACACTAATTACTGAAAAATTATTCTTTTTTTTATCAAAGGCAACATTTGCTTTTCAGACAAAGTATTATAAGGGCAGAAGGGAAATTGAGAAATGGCATAAATGTTACCATATGCATTTTATTTTGTAGGTCACTTGTACTGAGAATGGAATGACATTTATGTTAGAAAAAAGCTGATGTGTTGCTTTGTTCTCTGCGTACATTTACCTATCTGAGCATTAGAAAAAGATGAAACTAGATAACAACCAAAACTGAAAACCCTAAAACAAATCACACTAACTTATTATCAACAAATTTTATGGTGTTGGCAGATGGGTATTTCTGTAATAAGGTGATTTACAAAACAGCCATAAGCACAGTGTCAAGTATGGTGAGCGTACTGAAAAACTGTTGACAAATGTTACCATGTAATAGAGTTATGTTGTTTCTGTTTCTTATTAAAGTATAAGTATACCTTGCTTTAATAAAATAGGTTTTTAATAATGCAATTATGCATTACTTTGCATTCATTTTTTAATTAGAATATTTTAAAATAACAGCGCATACGAACCCAAACCTAAGATGATGAAAATAAATAGCAATGAAAAATAATCCTATGAATCACCAAGATCTTACCACCGATGTCTCCCATCCAAGTGCTAAACAGCCCCGACCCTGCTTAGCTTCCAAGATCAGACAACAGCGGGTGTATACAGGGTAGGGTGGTGTGGCCATAGGCCTTGTTCCCAATTTCTATTGTTAACAGCAAAATGCTTTACATAAATCATAATATCATGATAATATACAAAAACATAAATCAACAAACTGCTCAAATCCAAGAATTCATATAGAGGCATATACACTGGAGAATAAACTAGGACAGAATGAAGAGTCCCACAAGTCATGACGAGAAAATAAGATGAGCTTCTCAGGCCATAACCATCAAACACTTCTAAAGTCTCCCAGGCGTCCTTGGTCACAAACAACACAAGCAAGGCATTCCAAATAATGCAACCCTCATGCACATAGTGAAATTCCCCAAGGTAAAAGGTACTCCAGCCTCCCCTCATCTACAGAGACACCAGGGATTTTGCTGTCAGTTGTCACTATATACATTGACAACTAGCAGGGAACCATTGCACCACTGGTAATTAGCTCAGCAGGACCAATCCTATATAATAAAATAAACACTCTATATTGTGTAAAACCACCCATAAAAAGGAACATATTAAGCCTAAGCACTTACAAATGTCCAGAAGTATCATATCACATGGTACAGCAAAATGGAATTCCAGCATTGAAGATAGTCACAGTTCCTTCACTCATTAGTATGTATCCTGGTCCAATAAATGCAATAAGAACAAAATGATGTTGTGCTACTCTCAATCCATAAGTTACATATTAAACTGGTATAATCAAAAAAGTAGAGACAATGTATACAGTGACACAATGTGCAAACAAAAAACCATGTGATAAGATCTTCATGGGGTCTTTACCAAATATCTTGAAAGTGATATGATCCTAATCGGATCCACAAGTGAGTAAAGAAGTGACACACAACCACACAAATGACAATAAACAATATGTGAAACCTGTGATGATCGCGGCGTCAGACCCCCAGCCCTTCTCACCAACTCATGACCAAAGGACTAGCCAGTCTAAAACCGTGCTGTCACGTGCGTAACAATGCCACGCTCAGCTGCACCCTGCACAATGATTTTCCGGCTAATGGACCACAATCTATGTACCTACAGCCTGACAGCGATTGTTACTGGGTCAGGTTAATTACGCAATTAACCCTTCACACTGCCACCACCGCCTTTTTGTAGAGAAAAGGAGGAAACTCGCCAATATTAGCAATAACACTATGATGTTTGAATAATCGTCTGTATACCACTGTCACCGCAGGCAGAGGTATATAGAGGTTTAAAACACACAGTAGCGCTCTTCACAGAGAGGGATTCTTATTTTGCATAAAGAGCTTTAGAAACAGTTCATCACTTTTCAGAAAATAGGATTTATTACTAAAAAGGTTAAAAGGTTGCAATAACAATATTTACAGAAAAAGATGTAGCCAATATATATATATAAATACAGAGAGCAATAACACAGCAAAGAGATAACAGAAAGAAGTTTAGGGAGGTAGAGTATTTGCCAAAAGTCCTGGGTTAAGCAGATTCCAGTGTCCTGAGCAAAAGGAAGCTTTGTCTGCCAAAGTTGGTTCCAATGTTAAAAAGGGAGAATTCTTCAACTCAACTTACTGCTCCAAGCATACAGTGGGGATCGAAAGTTTGGGCACCCCAGCTACAAATTTGTATTAATGTGCATAAAGAAGCCAAGGAAAGATGGAAAAATCTCCAAAAGGCATCAAATTACAGATTAGACATTCTTATAATATGTCAACAAAAGTTAGATTTTATTTCCATGATTTACACTTTCAAAATAACAGAAAACAAAAAAGTGGCGTCTCCAAAAGTTTGGGCACCCTGCAGAGTTAATATCTTGTACTGCCCCCTTTGGCAAGTATCACAGCTTGTAAACGCTTTTTGTAGCCAGCCAAGAGTCTTTCAATTCTTGTTTGATGTATCTTTGCCCATTCTTCCTTACAAAAGTCTTCCAGTTCTTTGAGATTTCTGGGCTGTCTGTCACGCACTACTCTTTTAAGGTCTATCCATAGATTTTCAATTATGTTGAGGTCAGGAGATTGTGAAGGCCATGGCAAAACCTTCAGTTTATGCCTCTTGATGTAATCCCCCGTGGATTTCGAGGTGTGTTTAGGATCATTATCCATTTGTAGAAGCCATCCTCTCTTTAACTTCAGCTTTTTCACAGATGGCATCAAGTTACCATCCAAAATTTGCTGAAATTTTATTGAATCCATTTTTCCTTCTACTCATGAGATGTTCCCTGTGCCACTGGCTGCAACACAATCCCAAAGCATGATTGATCCAACCCCATGCTTAACAGTTGGACAGAGGTTCTTTTCATTAAATTCTGTGCCCCTTCTTCTCCAAACGTACCTTTGCTCATTCCGGCCAAAAAGTTCAATTTTAACCTCATCGGTCCACAGAACTTGTTTCCAAAATTCATCAGGCTTGTCTATATGTTCATTTGCAAAGTTCAAACGATGATTTTTGTGGTGAGGACGTAGAAGAGGTTTTCTTCTGATGACTCTTCCATGAAGACCATATTTGTACAAGTATCTCTTTATAGTGGAATAGTGTACCACAACTCCAGTGTCTGCCAGATCTTTCTGAAGGGATCGTGCAGTCAAACGTAGGTTTTGAATTGTTTTTCTCACAATCCTGCGAGCTGTTCTGTCTGATATTTTTCTTGGTCTTCCAGATCTTGCTTTAACTTCCACTGTTCCTGATGACTGCCATTTCTTAATTACATTCCGAACACAGGATATTGACATCTGAAAACGCTTTGCTATCTTCTTATAGCCTTCTCCAGCTTTGTGAGCGTCAACTATTTTCAGTTTCAGTTTTCTAGACAACTGCTTAGAAGAACCCATGGTGCTGATTGTTGGGGCAAGGTCAGATGAGTCTGGGCATTTAAAACCTTTGAGATTGACATCACGTGGTCTGCCCAGACGATGATTGAGAACAATCCATGACACTGGCATGTCTCAGCTTTGCAAAGGGGCAGTGCATGCTATACATTCTGCAGGGTGCCCAAACTTTTGCAGACGCCATTTTTTTGTTTTCTGTTATTTTGAAAGTGTAAATGATGGAAATAAAATCTAACTTTTGTTGACATATTATAAGAATGTCTAATCTGTAATTTGATGCCTTTTGGAGATTTTTCCATCTTTCCTTGGCTTCGTTATGCACAATAATACAAATTTTTAGCTGGGGTGCCCAAACTTTCGATCCCCACTGTATACGTGATTTTGCGCAGTCCTGCCGCCCTGTAGCAGTATTTCTGCTATAGGGCAGTGGGCAAGCGGTTAAATCAAAATCCATAGATACTCAGATAAAAAAGATCTTCTGCATTGACTAGTTTTGTCTAAACGGACAATCTCCTTACACTGCAAGGAATTGCTGGATAGTGGTGCCCCTTCTTCTCCAAACGTACCTTTGCTCATTCCGGCCAAAAAGTTCAATTTTAACCTCATCGGTCCACAGAACTTGTTTCCAAAATTCATCAGGCTTGTCTATATGTTCATTTGCAAAGTTCAAACGATGATTTTTGTGGTGAGGACGTAGAAGAGGTTTTCTTCTGATGACTCTTCCATGAAGACCATATTTGTACAAGTATCTCTTTATAGTGGAATAGTGTACCACAACTCCAGTGTCTGCCAGATCTTTCTGGAGGGATCGTGCAGTCAAACGTGGGTTTTGAATTGTTTTTCTCACAATCCTGCGAGCTGTTCTGTCTGATATTTTTCTTGGTCTTCCAGATCTTGCTTTAACTTCCACTGTTCCTGATGACTGCCATTTCTTAATTACATTCTGAACAGAGGATATTGACATCTGAAAACGCTTTGCTATCTTCTTATAGCCTTCTCCAGCTTTGTGAGCGTCAACTATTTTCAGTTTCAGTTTTCTAGACTGCTTAGAAGAACCCATGGTGCTGATTGTTAGGGCAAGGTCAGATGAGTCTGGGCATTTAAAACCTTTTAGATTGACATCACCTGGTCTTCCCAGACGATGATTGAGAACAATCCATGACATTGGCAGGTCTCAGCTTGGCAAAGGGGGCAGTGCATGCTATAAATTCTGCAGGGTGCCCAAACTTTTGCAGACGCCATTTTTTTGTTTTCTGTTATTTTGAAAGTGTAAATGATGGAAATAAAATCTAACTTTTGTTGACATATTATAAGAATGTCTAATCTGTAATTTGATGCCTTTTGGAGATTTTTCCATCTTTCCTTGGCTTCTTTATGCACATTAATACAAATTTTTAGCTGGGGTGCCCAAACTTTCGATCCCCACTGTAACACCCTTTTTCTAGGAACTCAGCAGGTTGTCTCCTTAAAGCAGAGAACCAATCGCCTGATTTGAGCAGGGGTGTTGTAGGCGGGGGACTCAGGCTAGAACCAAAATCCCTCACAAGTTATACCAGGGCAATAACCTTCCCTAGGTACATGTAACATTCTATCCACGGGTAGATTAATATGCAGAATCATCTGCTGAACGTCTAGATATCAAACATGCCATAATTTACTATTCCAGCTAGAACTATATGGCTTTCTGCTCTCCTGTAGACTTCCATGAGGGGTTTAAGATATCAGACGACTCGCATTAAACTGAGCTATCCGAATATATGCTTTATGTTTATGTAATTATTTCCTACCTTAAGATATAAAATTATATGGAAAAGTGGGTTTTAAATGTGAGGTCTGTTTTACGGCCAGCTGGAATGTCATGAAGCCCAGTGAAGGACTGATTTATGGTTTTATGATTATCTCAGATTGAGAAGCTAACAGACACCAGGGCACCAGCTAATTTGGGTTTATAACTATGAAGATCTCCAGCTGGGGCCTGATGCCTTTTGAATTCAGCATACACACATAGACCACATTCCTGAGGAGGGGGATTTGAGGGAGACAGAGATACAAGATGGAGGATCCGTAGAAAGATGGATGACCGCGCCCATCTTTGTGTGCACAATTGCTACACCTCCCCCCTCAGGTGGTTGCATGGGAGGGAACTGCAATTTCCTTCCTGACGCAACCGACTCCTGCTGCTGGTTCGGCTGATCAGGGCACAGATCCATTGGGGTGATCTGGTACAACTGCACTGTGGGAGAACCAGGTTCCTTCTGAGAAGGGTGCTGTTCTCCCCAGCAACCATGTGGTGCCAACCAAGTGAGTTGTCAGGGGTGAGCACCAGTCGGCTGTGACTACCCGGATATCGTGGCAACTGCTGTGGTGCCCACCTGTTCACAAAACACTTCTGTTCAGGGGTGTCATATGCTTACATATTGAGATGTAGCTTCTTGTCGAGGTAGAGAATGAGATTTCCCTCTCCAATCTCCTTCCTCAGGCCCAGGACTACATCTAACCCGAAGGTAGTGGCGCCTGTGTGCACTGGAACCGGAAAGGTGAATTGTGGAACTCGCCTTCCAGATGGGTCTACAGGTACCTTCATCCAGGATGAACAGTCCTCTTTACCTGCTAGCATCCAGGACACCATTTCCAACAGTTTCCTGTCTGCTAGGTCAGTCACAGGTTCAGCTGAGCCATGATAGTTGCACCCAGGCGTCTTACTGTAGCCAGCTGTCCCCAAGACTGACGTAACCTGCTTTTTGGCCTGGGGAGTAGGCCAGGCCATAACTGCCTCAGTCTCCCCATTTCCAGACCTCTGGGGGTCTCTTCCTACCTCTGCCCCTCTGACAGTTACCATTTTTGACTGTCAGACTAGGCATGGGCAGTTTGTTCTTGACTGGCAACAAGGGTCCAAGGTGCTCTTCCCAGACAAGGCGGAACACTGCAAGGCCCCTAAAGTAGGCAACTGCACACAGTTCCACTCCACATTGTGGGTCATTCCTGACCCCTGGGGAGGTGGTTGATGCGTTCTCAACCCCAACTAGCTTTCCTGTGAATTCAGGCAAGCCACATGGGGTGGTGAAGGCTGACTCGTCCTGAGCCTCCTGGGTTAGAGATGGTGGCCCATACCCTCTGTTCAGGTCCATGATGGTTAGACAGCAGGCACCTGCCGGATGCTTCATTACCTCATGGCTCCTGGGCATGGGGTAGGCCACAACCACAGGGCTGGCGCTCAGTTTTTCAAAGTCCTCACAAAGCCTGGTCATCTGATCCTGTTTGGGGACTGAGACTACCGGTGATGCCAAGACCCAATGCCAGGAAAAGAGTGAGCAATCCCATAGAGAACTACTTGAAGACGTTGAGTGGACCAGTTGTGGTGCTGCACATAACGCTGACATGGGTGTCTGGTCCCCAGGATAGTAATTACTGCACAAACAGTCTAAAACATGACTTTGGAAGAGAATTGCAGAGCAGCACTGAATAAAATCTTTAAATGCAGGACAAAGGTAAACAATTGCCAACACACCAGTTAAAACAAATAAATAATAAATATATACCTTTTTTGCAAAAATTTGAGTTTTAATCCTTTTAAAACTTTGGCTGGACTGTTGGGGGCCAGAGGTCACCAGAAGGATGAGAGATGTTACCTGACCTCACACACTGCACATTCAAAAGATGGGATACCATGTTTCGGGCAGCTGACTTGCTGGGTGACCTCAGACTCTCTAACTTAAGTCATTTCCAGTATTTCTATCCTTTTTGTGCTGGAGACCTTGCTGGACTGATTGGATCAGTCACTGGTCGTGGGTGGGTGGTTGTGTTGGCAAGTAGGAAGGTATTCCTCCAGCACGTTGTGCCCAGTATTTGATAATTGCAATGAACCCTCCTGGGGTTTGGGCTGCATCCTTTTTAGTATGTCATTATGGTTGTTTCTATCTGTATGCTTGGAAAAGTAGGAAGGAAGGAGCACCTGGTGTCAAAAAAATAGAAATTGAAAGGTACGTTAAAAGGTGCAACCACAGCTATCAATTTGTCAGTCTGCTCTCTGAAACCTTGCAAATACATATCTGGTTTGGGAACTTTTTCCCATTTAATAGCATGCAGCAACAGCAATGAAGAAGGGGGAGTCCTCTCGTCCAAAATGCATTGGTTCGATGTACTTGTCACTACTTTCAATAAACACCTTTTAACCTACCTTCCAATTTGCATTTTTTTGGACACTGCTCTTTCCTTCCTACTTTTCCATATTTATATCCTGACAGGTTCATAAATAAAGATCTTTTATTCACTTATTTTCCCTATTTTCTTGACGATGTTCATTTTAGTGATATTGTAAATTAGCTGATTATTACTGACAATAATAGAAGAGAATTAGCTGGGGAGCAAAGGAGAAGGGGTAACGTTTACAACTGTTCTTATCCATCTAAACATTTTTTGCGCAAAATCAGAAGTTGTGCCTGACACTCTTTAATGCCCTGATGCAGGGTATCCATAGATAAGGTACATACATCCATAATGTGACTGTTTCTGATTTTTTCGAGACTAGGTAATGACTGTTATTCCTAAGGGTACCTGATGACTACTTCAAATGACCCTTCTTAGAAGAACAACTGTTTGGCCTGATTGGGGTTTTAAGCGTGTTGAGCTATTTTTTCCCAAGATAATGTTGGTACCAGGTGTGCTTACCCCTCTTCTTCCCTTGATTAACTTGAATTCTCACATAATAGGAGAATGAGGAACAGCACAAAGTACACTTGCAAAAGTAAGCTGATTGTTGTTTGATTGTAGCTTCAAGGACCACAGGTAACATTTAAACTGAACTCCAATTTAGTTTCGGTCTTGCAGAGTTGTACATACCCCTCTCCTGTACTGAAAATGCATACTGTGATTTCACTGCACACTGTGAGCTTCACATAATGTGCATTAGAAGCTGCTGCAAGCCTGAGAGGGTCCACCTTATTTCTGGCCTGGTGGACGCCCAGCGTTATCTAACCTTTTCCTCGCCAGTCTTACTATCTCTGGCCCACCTAGTTCATTCATTGGATTTCCATTCTTTCAATCATAAAGGCTCAGCATCACATTCAGGCAGCAACTGTTGCAGCCTGCAAGCAAATGCAGTCTGCATAGGAACACTCACTTCTCCAGACTGATACCCACCCATTAAGACATTTTAATACTTGCAAGCCTCTTCCCAAGAGCCAGGCCACTGCTTGTATCAGGAGAGCTCTTGAAAAAAAGAAAAATAAAATAGTACTGAGGCAGAGTTATGTGAGGTTTTCTGGAAGCTATATACAGCCCCACCCTCCAGCAACTCCACCCAGTGATAACATAACTGGATATGAAATACTGTAAGCTTTGTAATAAAAACAGAAAGATTTAAATTATAATTTTTTTCCTCAGCATGAGCTTTAAAGGAATGAAACACAGCAGGCAGCATTAGTTTTAAGGAACCTAAATGGTGGTTTGATTGTATTTTCAAGGATACACAGAGAACATAAAAAAAGAATGAGTGGTGGCTTCCCTGCTACCTCCCCCCCCCCCCCCCCCCATATCCAACCAACTTCTATTTTCAATAATTATCTCAAGTTTTCATATATTTGAACAGAAAGTGAATGCCTAATATCTTGTATCAGCAAACACAAACAGTTGAAGAGAACTTTAAAAAAAATGTATCTTGAGAGATATTTTAATATAGGTACAGGTACAGTTATAAGGGGAATGTCATTAAAACGCTGGTCAAAATGAAAAATGAGTATCTTACAATTTGCCTTTTACTTTACAATATTCTGATGGCAGGTGTTACTATTCTGAGCAACTGTACAACAAGTACCAAGGGAGTCGCTTTAATGAACTCTTTCATGTTCAAAGGGAATCAGAAATAAACATCCATTGTATTAGATCCACACTATCTGTAAAGTTAATCAGGTTGCTTCCAGCATTGTCCAGGAAACGTACATTCTGCTCTGGTGACATCTGGCTGAAAATTAAGTTGAAAGATCTTGAGATTGAAATTCGGATATACTGGAGAACTATCTATTCTTTTGAGGGACAAATATAGATTAGTATGTTTTTAGTACTACAACAATGGTTGTAAAAAGGTGTAAAAGGTAGTTTTCTTGGGGAAAGCTAAAAACTCAATGGAGTGAATGTTGAATATGATTTTTTTACATCTAAAGTAGATGGAGAAATCACACCGAAACAGGATAGCTGTTAGCAAATAATTAAAATACAATATTGCATGTTTAAAAAATCTCACATTCTGCAGAATAACGGCAAAATTTAAAATTTTTGTAATCTAGGCTTATTTTTTTAAAAAAGTCGGTCATATTCCCTAATACTGTAGATCTAAAGACATTCTCTGGAATTCATAAAGACTGGTGCAGACAGATTATGGAAAGCTTCTTTTATGTGTTCGAAAATTGGTCCAGCATGCACCAAATTTATTTACCTGTCTAGAACATGTACTTAAAGTGGCTGTAAACTCTGTATTTTAATTTTACCTACAGGTGAGCTTATAATAAAGCTTAACTGTAGGTAAAATGAGTATCTCCTAAACGTGCACTGTTTAGGAGATATTCTCTCTTAATTTAATCCAGCGCATGCACTCTGAAGAAACAGCAAACCCATGCCGTTCCTTCACAGCTGTGTGCCGTGGCCCAGGACTGCCGTGCGCAGAGTGCCGAAGCTCGCAAACCTAGAAGGAAGATGGGTGAAGATAGAAGCCTCTACAGCGGTGATAGCGTGCCACTGGAGGGCTTTGTTTTAAGGTAAATTTACATAATGTGCTAGTATGCAATGCATACTAGCACATTATGACATTACCTCACAGGGGACTTTTTTTTTTTGTTTGTGGTTTACCACTAATTTAAATATTTTAGAACCAACTTTTAGAATGCACACGAGACACTTTTGCAAAATGTTTCTCTCTATACATCAAAAGAGAGTTGGCCTTAGTTAACTCCACTTTCGAAAGATACAAACTATCAGCATTACACAATACAAAATGGTGCATTGTAGAACTACCTGAAATATATATATATGCAGCAACAGCAATGAGGAAGTGGGAGTCCTCTCGTCCAAAATGCATTGGTTCGATGTACTTGTCACTACTTTCAATAAACACCTTTTAGTGGTCCATATAGCCCCATTTTTTTTTTAAATGGGGCTATATGGACCACTTTTTTTTTGTTTCGTTTTTTTCTGTCTTCACTCTCCTGTGTTTCTATTGTAGCCTTTATATTCTTGACTTTGTGTACCCACGGGCAGATTTGTCCCCAGCTGCTGCCTCATAGTTTTAGAGCTACCAGAATAGTTGTTGAGTAATCACTGCTGGTCATACATGGATACAGTCAGGTCCATAAATATTGGGACATCGACACAATTCTAACATTTTTGGCTCTATACACCACCACAATGGATTTGAAATGAAACAAACAAGATGTGCTTTAACTGCAGACTGTCAGCTTTAATTTGAGGGTATTTACATCCAAATCAGGTGAACAGTGTAGGAATTACAACAGTTTGCATATGTGCCTCCCACTTCTTAAGGGACCAAAAGTAATGGGACAGAATAATAATCATAAATCAAACTTTCACTTTTTAATTCTTGGTTGCAAATCCTTTGCAGTCATTTACAGCCTGAAGTGTGGAACGCATAGACATCACCAGACGCTGGGTTTCATCTCTGGTGATGCTCTGCCAGGCCTCTACTGCAACTGTCTTCAGTTCCTGCTTTTTCTTGGGGCATTTTCCCTTCAGTTTTGTCTTCAGCAAGTGAAATGCATGCTCAATCGGATTCAGGTCAGGTGATTGACTTGGCCATTGCATAACATTCCACTTCTTTCCCTTAAAAAACTCTTTGGTTGCTTTTGCAGTATGCTTTGGGTCATTGTCCATCTGCACTGTGAAGCGGCGTCCAATGAGTTCTGAAGCATTTGGCTGAATATGAGCAGATAATATTGCCCGAAACACTTCAAAATTCATCCTGCTGCTTTTGTCAGCAGTCACATCATCAATAAATACAAGAGAACCAGTTCCATTGGCAGCCATACATGCCCACGCCATGACACTACCACCACCATGCTTCACTGATGAGGTGGTATGCTTAGGATCATGAACAGTTCCTTTCCTTCTCCATACTCCTCTCTTCCATCACTCTGGTACAAGTTGATCTTGGTCTCATCTGTCCATAGTATGTTGTTCCAGAACTGTGAAGGCTTTTTTAGATGTCGTTTGGCAAACTCCAATCTGGCCTTCCTGTTTTTGAGGCTCACCAATGGTTTACATCTTGTGGTGAACCCTCTGTATTCACTCTGGTGAAGTCTTCTCTTGATTGTTGACTTTGACACATATACACCTACCTCCTGGAGAGTGTTCCTGATCTGACCAACTGTTGTGAAGGGTGTTTTCTTCACCAGGGAAAGAATTCTTCAGTCATCCACCACAGGTGTTTTCTGTGGTCTTCCGGGTCTTTTGGTGTTGCTGAGCTCACTGTTGCATTCCTTCTTTTTAAGAATGTTCAAAACAGTTGTTTTGGCCATGCCTAATGTTTTTTCTATCTCTCTGATGGGTTTCTTTTGTTTTTTCAGCCTAATGATGGCTTGCTTCACTGATAGTGACAGCTCTTTGGATCTCATCTTGAGAGTTGATAGCAACAGATTCCAAATGCAAATAGCACACTTGAAATGAACTCTGGACCTTTTATCTGCTCATTGTAATTGGGATAATGAGGGAATAACACACACCTGGACATAGAACAGCTGAGAAGCCAATTGTCCCATTACTTTTGGTCCCTTAAGAAGTGGGAGGCACATATTCAAACTGTTGTAATTCCTACACCGTTCACCTGATTTGGATGTAGATACCCTCAAATTAAAGCTGACAGTCTGCAGTTAAAGCACATCTTGTTTGTTTCATTTCAAATCCATTGTGGTGGTGTATAGAGCCAAAAATGTTAGAATTGTGTCCATGTCCCAATATTTATGGACCTGACTGTATATACAGTGGGGTAAAAAAGTATTTAGTCAGCCACCAATTGTGCAAGTTCTCCCACTTAAAAAGATGAGAGAGGCCTGTAATTGGCATCATAGGTAGACCTCAACTATGACAACTGAGACAAAATGAGAAAACAAATCCAGACAATCACATTGGCTGATTTGGATAGAATTTATTTGCAAATTATGGTGGAAAATAAGTATTTGGTCACCTACAAACAAGCAAGATTTCTGGCTCTCACAGACCAGTACCTTCTTCTTTAAGAGGCTCCCCTGTTCTGCACTCATTACCTGTATCAATGGCACCTGTTTGAAATTGTTATCAGTATAAAAGACACCTGTCCACAACCTCAAACAGTCACACTCCAAACTCCACTATGGTGAAGACCAAAACGCTGTCGAAGAACACCAGAAACAAAATTGTAGACCTGCACCAGGCTGGGAAGATTGAATCTGCAATAGGCAAGCAGCTTGGTGTGAACAAATCAACTGTGGGAGCAATAAACAGAAAATGGAAGACATACAAGACCACTGATAATCTCCCTCGATCTGGGGCTCCACGCAAGAACTCACCCCCTGGGGTCAAAGTGATCACAAGAACGGTGAGCAAAAATCCCAGGACCACACGGGGGGACCTAGTGAATGACCTGCAGAGAGCTGGAACCAACGTAACAAAGGCTATTATCAGTCACACACTACACCGCCAGGGACTCAGATCCTGCAGTGCCAGACGTGTCCCACTGCTTAAGCCAGTACATGTCCGGGCCCGTCTGAAGTTTGCTAGAGAGCATTTGGATGATCCAGAGGATTGGGAGAATGTCATATGGTCAGATGAAAATAAAATAGAACTGTTTGGTAGAAACACAACTCGTCGTGTTTGGAGGAGAGAGAATGCTGAGTTGCATCCAAAGAACACCATACCTACTGTGAAGCATGGGGTGGCAACATCATGTTTTGGGGCTGTTTCTCCGTAAAGGGACCAGGACAACTGATCCATGTACAGGACAGAATGAATGGGGCCATGTATCATGAGATTTTGAGTGCAAGCCTCCTTCCATCAGCAAGGGCATTGAAGATGAAACGTGGCTGGGTCTTCCAACATGACAATGATCCCAAACATTATGGGTGGGGGATTTTCTCTGATTTGGTGAGTAGGAGCGGGTTTATTGGGGGGTGGTTTTTGCTGATGGGGGTAAGCAGTTTTGTTGAGGATGGTTGTTGATGGGGGTGAGGAAGAGGTTTTCTTGAAGAGGAGTTTTTGCTTTGGAGAAGGAAGACTTGTGCTGGGGTAGGATTTTAGCTTGGAGAAGTGAATCAGAAGTTTTTGTTAGGGGTGGGGATTTGTGCTTTGGTGAGGGATACATATTTTTGACCCTTGCACTCTGTACAATACATAGTCCTGAGCCTTGCATGGTTTATATTACATACTCTTGACCCCTGGACTTTGTGCACTATGTACTCCTGATCACTGCACTATCTTTATTGTGCTACACATTACATACTCCTGACTTTATTTGCTATATTATACATTTCATATCCCATATTTTTGGGGCACAAGGCCTGGGGCCTTTGCTTGAGTAGGAAGTGAGCTTAGGTTCTTTTTAACCATGCCACTTTAAACTCCTCCCACTGTTAGCATATTGTGACCAGGTCCACCATCATATGGTGCTTCCTTCAGGGTGTCCACAGTCTTTCACAATCCATGCCCAAGTGAAACACCCCTGCCCCAGTCAACTGACAAGCTTTAGTATCACACAGAATCAGATATCATAGGACACCAACGCTGATTGTGGTAAATCTAGAACTGGCAACTAGAAGTATAGGCAAACTGTCACCTTATAATGTTAGCCAGAGTTGACCCAGAGTGTAAACCAGAAAGTCAGCAGCATGATGTGTGGGTAGCTGGGTGCCTCTACTAACAGCACTTCATCTTTAAGCCACAGTCCATGTTGGCTATGTAGAAACAAAGCCCTGGCCTTGTGGCTTAAAGTAACACTAAACCCTGATCTAAAAGAAAAATAAATAAAAAAAAAAAAAAAATATATATATATATATATATATACACGTATTCCTAACTCAAAAAAGTAACTTCTATTGCTTTCAACCTGCTCTTTATCTCCATTTTTTTGCCGCTGTGATCATCCAACTGTTAGAGGGCAGCTAAGCTCATTCTCTATGATCCCACTGTATGTACTGTATGAATGTAGCCACCCTCTTTTGTTCTCCACCAAGATGGACTAGGTACTAGGGACTTTAGGATTTGTGGTGTGCAAAGAGCAGTGCACATGACCACAAATAACATGCACTGCTCAGTCTAAACAAACAGAAGAGAGGAGAGAAAAAGAGAGGTTCAAAAGCTCACAGAGAATGTTACAGGGAGGCAGAAAAAGAGAGCCATTAAGAAGTTATTATGGATTTTTCTTGGAGAATAAGTATATAGTGCAGAAACACTTTAACTACATTCACTTGACTGGAAGTTCAAGATTGCATTTTAAAGATACTTTTTTTTTTAAATAATACTGTTGCTATATATATTGACTAATTAGAAGTATTGCTATGCAGATTTGTAAAGTTATTGATTAATCCACTCTAACAATTTTGCCCCCAGGGACAAGTACACCGTCCTTATCACACTGAATCATAACTTCCAAATTATGTATTGAAATGAGCCTTGTATATAAAAGTAATATAAAAAGACTTGCATAGCATCCCTTTAAGGCTTGTTATGCAAACCCTCTATTATATAATTTATGGACAGGCAAAGACATTCCCTGTACATTTCTGGAAGGCTATATTGTTGTGATGTTTATATCCGTTGTTAAATAGAACTGTTATATGTTACCTCATTAAATTGTGGATTGATTAAATGTCGGTTTGCAAGCCTACACTTTACAAACTTCTGTCTGGAAATTCTGGCAACAGTATGTATAGGATATAGCTTGACCCCATTTAGCCTTTTTCAGACTGCTTAGCACAAGTCTATTGGAGCAGCACAGTTCATGAAGCTTGAGCATGTATCATCCACTGAGCTGAATGATCCTTTTCTAAAAAGCAATGGCCAGAGTTTCCAAAAATAGGATAAGTATATTTAATATATTCTAATTAAGAAACAGTATTACATGAATAATATATTTTATAATTTAATTGATACCATCTTAATCATACCATTATTGATAACCATTAATACAGTCTATTCTGGACTGATTATTTAAAAGTTCTCAGTATTATAGAAGGTAAAGACAGCAAAATGAAAGCTTACAGCATACCAAAGATATTAGGGCTATAGAAAGTAATACTCAATGGGTAATCATAGCAGATATTAAATGTTTTTTAGGCCACTTAAAAATATTACCAACATAAATAGGAACATATTGCATTGGTATTTAGCCAAGCAGGGAAGCCAAGCATAAAGAGGCATACAATAAAAATAATTTACATAAATGAAACCAAAGAGGGGCTGCAGCAACATTTTGGGCCAGGTGAGTTGCTGATGATTGATGGAAAAGTAGACAAAAAGGAACCTTATGAGGTTACAATAAAATACCAATTCATACAAAGTAGAGGTTGCTGGTATTTAAATATTTCAAGGAGAAGTATGGAAATTAAAAAAACATCAATACTTACCCTCTATGACTGCAGCCTCACTGTGATGCTGTAGCTATTCCCCACTGGCCCCAAGACCATGAACTGAGGGATCACATGACTGCTGATCGTTCAGCTCCTATCAGCTCTGAGTAGAGAGCTGTGACCAGTCACCAGCTCTCTGCTCTGTCCCTCCAGTGCTCACTGTAGTTCCAGGCTGGAGAGAGATGAGAGTAGCTGGCTCAGGCTCTCAGCTGAACATTAAGAACCTGAGCCAGCTGCCAATCAGGCATCTGGATGGATCCCAACAATATGGCTGAGATGCTTCCAGAGTCTGGAGCAGTTTTGTGACATCGGCCAACAGTGGGCTTTAGTCGGCTGTCAGCTGACTCTGGGTCACAGGAAAGCACAAGTAAGCGCACAGAAAATGCGGATTTTGCCAAGCATTTTTGGAAACATGATGTAAACCTGCATCACTCTTGTAGTGCCATTAATTGTTAATGGCAAGCCAAGAATGGACAGCAGGCATGCATTTGTTGTGTATCTTGTTGCGTGGAAAATGTGCTATAAATGCACCAAAACATGCATTGGAAAAAAAAAAAAGCACCATGCTCCGCTCCAAAAGCTTTTGTAGCTTTTTTGGGGCATTTGTTGCAGGTAGGGCCCCTATGCATGAATACCCGCGAGCGGGAATGTGAGTTCTGACAATTAATGTTTAGGCATGTAATATTTTCATGAGAACAACTATCATATGATCAAATAAAGAATGCAGTTAAAATAATGTATGCAACTTTGTGAATTGACCCTAATAGCACTAAAGGTAAAGGAGTTTGAAAAATACACTGGAATAGTATTAATGACTATAATGGTACAAATCTTACTCTACAGTACATTCCATGTCCAGTTTAAGATTCATATAACCATACCAAAAAACCACACCACACCAAATGTGACTGTGATTTTAAACAACTATAATAATGAAAGAAAAAAAATACATTGAAGAGCAACTCCACTCACCCTCTGGGTGATTTACGTATATTGCACGGATTTAAAGGCAAATTTGTCTTTATTATTTTTTCATCAAAATTGAACAGAACAAAATATGAGAAATAACAAAACTATATATAAGTAAATGAACAAAAAAAAATATAGCACAGATGTAGCGATGAGCCATGGGAATAAGTGAAAAGGTTTCCATACAACAGCAAAATGGAGGGATCGACAACACAAAGTACAGAGTTATGAAAAAGCATAATTTCCAGGGAGCATCCCTGGGCTAGATGTATTAAACCAAACGATAAAACTCCATACAACCACATACATAAATCTGAGCTAAGAAAGAAAAGAAAAAGAAAAAAAAGGAAGAAAAAAGAAAAAAACAGTTGTAGAGGTAGTGAAAGATAAGAGAGAGGGTCGGGAGATGGTAACGGCAAAAAGCAGAACCAAGGTGGTTCTCCATCAGTATCCACCGAGATGACCCCACCACCCAGGCGCGGTCTGCAGGGCCAAGCTGGAGCACATTCCAAAACAGAAATGGATGAATCGGGGGAGCAAGGTTCAACTCCCCAAAGGCACAGCAGAGGAACACATATCTCGGAGAGTCGAAGAGGAGGAGAAATGGAGCCAGACCATCCACAGTAACTTATATTTATCATAGGTATCATTGGTAAATGCCAGCATTTCCTCCATACGCATGATATCAAAAAGCATAGAAGCCCACATTGGGAGATGCGGGGGAGTGGCTGTTTTCCAAAAGAGGAGTATCAATTGACGGGGTGCAGATAGAAAGAAATCTAACAGACTTTTCTTCTGAACTGCCAATGAGCCCGGTAATATAGAGAGGAGAGCAATCTCCAGTGAAGGGGCCAAGGACTCACCATAGATCCTGTTATATATAGCAAAAACCTGTAGCCAGAAGGGTTGTATTTGATCACAATCCAACCAGGTATGGAGCTGAGAACCAACAGCTTTAGTACAGCGCCAACAGAGATTAGATGTAGAAGGAAATATTTTGTGTAGGGAGAGGGGGTCCCTGTACCATCGAGAAAGGAGCTTACAGTTCTTTTCCTGTGAATAGCAAGAAATGGACATTTATGGGTGAAGTGGAATGACGTGGACCAGTCCACTGCCGATATGTCTTTACCTAGATCTTGAGCCCACACCCTGGTGTAGGAAGAGAATTCGGAGTGAAGAGCATTGTGTAACACTTTATAGAGGGAAGCTAGGCCATGTCTCGGCGGTTCAGAGAGGGAACACAGCTGTTCAAACTCAGAGAGTGGATGATGGGTGTAAGAGGAAGAGTATAAGTGTTTACAAAATGAGGACAGATGTAAAGTAGTCAATCAATCCCTAGGCCCACCCTAAAAGAGCTGAAGAGCCGACTGGGGGCAGATATAATCCCGAGCTACGGGCCATGAGGCACGCAAAAAAGGGCCAATAGTAGAAGATCCCAATCCTTGAGGAAGAGCGGGGTTATCAAATAGGGGTGATAGGGAGAGGGATCAGAAGATAAGATAGCAATGATGCCCTGTTTATACCATAACCGCAGTACAGCCACAGTCAATGGGGACAGGCCGGGAAAACATAGATAGTCATGGCTATAACCCCATGGAAAAGCCCAGAGATCAACTTGAGATAGATCTTGTTCTATCATACAAGAAGCTTTACAGAAGGGTCTGGGAAACCAATCAAGCATCCGGGCTAGCAATATGGCTCTATAATATAGCCCAAAGTCTGGTAGACCCACTCCACCTTCGAGTTTCGTATTTCACAGATTTAAAAGTTGTTGAAAAAATAGCTGATTATTTGTCTGTGTCCATGAGAATCTATATGGGAGTGATTTTAAAATGATCAATCAACTGCTGAATCTGGGTTTCTAATGAGGAAAGTGACAGGGTTTGTATCCTTTTAGATTTGATTTCCTATTGGGAGTATCACACCAAAAAATAGCTTTTTTTGTTGCAGCAGATGCTCAAAATCTGACTTATATCTTAGTGCAGACTGGGAAAATCAGTAAGCCAATGACACAAGCAGAAAATGACATTTCTGGAGGGCAACAGCAACAGATCACTAAGCGTAAACTAAGCCTTAGAGCTGATTCAAACATGTATGGTGCACATTGAAGCTCAGGTTTCACAGCTAATTGATACAGTAGTTGTTCACTGGTATGTCAGGTTTACATCAGGTTCAGGACAGGATTAGCTCAGGATCTTATCCTGTTCACACATACGTGGTTGAGAAAAGGTTCCCATAAAAGTCAATAGCTTGTAATCCGCACTTGAACCTGTAGGCACTGCACAGAATTCGTACATGACTCTTTTTCAAACCACACTGAATCCGCACAGCTAGTGCATCAGACATATGTGAACAGGCACCATAGAAAGCAATGTTTTTTTCACATGTCATGCGGATTGGATGCAGTTCAACCCACATCCAATTCACATAGAAAGTATGTGCACCAACACATAGCATTACTAAACTGCAGTGGAGAAAAATCAGATCCTCTGTCCTACCAGATAAGACTGTGCTGATGGCAAAATTTGTGTAAACCACAGGACTAGATGGGGCAGAAATGCAAATCCCTTAGCAGATAAAACAGCTCTCATATATGTATTTCATTAATGTTTTTAAATATTTTCATTGAGTTCAGCTTTAACTATTTACATTACTAAATATATTGTTTGTGATATAATTAGTATACTGTTTCTTATATTTATTATTTACGTATTATTATCAACTATTAATCATTTTAGTCATTTATTTTATATCCAGTCAGGTAGACCTTCTGTTGACTCAGCGAAGTAAGTAATGAGATCTAGAATTCTATTCTCACAGGTTCTCACAAACTTGATGGATATGAGCTCATCTAACAGAGAGGAATAAAATATCCACATTAAATTACCAGATACTGTTGTATGCCATTTTTTCTTCCACTACAGGTTGCATGGATGAGAAAGAGTAAGCTCATGAATGTGCAGCACCTAAGAGTGCAAGGTTTTACAAAGTATCTGATGGGGTCCATCGTCCTTTTGTGTCCCTATGTAGTAGCAGGTGCCATTATGAGAAATATGTATAGGGTTTCCAGCAGGCAGCAAAATATCAAGGAGTAGTCACACCAATGGAAAACTTCTCTGTTGTGAACGGTGGCATTGATAAACTTAGATAAATTCAGATGTAGTCAGGTACACCTTAATGCTCATGAGTAACCATAACTATCGTAACTTTATCTGCCTTTGTGGAAGTTTTCTAAATGTTATTTGTCATTCATACAAGAACGAAGACTAAATAAATAGCATATCAAAAAGCCAAATGGATACTAAGTTGTCATTTATGTGATTTGAAATGATTTATGAAGTAAACACTGCAGCTCATTTTTCATCATTCCTATATTTTAAAATGCATTAAAAACAACCTAAGCATATTCCTTTTCTTGCCCTGCATTATAAAATGCAGCCAAGCTCTGGTATGATTGTGTGACTCTTCCTATATAGCACTATAGTACAGTATTGGTAATACATATTTTCACACCTACCTTGTCTACACCTGGAGGGGGGTTAAACCTCTTCGCACAAACAAGAAAAATATCAGGCTGAGGTTTGCCACTTTTCACGTCTGGGTCATCTCCTAGCACAATGTGATGGAATAAATTGAAGAATTCTTTGTGTCTACTTGTTTTCATTTCAAATGTCACTCTGGCTGAGCTGGTGGCAACAGCCATTGGGATGTTGTGCTTATTCAGATGGTAGATTAACTTTTCAACCCCTGTGACAGAGAATGGGAGAGGAAAGAAATGAGAAATGCAAAGATTACATGATAAAACTTGTCCATAATATAATTGATGACAGATAATAACAATATGTGACAGTCTTCTACAAAAAATGGCTCTAGAGTAAGCTTCAGCTATCTAAAATGTACGTGAGACAAAGTAATTGCATCACGTCACCTAGTTTGTTTGTTCTTTACTCTCAGAACACTGCCGCACATTTCCATGCAGTTAAAGTTAACCTGTCAGGTCCTAAACAGTTTTGCCAACACTGCAGTGGAAGTCATTTTGTGATGCCTGCAACTACCTGTGCAAAGCTAGCCACTGAAATGGATCGACATTTGGCAGGTTCAGCAGAGATCAGACACATTTCCATTCATCTGTGGGCAGACTTGTTATAGAGATGTTAATCTTCTGATCGACTTCTGTACAACCAGCTTGTTGGAAATTTTTCAATCAGTGCCACTGGCTATAGCCAGCAGTGCAGATGAGTATATTCAGAATACAAAAGCTTTGCGGGAGGGACTCTTCCATCCACATCCAGTGTGTGGTTGGGGGAATCAATTAATTTTCTTTCATGCAACTCGCTGGTTGAACAAAAGAAAATAAATCATGTATGGGTTGCCTAAGCCTTCATATTAGATTGTGGATTCTCGTGGAGCACCTTGGATTCCAGGAAAAGCCTTGACTTTTGTCCAAGATGGCACTAAGCTGTCCAACCCATTAATCAGTACTCTAGTGCCACAATTAAGCTAAAATGTATATTAGCATACATATTTTTTTTTCCTCTGTGTATGCTCACATTTGTGTATTTGATAAATCATAGTCTCTATCATGTTCATGTACGTCTTCCATCTGAAGTACCTGGTTGATCCTGCCGGTCACCTTTCTTTTATATTCTAAACTGACCATGCAACATGGTCAGTCTGCATCACCTTTCTTTCATATTCTAAACTGACCATGCAAAGTGGTCACTCAGGCAGAGGTGCAGATTCACAGCATGCCTATTTTTCGTAGTCTGTTCAGCCACCATGCCCCCCCATCGATCACAGCCTGCCTCTTGCACACACCTTCTCAATTACAGCCTGCACCTTGCCTCGAACTGAAAGGTCTATGGAATAGAGGTACAGTCTGCACAGCACTCTGTATATCCAAACAGCCAGAACGTGTGTGATGTATTAAGAGACCCGTCACTGCTCCCAGGAAGCAGAGATGTATGGTCACATCACAGAACTTTTTAACCTTGTAAATATAGTAAAAAAAAAGATCCTGTGTCTGGTCTGTGTTTGAGAAACATCCCCCCCAATTCATGTGATCCTTATCAGTTCCTAATTGGGGCGGAGAAGAGTGCTCATTTGACCATCTCCCTATATATTTAGATCAGCTTATGGGGGGAGGTCAAAGATCGGGGGGGGGCATAGTCACAGATAGGGTACTGTTTTTGCATGAGTGCTGTTTTGATAGAGTGCCAAGAAGCAGTTGAACACAGCAGTTTAAAGCAGGATAACTCAAGCAGCAGGTAGATACAACAACAAGAAACTCTACTGCATGCTGGACAGACTGCAAGCAAACACCCTGGGAAACATTTCTTACAAGACTGAGTCCCACTCCGTGTACCTTATAATATGTCCCCTCCACTCCTCCTTTTCATATTACTATCCTGTGTTCCCAAAATCTCACTTCTTTACCCCTCTGCTCCACCCCAAAACTTGTACATCTCAACTTCACTGCTACCATCTCCCTACTACTGCTCTCATCACCTCCTGCTGATACTCTACTCTCCTGCTGACCCAAACACCAGGACTGGAAAGCATGTACACTCCCGCTCCCATCTTACTTTCCTCACCCTTCTTCTTCTCCTAACCTCGGGGGATATCTCCCCAAACGCTGGTCCTCCAGTATCTCACCTCCACACCAAGCATCCTCTTTCTTCCGGGAATAGCCACAATTACCTCAATTTAATATCAGTCCCCATGCTCCCAAAAACCACCCTCCCTTTTTCATGTGCGCTATGGAATGCCCGCTCTGTCTGTAATGAGCTCACCTCTGTCCATGACTTTTTGTCTCCCGCTCCCTTAACCTACTAGCAATCACAGAAACCTGGCTTCACCCACAGCACTTTCCTATGGAGACCTCCTTTGGACTCACTCACCCAGACCCAGTGGTCGGAAAGGTGGTGGGGTTGGTTTGCTTCTTTCCCCACTGAGCACCTTTCAAGTCCTCCCTAACCCTCCCTCTCTATCCTTCTATTCTTTCGAGACTCACTGCATCCGGCTGTTTTCTCCCATTTCTCTGAGGATTGCAGTGATCTATCGGCCTCCTGGACCGGTGTCCCACTTTCTTGATGATTTCTCCACCTGGCTACCCTACTTTCTCTCCTCTGAACTACCCACTATCATTCTCAGAGATTTTAACATCCCCATTAATGTCAACAACCCGGCTACATCCCAACTCTTCAACATAACCTCATCTTTTGCATTAGCACAATGTATACAGTCCTCCACTCACTCTGATGGGAATACATTAGACCTTGTTTTCGCCCATCTTTGCACTCCCTACAACCTCACAAACACCCCCTTTCCTCTCTCTGATCACAATCTCATCACATTCACAGTGTCCTCGTCTTCAAACACCTATTCCTCCAAGCAGCAAACAATTACCCGCAGAAACCTTCACAACTTGAACCCTGCTCTTTTCCACTCTGCAACTGACCAACTCTACGACAGAATCTCTCCCCTGTCCTTCCCTGACCTGGCCACTGCTGTCTACAACAGTTCGCTTTCATCCACATTAGACTCACTTGCTCCTCTAAAAACACAAAGCATCAGGCCCGACCGTTACAACCTTGGCAGATTAACGACACCAGAAATCTTAAACGACATAGTTGTGCGCTGGAGCGATTGTGGCGTAAAACCAAATATCAACAAGCATTCACCCTATATAAATCTGCTTTCTTAACATACAATTTCTCCCTTCATGCTTCCAAACAAGCCTACTTTGTCACTCTTATTAATACCTTGTTATCCAGTCCTCGTTGTCTCTTCTCTACATTTAACTCTCTACTTTCTCCACATCCACCCAGTACCTCGCTCACTGCTCACGAGATTGCAAATCATTTAAAAAACAAGATTGACGCAATTCGTAGGGGCATTGCCACTGCACAGACATCCATCCCACTTAGCATACCTTATACTAAACCTCCCTCAACACTTTCCTCTTTTGACCTTGCTACTACCGAAGAGGTCACTAAGGTTTTCTCATTAGCCCGTCTCACTACCTGCCCCCTGGATCCTGTCCCCTCACAACTACTACAGTCACCCTCTTCTTCCATCCTATGCTCCCTCACTCACATCTTCCATCTTTCCCTCTCTACTGGTGCCTTTCCCTCCCCTCTAAAGCATGCGCACATCACTCCCATACTTAAAAAGCCCTCCCTGGACCCCACCAACCTGAACAACTTAAGAACCATCTCCCTGCTGCCATTTACCTGTAAACTCCTAGAATGCTTAGTCTACAATCGCCTGAGCTCCCACCTCACCGACAACAACCTTCTTGACCCTTTACAGTCTGGCTTTCGCTCAATACACGCCACTGAAACTGCCCTACTAAAACTCACTAATGATCTACTAACTGCTAAAACCATTGGCCACTACTCCATACTCTTACTACTTGGCCTCTCTGCGGCTCTTGATACGATTGACCATCCCCTCCTCCTCAAAAAACTTCACTTTCTTGGCCTCAGAGACTCTGCTCTCTCTTGGTTCTCCTCCTATCTATAGCAGCACTCCTTCAGCATTACCTATAACGCTGCCTCCTCCTCTTCACTCCCTCTTTCTGTAGGGGTCTCTCAAGGTTCTGTCCTTGGACCCCTTCTCTTCTCCATCTACACCTCCTCCCTTGGTCACTAGATAAACTCCCATTGCTTTAAGTACCATCTCTATGCTGATGACACACAAATCTATCTTTCTACCCCTTACCTCACCCCTTCAGTCTCGCATTACTAACCTACTAAGTGACATATAGGCATGGATGTCACTCCACTTCCTCAAACTCAATCTTTCCAAAACTGAGCTCTTAGTATTCCCCCCAGCCCGTGCCCCCTCCCCTGACTTCTCCATCAAGATCAATAACACAATCATCAGTCCCTCCCCTCATGCCAGGGTACTAGGTTTAATCCTCGACTCCTATCTGTCCTTTCAGCCCTAAATCCAATCACTGTTCAAATCGTGTAGACTTCACCTCCGCAACATCTCCAAGATATGCCCGTTCCTAACCTCGAAAACTACTAAGCAACTTATCCACTCCCTTGTTATATCTCGCCTTGACTATTGTAACTCTCTCCTCATTGGCCTACCTAATCACAGGCTATCCCCTCTTCAGTCTATCATGAATGCTGCTGCCAGACTCATCCAACTTACTAACCATTCTGTATCTGCCACCCCTCTCTGCCAATCCCTCCACTGGCTTCCCATTGTCCAATGGATAAAATTCAAATCATTAACAATAACAAATAAAGCCATTTATAACTCTTGTCTCTAAATATCACCCAAACCGTAGTCTCCGCTCCTCGCAAGACCTCCTACTCTCTAGCTCCCTTGTCTTCTCCTCCCATGCTCGTCTCCAGGACTTCTCCAGAGCTTCTCCCATCCTCTGAAACTCTCTACCCCAATTTATCAGACTATCGCCTGAAAACCTATCTCTGAAAACTCTCTTCAGGGAAGCCTATCCTGCCCTCAGCTAATAATGGAATCCTCTACTCTGCTAACCTGTCCATCCCCCACAGTTACTACCTTTTGTACCACTAGCCCCTCCCTCCTAGATTGTAAGCTCCTATCCCTCTTGTATTGAACTGTATTGTTGGTGTATTGTCTCCCGTTATATTGTAAAGCGCTGAGCAAACTGTTGGCGCTATATAAATCCTGTATAATAATAATTTCTGAATCTAAGCAAAAGCAGTTATGGTACCTACATAGAATGTCTGTCTTATAAAGTGCCTATAATACTATATGGTCACAACTACGTTGTACTTTAAAATACAGTATATTAAGCATTGTTAGCTATGACAATGCTTAATATACAGTATTAAGCATTGTTAGCTATGACAATGTTTAAGATCATCATGTTCAGTCATAATTCAGTTTATGCAAGAATATATATATATACTTAAATTATTACAATTGAGCCTACTGATTAAAAATATATATATATTTGCCCTCTTCAACATGTCTTCCTTTATTTGAGCCTGATACTAGAACTTGTATCGGAGGTCATTTGACGTTTGGTAGTTTCTGTCTTTTAATTGCCTGTCCTCGATAACAGCTGAGTTAGAGCTGGGCTACAGCTAGGCAATCAGCAATGTTTATGTTCCCTGCTGATTGCCTGGCTCTAGCCCTGACTCCGTATAGGGTGTCTTGCATGGCTGCAGAGACTGCTGTTCTCATATAGAAAGGAGAGGTCATTTCTGCAGCCTCCTGCCCAGTCACCTTGAGTTTAACTACATAATATTTGATTAATGTAAATTCCCTGTCCTATAAAATATTTTGTGTATTTTTCCAGGAACAGCCCGGAGAGACAAAAGACAATGGTTTTTACAGTAAACATTAACCCTAAACTCCATGATCTTTACTGCATACTTACACTTAGACATGTGTGACGTATTTCATTATAAATTGAATTTCAGACTGGGAGAATCTTATCAGAATCCAGATTCTCCCTTTAAGAAGGAGGCCCCTATTCATTCACCACACAATGTGCAAAGTAAATAAAAACAAACATAGTTTTTGACAAATAATTTATTAAAATGTAAATCCATCATCACTCGCAATGAACATTGACACGCATGAAAAAAAAAATACAGCTGCCTGGCAAATACAGCCAGTCTCATCAAGACACTCATCGAATAACAGTCGCTTCTCCCCCTCATGGAGGTGACTTCACCCTGGCAAAGTGCTTCCCGTCCATGTTGAAGCATGCGGACGCTCGCTTGTTCCCCCTTTTCTTGGCCTGTGAGGCTGATAAAGAGTTGGGGGGGGGACCCCAGGCATGTTTTTTTCAGTTGGTGTGTGGTCCACCTTAAAATCCATACCAGACCTAAGGGCCTAGTACAGATTTTGAGGGGGCACACTTTTTTTGTGGGGTCCTCCTTAAAAGCTATACCAGACCCAAAGGGCATGATATGGATCACTGGGGGACCCCCACGTCTTTTTCTTTTTTTTTTTTTAATGCTTCGTCTTTTACATTCTGGTGTCAGCACTGCATCAGTGTGAACCTAGGCTAACACTCTGCATTGTTATGATTGGCCAAAGTTGCAAGCAAGCTGTATTGATGTTGCACAGCAGTTGCAAGCAAGTCACATTGAAGTCGCAAGCAAGTCACAAAAATAACATAGCAAATGAATCCGAAATAACTTAAAAAAATACGAATAAAATCAGGACAACGGATATAGAAAATGAACTCCAAAAATGAATCATTCTAACATAGCAAATATGACAAAACAAAATGATTGAGATAAAATGATTAGATCAAAAAATTACATTGGTGGATGGGGCCTGTACAGACTAATAAGAAAATGGAGAATGAGGTCCTGTACACAGAGTTACACTGATTTATGGAGGGCTATGTATGGCTTAAATTGAAAATTAGGAATGGGAATGCTCTACAGATTAGGAGTAGATTAATGAATGGGCTGTTAATATAAGATTGGCAGATGGGGCTGTCTAACTTATTTTAGTTCACTTCTGAAGAAATCCAGGATAGGATAAACATAGGGAAACAACGCACGTGAGAAAAGTCCTTTTCACATGTTCAGTATTTCATGCAATTCTCTGCTGATCCCTATTAAGCAACAAGTAGTGTAAGCAATTACTGTCCAGATACCAGCCAGTCTATAGTTCCTTATTACATGACTAGCACTGTTAATTACAAGCCTGATTACTTTTGCTCAGTGAAATACATTAGCTGTTTTGATTCCAGTGATGTGTAGAAAGCTGTGTTTAGTTGCACAGCTGCACAGTATTTTTCCTCTCCACACTACCTAGCAGCAATTTACAATACACTAAAGCTAAGTGAACAAGCACATGTTTTTAGGACAAGCTATCCTAAATAACAAGCTATGTTTATTAACAAGGCTGCTAATAGCTTACACACAAATAATAGGAAAAGTTCTGTACTTATACAGAAACTGAAAATATAAAGGTATAAATTGTATTCTATAATCATGTCCTGTTTAAAATTACACTAACCTATGATTATGGTAAAAAGCATTGCAAAGTTATTTCCAAAACAAGCAAACATAATTAAAAAGAAAAAAGTTTATAGATTAATGGATATAAAAATAAAATTAAAATAAAGATAAAATTGTCAGGAGAAGGATAGTTAAAAGAGGAAGGGAAAGAAGGAATGAATTAAGGCTGATCAGGGAAAAGTAAGGCTTATTAAGGTGTTAAATAGTAACAAACTTCATAAAAACAAAACAAAAAAAAAATATGTTGTCAAGTTTGTTTAACTGACATCATATGCAGACTGAAGATCATAACTTTCAGCTGTAGATGTATGAAACAGAGTAGATACAAAATAAACAGTTTTCAGATTATTTCTTCCATATTCTTTTCTTGTTTCAATAAAACTGAACTGTTAAAAAAAAATTTAAAATTACAATGTATCTCTCCATATTCTGTCTGAACTGTGCTTATAAACACTTGGGAAGATTTACTAAAACTGGAGCAATCAGAATCTGATACAGTTGTGCATGGTAGCCAATAAGCTTCAAGCTTTGACAATAAAACCTGGAATCTGATTGGTTTCTATGCAGAGCTGCACCAGATTTTGCACTCTCCAGTTTTAATAAATCCTCCCACTGTGTCAAACTGTCCTTTTTTGACAACAGCCCACCTTATTAATTTCTTTAAAAAATTAAATTTACAATATCTTGTATATCTCTGTGACCGAAAAATATAATTTCTAGAACACATAGTTTTGCTTATTCTTGGATACAAGGCAGTGCACTATTAATTTTGTGAATTCTTACAAGCATAATAGACATGTATCTAAAACAACATCATCCCGGGACATAACAGATATATTTTTTAATGTTTCTTGTTTATTTATTGTCTGTTTTTCCACATTAAGTAACTGAAGAAAATAAAACAGATGGAGATATAATAATTTTATTATTGATAATTTAAGTAATAATAGATTTTTTTGTTTGTATCACAGCTGATGTAGGTACAACTTTGAACGTGTTCAATATTTTCTATTGATTCCTATTTTATGCTGTGACAAAATTGGTCTCATGCTTTCACTTAGCAAAAGTTTGTAATCAAAAAAAAAAACCAAATATATAAGGACATTCAGAAGGCTGATGGGTATAGGGACTCTCTTGACATTTACTGAAAAAAAACCAACAACTTCACCTGCCTATATCTCTAGATAAATTAAATGTTTTAATGTGCTTCTTTTGCACTGTAGACTGTTATTCACTCATTGAACCACTTCCAGGGAGCTGTACGCAAACAGATGCATCGCAACAAATTAGAATATCATCAAAAAGTTAATTTATTTCAGTAATTCAATTCAAAAAAGTGAAACTCATATTTTATAAAGTCATTACACACAAAATGATATAGTTTTTCTTTCTTTTAATTTTGATGATTATGGCTTACAGCTAGTGAAAAGCCAAAATTTAGTATCTCAAAAAATTAGAATATTGTGAAAAAGTTCAATATTGTAGACTCATGGGGGTTTATTTACTAAAGCTGGAGAGTCCAAAATCAGACTCCCTTCTGCATAGAAACCAATCAGCTTCTAACCTCAGCTTGTTCAATGAAGCTTTGGCAATGAAACCTGGAAGCTGATTGGTTTCTATGCAGAAGTGAGTCTGATTTTGCACTCTCCAGCTTTAGTAAATAAACCTCATGGTGTCATATACCTGGTTTAATGATCATGGTATCACTGTGCTTGATTGGCCAGCAAACTCGCCTGACCTAAAGCCTCTAGAAAATCTGTGGGGTATTGTCAAGAGGAAGATGAGAGACACCAGACCCAACAATGCATACAAGCTGAAGGCTGTTATCAAAGCAACCTGGGCTTCCATAACACCTCAGTAGTGGCACAGGCTGATCGCCTCCATGCCACACTTCAGTGGTGCAGTAATTCATGCAAAAGGAGCCTTGGCCAAGTATTGAGTGCATACTATACTGTACATGGACATGCTTTTCAGTAAGTCAACATTTCTGTATTAAAAATACTTTTTATTGGTCTAATGTAATATTATAATTTTCTGAGATAGTGAATTTTGGTGTTTCACTAGCTGTAAGCCATAATCATCAAAATTAAAAGAAATAAATGCTTGAAATATATCACTCTGTGTGTAATGAATCTATACAATATATGAGTTTCACTTTTTGAATTGAATTAGTGAAATAAATACATTTTTTTATGATATTCTAATTTATTGAGATGCACCTGTATACGTAGCCTCTCGGCGGGTGTGTTTTAATGCAGAGAGGCCGCATATATACATCCTTAGGTAAACACTTTACCGTGCTAAGAGAACGTTACAAGCACAGTAACAAGGGGAGACCATTGTGATCGGGAACTGTCTCATCATGTGACTGCTAATCACAGTGGTCACATGATCCTGTCTCTGCCTCTTGACACTTAGATCCTGTTAAAGGGCCATGGAGGAAGCAGCGGGAAGGAGTCATAGCCATCTGCAAGTTTCTACTTCACATGATTGGATATTTTAAGGAAACAGGGGTTAACCTCACACTAGTATGTCTGGCCCTGCATCTAAAATAGAAGTTCTGATTCTATTAATGTTAGCAAACCCTCTGTTTTTAGTCTCCTTTTATACAGTACTAGGAGAATGGAGGGATGCATCCAACTGATTGCTATGGTCAGCACATTTGCTGCAAATACTGTATAAAGGCTCCAGATTTCCTGGTAGTTGCCATTGCTCAGTGTATTGATTAGAAGTAGTCTAGTAAACCCATATTAACAATATAATATTGCTACCAATTGATAGCTTTATTTACCACATTTATCATAAATTAAATTGACTGTTGTATTCTTTTGATATTCTATAGTCATTTTCTTTATTGACTTGCATTCATTAAAGCATCTTCTTTTTGCAGCAAATGCAGAGCTCTAGCATTCTAGTTATCTGTTCTTGAAGATATTCCAGGGAAATTTCAACCCACTCCTTCTCCCATGCAGAGATGCGACTAACTTTTAGGGTGTTTTTTGTAAGTAAAACTGTTCTCACAAGAGCTCAGTATGGTTGAGATGTGGCAATTGTGTCAGCCAGTCCATCAAACACAGTTCTTCAGGTTTCTGTTTCTTCCCAAGAAAAAGATTGCAGAGTTTAACAGTAGGATTGAGATCACTGTCTTTCTGAATGATGACATTTGCACCAATCATGTGCTGACTAAAGGGGAAGGTATGGCATTATAAAATAAAGTGGTAATCTGGTTTGCACACTGTAAATCTTCACCTTACAAGCACCAAAGCGGCCCCAACCATAACATCTCCTTTGCCTTACTTCCAAGAAGGTATTAAGTCCTAATCCAGCACCTTTTGATTTTATCTACATCTCACCAATGGGGGTTGATTTACTAAAGGCAAATAGACTGCACACTTTGCAAGGGAAATTTCTCTTAAGTTAGTGAATGAGGTGAAGTTCTACTGACTTCCATCATCCTATTATGTGCAACCAAAAATATTATTGTTTTAAATTATTTTCCCTGCACGTGATTGAGTATTCTTTTTAAAGCGGAGCTCCACCCAAAAGGGAAAATTCCGCTTTAAAGACTGGGCTATTGCTCCTCATTAAGGATTGGCACCTTTGGTGGGCTGGGGGGAAGCGGGTACCCGAATTTGACAGGTACCCACTCCCACTTCCGCTCCGATCGCCTAGGCAATCGGAAGTGGAAGGTGTCCTCCCCCCCTCCCTCCCCGTAGTCTTTTGGGACACATGACAGGTCCCAGAAGACTACAGGACCATTCATGAAGCACAGTGCTACTCTCGCATGCGCAGTGGGTACCCGGTTGTGAAGCCACAAGCTGCACAGCCGGGTGCCCACACTGTTGATGCCGGCACTTAGGGACTGCAGAGGACATACCGCGGGACCGAGGGACAGGTGAGTGTGTGTTTTTTTAAAAGTCAGCAGCTACAGCTTTTGTAGCTGCTGACTTTTATTTTTTGACAGCGTGAGTGGCACTCTGCTTTAAAGTGAATTTTCACCACATTTACCAAGCTTATGGAAAATTTATTGCAAAGTGAAAATTCCCTTACAAGTGAACAGCCTATTTGTTTTAGTAAATCAACCCTATGGCATCTTCTTTAATAAAAACACCTATAACTTACACTGACCCATCTATAATATTTGTTTGCACTCATCTACCATCCACTGTCTGTGTTTTTGTACCCACTTAACATTTGCTTGTTATTTCCTGTTATGGCAATAACTAGAAATGTTTTAACTTGTTTATGTTTATGACTTTTTCTTTAAAACTCTACCACTCTGACTGTTGCAGATGACAGCATTGTTTGGCGAGTACTTTTAAGGAGGCAGCTGAGAATCTGTAAGTCCTCTATTTCTTAAACCGCATATTTATCCTCTTGTTCAGTTGTGCCTCTGGGTCTTCTAATAATTTTACATCCCAGGTTAGATCTAGTTTGACCTCTTCATTCAAGATACCTTTGCATGAAATCTTCATTTTCCTGGCAATCCAATGTATATAATAACCTTTATTTTTCAAAATAACACATTTCTTGAAAAAGCTATTTCACTTTGACTATTTTTGAACCTGAAAATGGAATGCCAGTACCTTGCAACCCAAGGAAAAATAATATATTTTCACACAGAATAATGAGTTCCTGCTGAGCTAGCAAAATTTCAAAGGTTTCTTCAAAAAAAATAAAAGCAATCATCATGTAAGCATGATTAATTTGGCATACTCTAAGAGAGTTCACTATTAGGACAATGGAGAAATGGTTCCTGAAAGTAAGACCTTGCAGTTATATGGGAAAAGTAAATTCTAAATAAGTGAATTCAATCAGCTATGACAAGTGTTATCCCCTAACTATATTTTTAAAGTAGTTACAAAGCCTAAAGATTTTTTACCTTAATGCATTCCTTTCATTAGGGAAAAAAATGTTTAGGTAGTTGTATCCTCAACCACCCTTTTACTTACCTGAGCCCTCATTCAATCCAGTTCTGTGCCCGTCTGAAGCGCTTTTCTCCCCTCACTTTCGGATCCTTCAGGCTTTGCTGAGGGATTCGGAGCCATTGGCTCCTACTGCTGTCAATCAAAGCCAGTGACAAGGAAGCGGGGCCGGGACCGTGTCCAATTGTCTTTGTCCACAGACACAGGCAGCAAGTCTCAGGAGCATTCAGCGGAGGGGAAGAGCCAGGAGTTCCAGTGGAGGCCTCAGAAGCGGAGGTTCCAATGCAATTCCAATGCACAGAGCAAGTAACTACAAACCTGTTTGCTATTAAGTTGAAGTGGAACTAAACCCATGAGGTACTCATAAATGTAAGCACATTTCCTGACAGTCTAACACTGCACTGCAAACATATAGTACATTTCAATTAGCTCATGTCTGTACTTGTGCTGAACTAATTTCTGTGCCAATTTGCAGTTCTGCTTCTAGAGCCATACCCTTAAGTGCTTACAACTCCTATTCCTGGACACACAGATTAAACCCACACACCAAAGGACCACAGATTTCTGATCACCACCAGAAAAGGGATCACTGCGTCATCTGACAGCTTTTCCTTGTTCTGGCATCTCACTGCTGCCTTCAAAACCGAGTAGAGGATCATACCTTCCATTTTGCATCTACATATACTAAGCATTCGGCTGCATTTCTTATATAAACAAAGACAGACAATAATGTAAATAGCTGAACATGGCAAGGCATTTATATCTAAATACAGTCAAGTAAAAAAATAAGTACAATGGAAATTGTTGAGCTTTAACATATTTGAACAGGCAAACATTTTAGTCATTTATTGAACAAAAATATTAGTAGATATAATGGTGTACTTAGCAAAAAGTAAGAAAACACATGGCTTCAGAAGCTGGTGAATGCTGAATATATAGTTGATTCAGTGTGGTTGATTTACTAAAGGCAAATAACACCAAGTTCTGGGACAAATCTTCTTGCAAAGTGCTACTTCCCTTGCAAAGTGAGCAGCCTATTTGCCTTTAGTAAATCAACTCCAATTACCGCAATCTGTCTAGGCCCTGAAGCAGCAAAGCACCCCAATCCATTGTTCCAGAAGGTGTGACATTTGCCTGTTTATTGTCTATTGAATGCAAAGCTGTACTCTTGCACTGGTGTTCTTTTTTGGCCACACTGACTTTTTAGGGTAAATTGCTGGATTTAAAGATTAAAATTGTAATTCTATGTACCAACTGTTGCAGAACCTGCAATAACATTTTGGAGTTTGGGGCTCTTAGAAACTTTATATTATAATAGTGTAGCGCTAAATAACATAATCAAAACAAAAAGTGATAAATTGACCTTGTGAGAAATCTCACAGTGCCTATAATGCTCTAAGTGCTCATCACGCGTGTCACTTATCTCATAAATAATATTACACAACATATAACATAATGGTGCTATGTTAGAATCATTAAACATATTTTGTGTTAGTGCCACTTCAAATAAACATATAACGTGTGATCGTGCCAAATCACTATAAATTAATATATCGTCCAATGTCCAAAAAACAATATAAAGCAATGTAATCCAAGTGATGCTTAAATGCACATGCAGTGTGTTATCATAGTGCCACTCGTGAAAACACACTCTTCCACTCTAGCCTGAGAGGTACTATCCAGGAGTGTTGAGGATCCAAGGTGATCCTAGAGGCTTGTGGGCCCCTAGGGGTCACTGAAAGGAGGTGAGGAGGCATTGCAGCCAGAGTGGAAGAGTGTGTTTTCACGAGTGGCACTATGATAACACACTGCATGTGCATTTAAGCATCACTTGGATTACATTGCTTTATATTGTTTTTTGGACTTTGGACGATATATTAATTTATAGCGATTTGGCACGATCACACGTTATATGTTTATTTGAAGTGGCACTAACACAAAATATGTTTAATGATTCTAACATAGCACCATTATGTTATATGTTGTGTAATATTATTTATGAGATAAGTGACACGCGTGATGAGCACTTAGAGCATTATAGGCACTGTGAGATTTCTCACAAGGTCAATTTATCACTTTTTGTTTTGATTATGTTATTTAGCGCTACACTATTATAATATTCATTTTGAGCACTGTTTTTGGTATCAGTAGGAGTGTAAGCAGCTGTAAACTAGGGAAAAGGGAGGGTGGTCCATAGAAGCGCAGGAGGACTTACAATATACTCTTAGAAACTTTATTTAGCATCAAAAAGTCAGCTTTTGGGAAAAATGTGCTGGGCCTCATATGTGGACAGAAGACTCTGTTATGTTCTTTGGTGGTTTCTACAATTAAAAAGTTGGTCTAAATATAAAGCAGATACATGCTGCCTCCAATAAGTAGTTTTTTTTGTAAATTAATCATATGTCACAAGAGGTAGAGCTTGTACAAAAGGAAGTCATTACTAAGGTGAGCCTACTGTGGCATGGTTTCCAAAAGCAACCCTGTGGGAATAATTGGAACCTATAGGAAAGTCATTGAAACTTTCCATAACCAAGGGAAAGGGAACTAGTTTATGTCAACGAGATATAAAGTCTCAACAATAAAGGCTAAAAAAATACACAAAGTGTTGTATGTCTTTCAATAGTCTACTTTTTTAAATCTCTACAGCATTAAATGAACATGTTCCATGTTGCTTAAGAACACTGTTCTAATTTTTGTGAGTTCATGTTTCTTTAGTTTAAGTGAGCTCTACACTTATTCACATCACACAGATATAAAGTATGTTTAAAATAAACATATATAAAGTATATTGCCAAAAGTATTAGGATGCCTGCCTTTACACGCACATGAACTTTAATGGCATCCCGGTCTTAGTCTGTAGGGTTCAATATTGAGTTGGCCCACCCTTTGCAGCTATAACAGCTTCAATGTGGGAAGGCTGTCCACAAGGATTTAGAGTGTGTCTATGGGAATGTTTGACCATTTTTCCAGAAGCGCATTTGTGAGGTCAGGCACTGATGTCGGATGAGAAGGCCTGGCTCACAGTCTCCACTCAAATTCATCCCAAAGGTGTTCTATCGGGTTGAGGTGCAGGCCAGTCAAGTTCCTCCTCCCCAAACTCGCTCATCTCATGGTCTTTATGGACCTTGCATTGTGCACTGGTACGCAGTTATGTTGGAACAGCAAGGAGCCATCCCCAAACTGTTCCCACAAAGTTGGGAGAATTACATTGTCCAAAATGACACCTTAAGAGTTCCCTTCACTAGAACTAAGAGGCCAAGCCCAACCCCTGAAAAACAGCCCTCCACCACAATCCCCCTCTCCACCAAATTTTACAGTTGGCACAAAGCAGCCAGGCAAGTACAGTTCCCCTGGCAACTGCCAAACCCAGACACGTCCATCAGATTGCCAGGCAGAAAAGCATGATTTTTCACAACAGAGAACACAGCTCCACTGCTCTAGAGTCCAGTGGTGACATGATTTACACCACCACATACAACGCTTTGCATTGCACTTGGTGATGTAAGGCTTGAATGCAGCTGCTCGGCCATGGAAACCCATTCCATGAAGCTCTCTATGCACTGTTGTTGTGCTAATCTAAAGACCACATGAAGTTTGGAGGTCTTTAGCTATTGACTCTGTAGACAGTTGGTGACTTCTGTGCACTGTGCACTTCAGAATGCGCTGACCCCACTCTGTCATTTGCTATTGTTCCCAGTTGCTTCCACTTTGTTATAACACCACTAACAGTTGACCATGGAATATTTAGTAGCAAGCAAATTTCACAGACGGACTTCACAGGTGGCAACCTGTCACGGTACCATGCTTGAATTCACTGAGCTCCTGATAGCAATCCATTCTTTCACAAATGTCTGTAGAAGCAGTCTGCATGCCTAGGCATTTGATTTTATACACGTGTGGCCATAGAGGCCATTGAAAACAAACGACAGATTGCAAAAGATAGCAGGAAAAGCCCCCAAAAATTCTTAAAATATATTAATAGTAAAAAGGTCCGGTCTGAGCATGGAGGCACTCTACAGAATAAACTAGAGTGAGTGACTGGGGACAAAGAGGAGGCAAATGTATTAAATATCTTCTTCAGCTCTCTGTATACATGGGGGAGCTCTTGTCCTTAATGCGCATGGTGTTGACACAGTCCCAGATGATGCACATTGGCTCACAACCTACAAACTCTTAGCAACACATTCTGTGCTCCCCTCATTCACACCACACTCACCAGAGTAAGGTGACCTCTTCCCTTCCTTCACTGTTCGCAGTGTCCCCAAAGATTTCCCATTGTTCCTCTCCATTATGTGTGCATGTATGGGGATAGAAAAAGAGCCCAGGGGCAGCATACAATAGAGTGATACAGTTTTATTTCCACCATAAAAACATGTAAAATACACTTACACAATAAAAATGCTTGCATTATAGGCAAGCCTCAGCACATATGTGACTTCCTACATCTGTCTGTGTTCCACTGGCCAGAAATATGTAAATTGGAAGTGGGGACTTCCTGCACTTGGGCTGAAGGCTGCCTCTGGGCTCTATTTCTATCCCCATACATGCACACATAAGAGAGGAACAATGGGAAATTCCTTCCAACAGAGTGGGGACACTGGAAACAGTAGAGGAGATTCAATCATAAAGCGCTTGAGACCCGCTTATGGTGTATAAGTGGTCATCTTACTCTGATCAGTGTGGTGTAAAAGGAGGTGAGCACAAAGTATGTTGCACAATTGAACACTGAAGAATGTGAAGGTTGAGCACCAGTCACTTTATATTGCACAGCGGATTTATTTTGCACAGTGGACTTTTTTGTTGATATATATATATATATATATATATATATATATATATATGTATATATATATATACACACACATACTGTATATACTTTGATTTTCATAACTGGGACTTTTATATTATGTACTGTATGTAGGATGTATACTTGCCACTTTGGATTTTGACACTAATATGATTACACTTTATACCTATAGATTTTAGATTCATTCTACTGGGCTCCAGACTTGTTTGCACAGTGGAATAGATATATAGTATTTATGTATGAGATTTATATATGGCAATTGAGATTGATGTAGCTTGACAATTATATGATAGCAAGCTACAGTATATTTTGCTATGAGCTTGTAGATTTAACCCTGGTTCTTATATTTTTACTTTACTTTTCACTGAGTTATAGTAAGTGCCAAACTAATTTGGAATGTTATTGAGATTGCCTCCTCCTGTTAGGGGTGTAATCATTTTGCAGGCAGCTACATATATAGTATAACAAAAGGCAAAACGTTATCTTCAATTCTGGATAGAGTGGAGATGGACACCAATTAGGTTTTTGTTGCAGTCTGTGCTCCATTAGGGAGATTCATCATATCTCTGTGTCCTGTTTACCATTATCAATGAAAGTGAAAAATAAAAGAAACACCACATTTTGGGTTGTCCCCAGAAAAGTAATACAGGGAACATTGTCCATTGGGAACACTTGCTCTGGCATCTGGGGTTCCTCAAGGAATTCCCTCAACTTGCAGGGATTTTCTCTCACTTCCTGTTTTGGCTATAGAACATAAAGTGAAAGTACATCTCCCCAATAGGACACATATGGCAAAAAAACCTGACAGAGGTTATAACCCTCCCTTTTTCGATCTAAAATGGAAAAAAAAAAAAAGAAATATTTTGCTTATACTGAAGCTCTACTTTAATGTAGAGAATGTGTGCAGATAATATACCTTCTACGTTTAGAACCACTTTAAAGTAGACAATTCTTGATTTTACAATAAGTTAGCACTTATTAAGTGTGCACCTGGAATTTAAAATTATCAGAGTGAAACAAGTGGAAATGTCTTTGATCTCAATCTACTTTTACAATTTGTAACTGAGTAAAACCTATTGAGCTCTTGTGCAGTGGTGTATTTAGATACGCCCCCCCCCCCCCATGAGAGAACGAGAGAGTCAATACGTGTGTGTATGTATATATGAGTCTCTCTCTCTCTCCCTTTCTTTCTCTTCTCTCTCTCTCCCTTTCTTCCCTCTCTCCCTTACCTCTCTTTCTCTCCCTCTCTCTCCCCCTCTCTTTTTCTTCCTCTCTCTCTTCCCCCTCTCTCTCTTCCTCCCTCTCACTCTCTTCCCTCCCTCCCCCCCTCTCTCTTCCCTCCCTCTCTTCCATCCCTCTCTCTATCTTCTCTCTCCCCTCCCCCTCTCCCTCTCTTCTCTCTCTCTCTCCCCTCTCTCTTCCCTATCTTCCCTCTCTCCCTTCCCCCCTCTCTTCCATCTCTCTCTCCTCTCTCTCCTCCCTCTCTCTCTCTCACCCCCCTCTCCTCCTCCCTATCTCTATCTCCCCCTCTCTCTCCCTCTCTCTCTCTTCCCTCTCGTTCTCTCTCTTCCCCCCTCTCTCTCTCCCTCCCCCCATCTCTCTTTATTCTCTCTCTCTCTTACCCCCCCTCTCGCTCTCCCCTTTCTCTCTCCCTCTCTCTTCCCCCTCTCCCTTTTCCCTCTCTCTCCTCTCTCTCTTCCTTCTCCCTCTTCCTCTCTCCCTCTCTCTTCCTTCTCCTCACTCTTCCCTCTCTCTTCTCTCTGTCCTTTCTCTCCCTCTCCCCCCTCTTTTCCCTCTCTTTCGCCCTCTCTCTCCCTTCCTTCTCTCTCTCCTCTCTCTCTTCCCTCTCTTCGTATCTCAGATCATATGGGGCTGCACACACACACACCTGCACCCACAGAACACAGCACAGCTCACCTCATCCGGGCTCTCCTCTCCATGCTCCAAGCTGTCCCCTGGTCCTGGCTTGTCAGCTGCTGGAGGGAGAGGTACAGGACCATCGCTCTGCAACTGCCCTCCCCCACGCCCCACCACATCGATCTTCTTGCTGTCCGGACCACTGAAAGAGTACATAAGGTACCCCTCTGATTGCAGCTCTGCATGGCTCTTTCCGCCGCTGCTCACAAGGTTCCTTCTTTCGGGGGCAGTGCCGCCCTCCTAAAAATTGCCACCCCAGGCAAACGCCTTGTTTGTTTTGCGGTAGATATGCCCCTGCTCTTGTGATTTGTACTATTATTTAATAAAATAAATAAATACACATATTAACTTACATTATTTCCTCAGCAATATGCAGAGAGAAACATTAAACTGGTAAAAAGTTTAACAATATGGAATTTCAAATTTGTCATATGTAAATGCTTGAGGCAAAATGTACTCAAGGATTACTGAAAGCACCTACAAAGAGCATTTGACATGGTTTTGCCATATCAGAAGGCATTTTCAAATTAATAAATGATATCAGAACACAACATAGCCTTCTGTTGTTTTCAGTAACATGTCAGTACAACTCCATGGCCTCCCTCTGTGAGGAATGTTAAAGAAGGAAAAAAAGAAGGTTTTCATTAACCTATGTGTCAGAATCTTTGGCTGGTTCTAAAATATATCTGCTATTGTTCAAAACACAAGCACCCAGAAACAAAAATGATTTATCATAAATATGTTAAGAAAGAAAAGTAGAACCCTAAATAAAAGGGTTCTCTACTTTCAATAAAAAAATGTCTGAAACTTGGATTAAAGAGTATGGGAAATGACTAGTAACCATTGTGGCCTGTGGTTTCCTGCAGCCGATCCTTTCCCATTATGGATTTGCCATGCTTGTTCTACACTTTGCCTCTGAGTGGAGGTGGCCATCTTGGTAGCGGCAGAGATTTGCTTCCTCATATCAGAGCTGCCCCTGATAATTGATGGTCTGTTGACTGCTGGGGTTATGATCATGAAGCAGAAAAAGTAATGAAGGAAGCAAAAATCCACAGAGTGAATAAAGCAGAATGAGGGAGAGTCTGGTCATCTCCTTGTAGTGCACCTCCATATTAAAGTGATCTTTTGTTTCTTTTATTTTAAAACAGTGATCATATGAAGCCATTTATAATCACATAGTTGTTTAGTTCCTTTTTAAATCATAATAACAGAAATCACCCAAATGGCCCTGATCATAAGTTTACACACCCTGGAATGCTTGGTCTTGGTACAGACACACAAGGTGACACAGACAGGTTAAAATGGCAATTAAAAGGTTAATTTCCTATTTCTGTGGCTGTTTAATTTGCATTTAGTGTCTGTGTATAAATACTGTAGTCAATGAGTTTCTTAGCTCTTACCTGGATGCACTGAGCAGGCTTGATACTGAGCCATGGGGAGCAGAAAACAACTGTCAAAAGACCCGCTTTACAAGGTAATGGAACTTTATAAAGATGGAAAAGGATATAAAATGAAATCCAAAGCCTTGAAAATGCCAGTCAGTACTGTTCAATCATTTATAAAGAAGTTGAAAATTGGGGGATCTCGATACCAAGCCAAGGTCGCGTAGACCAAGAAAGAATGCAGCCACAACTGCCAGAAGATTTGATCGGGATACAAAGAAAAACCCACAGGTAACCTCAGAAGAACAACAGGCTGCTTTGGAAAAAGACGGTGTGGTGTTTCAAGGAGCACAACTTGATGATTCTTGGGAAAAAAATTAGCTGTATAGTCGAGTTGCCAGAAAGAAGCCTTTAATGCACCAATGCCACAAAAAAGCCTGGTTACAATGCCACAAAAAAGCCTGGTTATACTATGCCCAGCAACACCTTGACACGCCTCACAGCTTTTGGCACACTGTAATCTGGAGTGACAATGCTAAATTAGAGCTTTATGGTCACAATCATTAGCGCTATGTTTGGAGAGGCGTCAACAAGGCCTAGAGCGACAAGAATACCATCCCCACTGTGAAGCATGGTGGTGGCTCACTGATGTTTAGGGGGAGGGGTGTGAACTCTAAATGCACAGGGAATATTGTGCAAATGAATGGCGAGATGAATGCAACATGTTATCAGAAAATACTGGCAGACACCTTGAATTCTTCTGTAGGAAAGCTTGCACAAGGCCAAGTTGACCCTCCAGTGGTAACAGCAGAAAAAGGTGAAGGTTCTGGAGTGGCCATCACAATCTCCTGACCTTAATATCATCAAGCCACTCTGTGGAGATCTCAAACATACAGTTCATGCAAGATGACCAAAGACTTTGCATTACCTGGAGGCATTTTGCAAAGATGAATGGGCAGCTTTACCACCTGGGAGAATTTGGGGCCTCATAGACAACTAATACAAAAGACTTCACCTTGTCATTGATCCTAAAGAGGCCAATACACATTAATAAGAACTAAGGGTATGAAGACTTTTAAATAGAGGTAATTTCATTTATTAACTTGTTGCCATGTTTTGTTTTATGATTGTGCCATTCTGCTATGATCTACAGTTGAATATGGATACCATAAGAAATTAAAGAAATGTGTTTTGCCTGCTCACATGTTTAAAATGGTACATACTGTATATTACAAATTCCCTGACGGCATGCAAAGTTTTGAGCACAACTATATATGTTTGTTATGTGTTCCTATTCATACAGCATACCTACAAAAGTTTAAAAAACATATTTCTTACCTTTTAGAGGTTTCTGAGGAGAAGGTGCCATGGTTGCATGTTAAGCATATCTCATCTATCTCACAGTGATCTGTCTCAATAACTAGCCTGGGGATTGGTTATGTTCAGTTCTCATTAACTTACAATGGAGATGCCCAGTCCATAAATATTTAACCTTTTGTTAATATGGGTTAATAGGGTTTATTATGTTAAACACAGCTTCCCAGCCCCTCTTTTAACAGAGAACTAAGTAGAATATTTCCTTGCTGGTAGTTCCCAAAAAGAGAATCTGAAAAAGGCAAGATGCAATTTTTAAATACTTGGTTAACATTTTGCTAAATAAGGACATTTAACAAATAAAGTAGGTATTATCCCAATTTGGCTGCAAACATGGAAACAACCTTTAAGGGTTCAACATGTTGGTACCCAAAGTATCTGCCAATTATTTTTCCTTACAGATCTTTTATGTGGCGGAAGGATTGACCTCATCAGTTGCTTCTCCTCCTTCACTGTTCATTTAGCAAGCTGGGGTGTGTTTGGGTCCTGCTGCTGTGCTGTAGCTGCAGTAAAATTTGACTATGTTGTCTAGCAGAGTGCCAAGATTACACTACTTTGGCAAGTAAAGAAAAAAAACATGTATGACTTTCAACTCTTTACTTAAAGCAGAACTTCACCCAAAAAAAGGGGAAGGTTGGGGGTGGAGCTTGCCAAAATCCAAGATGGCAGCCTTACTGCAGAGCTCCAGTCCACACAGGGACACAAAGGCACATTGCAGACTCGCAGGGTCACTTCCCAACACCCCATTACAGTGTTCTGACTCCACGCCATGTAGGAATCATGACCAGAAAGAAGATCGCTGGCCAGAGAAGCTGACAGCCTTTTTTACACAAGGGCACAGATAAGATGGCACTGGCTCTTCTTCCTCACCAGCCTCCTGTATCCCACGGCAACACATCCAGGCTGGCAATCCTCATAAAAGAAGTAGCCCGTCAAAGAGCCAACACTCTCTACCATCTACTCCCTCATCTAGGAGCCTGGAGAAGACAAGAGTCAGGAAGGATGGCTTGGATTCTGCACATGAGGTGAACTCTAACCAGGACTCAGGGGATGACACTAGGGATCTCCCTGTTTCTATTGATCTCTTTCCTACCAACAATAAACATGTACTAGATACAACCCTTAAGGATATGCTCATAACTTTGAGAAGCTCTCTATATGTTGATATGATGACATGTGTGTACAAATTTGGTACAGAAATGGAGGCTGTTTCATCCAGGGTGGATCACATAGAAACAAAGATGGGCAAATTTGCCACAACCATAAACAATCTGATTGATGCCCACAATAATAAGAAAGAAGAGATGGACACAATGAAAGCTAAAATAGCAGATATTGAAGAAAGGTCCAGGAGAAATAATTTAAAGATTAGTGAGATCCCAGAGTCAGTCCAGCAACCTGACCTACGAAAATATGTCATTGTTCAATTCCATTTTGCCAGATCTATCCGATTTAGATCTAACTGTGGACAGGATCCACCACTTGACCAAACCATTGCATCCTCCTGACCACATACCCAGAGATGTCATATTGCGACTGTATTTTTTCCACATGAAAGAGCATTTGATGACTGGCACGCAATAGAGACCTCATTCCAGTACAGTACAAAGACCTTCAATTTTATGCTGACTTGCCTCAATATACACTCCAAAAGCGTAAAAACCTTAACACAATACCAAAAGCACTAAGGAACTATAAGATCAACTAAAAGTGAGGATTTCCAATAAAACTCACCATTACCAAAGATGGCACTTCATATATTGTCGACGATATGGCGAAGGGTTTAACCCTCCTAAAATCTTGGAACATTGTACCTGACAGTCATACTCAGACACCATCCAAGAGCAGTCCTAACCATATTGACGAGTGGTCACATCCAAGAACTCATGTACCCACACCTGACCAAGAGAGTGGGTGACCTCATTTCACTCAGCTATTAGTTCCTGAACTAGAGGAGCTTTCAAGCTGAACTTTTCCCCCTCTTACCTTTGAGTAGCAAAATGCTGCACCTATGTCTTAAGGACCTCCATATTTTTTGTCTGGCATTCTATATATATGTTTTGTTACTATTATTTTTTGGTTTACTACCTATTTGTTACAGTCAGAGCTTTTCATATCATCATTCCTGCATCAACTCGATGGAATCCTCAACAACAACATCTCTGGAACTGACATAAGACCAACACACCCTGGAAGATCTCTTTATTTATCATAAGTGTCACTTCCACATTATACACCTATCAACTTATATCCATAACCTACAATGGCAGTGAATTTCCTTACCATCAATGCAAAAGGACTGAATCACCCTGCAAAACACAGATCCTTATGGAGAGAGGCAGCACAATTCAATTGTGATGTCCTCTGCATTCAAGAAATGCATTTTCAAAACCCAAATCACCCTAAATTCTCTATTTCAAAGTATCCTCACATCTTCTTAGCAAACACGGATAACAAGAAAAGAGGTGTATTAACTGCTATAAGAGACTCGCAAGAGAGTCATTTGTATGTTACACAAAGAGGTTGCTGATCCACAAGGCTGTTACCACATACAGTACTGGTGTGCGACATTAACTGTATGACATACACTGTGGCCAATATCTATGCCACGAATAAGCACCAGATCCATTTTTTTTAACAAGGTCTTAAAAAAGATTTGCACAATCCAACAAGGATCATTACTATTATGTGGGGACTTTAATCTCACACCAGACCCAAAAATAGAATCCACCACATTCACCTGAAGGCACCAACCATCACTACAACCACACTACTGCATAACCACAAGCTCTATGATGCTAGGAGGTTATACAAGATACCATTACACAAATCCATATGTTAGAAACTCAAAATAAGACCACCTCCTCTAAATCATTCTCTGATCAATTGGCAATATTACGATATGATCTTAGATTAATTCTACTGGACAATTTTGAAAAAGTTTCTAGAAGGTTACAAATGTCATACTACGCAGACGGCAACAGGGCAGGCAAAGTCTTAGCTAACCGTTTTAGAGGCCATAGATATAAAACCAAAATACCTTTTATTTTTTACCCAATAAAACAAGACAAAGTATTTAATCTGCAAGCTATTGCTGATGCCTTCAATCACTATTACAGCTCCCTCTATAATCCTAAACAGGACCCTAATATTTCCCAACCCACAAATGAGAACATTAGAGAATTTTTAAAAAACAATTAACCTCCCCAAATTGTCAGAGGATCAATTATATAACTTCAATTTTCCCTTTACTGATGCTGAAATCCTCCGTACTATCAAATCATTGTCCAACAATAAATCATCAGGCCCTGATGGTTTGACTGGGAAATACTTTAAAACATATTCTTGCCCCACATCTAAAGAAGGTATATAGCCATGCCGCTGCCTCCTCCTCTTTCCCCTGCGAAATGCTCAAGGAATTGATTGTTGCACTATGGAAGCCAGGGTGTCAGGGCAGGGTCACGCACTGACTGACGACAACCACCACCCACAGACTGGAGTCCCTCAGGGAGCAGAGTCTAAGTCCCAGGCTGCCCTTCACCAGGACCCCTGATGGTGGGGATGGACTTGACACAGCCAGAAACCAGGTCGCGGCCCCCGAGACACCCCAGCTGCGGTAGTGGCCCCGCCAATGGCGTGTAGCTGGTAGGGACCAGATAGACAAAGAGTAGTCGGGCAGGCCGGGTCGATAACAACGGGACAAACGGTACAGAACGGTAGACAAGAATAACAGGTCACAGGCCGGGTTCAGCAACGGACGGTCAGATCAATGGAAAACGCAGAGAATGGTCAGTCAAAAGCCGAGTCAGATTCCAGGAGAGTCATGAGAGTATAAACAGAGCTATAGTCACACTAACACACAAGAAACGAATGCAAAGGGCACGTGCGGAGAACAGGCTTATATGTGATCAACCACACCCCTCTGGGGGATGGACCGCAGAGGCCTGAAGGCATAAAAGACTCCCACCATGCTCTGCAGAAATCCAAGATGGATGCCAGCACATGGAGCAGCATAACCTCTGGGAAAAGGTAGGACCTTGACACAGGGAAGGAACCAATCACACCACATAATGTTTGCCCCATCTTGTTGCTAAACAATGATCTAAATGTTTATGCAAAATTGGTGGCCAATAGACTTATTGATATCTTACCCTCCCTTATCAACTTACGCTAAGCTGGATTTACAAAAGGTTGCCAAACTGCCAACGCAACTAGGCGCCTGATCAACATTATACATGTGGCAAATAACAGAACACCTTCTCTGCTTATGGCTCTGAACGCAGAGTAGGCATTTGATAGAATACATTGGGAGTATCTAGCACAGGTACTTACCAATTACAGATTTAAGGGCCCATAATGGCATTATACACTAACCCTTCCCCTCAGGCCTACGTGTCCAGAATATTGTCAACTCCATTCACTCTATATCAAATGGAACTCAGCAGTGGTGCCTTCTCTCCCCACTTATCTGTAATCTACTGATGGAACCTATGGCCACATATATACGTTCGCATCCACAGATACAGGGTTTTTTTATGGGAGGTAGGATGCACACCATTAGTCTTTTCGCAGACAACATCATAATGATGCTCACAGATGTGGAAACTTCACTGGCTTTGGTACAGCAACTCTTTAATAAAATGTCTTATTATAAGGTGAATGAGAAAAAATCATATATTTTGGATTTGGGAGTACCTACTAAAACCAAAAACCAAACTCCAAACTATTTTTCCATATGTGTGGAAGGATAAAGGGATTACCTACTTAAGGATCGCCCTTACTCCTAGGGCTGATAACCTTGTTAATGAAAATTATAGTCCCTGTAACGGAAGCGTAGGCAGGACAGAGCACACGGAGAAGATGGGGAACACACAAAGCTTTATTGAGACCACAAGATGACAGACACTCAATGGGGAAATGGCAGGGAGGGTGATGTGCGTGCAAACTAGGGACGATTCCAGGCACAGGGGGTCTTCTCCGGCAGGGTGGCTTGTGCGGTCTTCCCCCCCCCTTTGGCGATCTCCCCCCTTGACTTGGGGGGTCCCAGGCAGAGCCTGGTCACGAGGGTCCCGCCTCAACTGAGCTCCCTCCGTGACTGCACAGCAGATTGGAGTCTCAGGCAACAGGCGGGCAACCTACCCCTGGGCAGGGGTCTCGGGGACTCAATGGAGTCTGGCCTAGCACAGCTCCCACCCAGCTTTCTAGAGACATCGGGGTCACAGGGGGGGGGGGTCGGTGTGCACACTAGGGAGAGTTCAGAACACGGGTGGTCTGTGCACACAGCAGGGGCAGTTCAAAACACAGGTGGTCGGTGCACACAGCAGGGACAGTTCAAAACACAGGTGTTTGGTGCACACAGCAGGGACAGTTCAGAACACGGGTGGTCAGATGCACACAGCAGGGGCAGTTCAGAACACGGGTGGTCGGTGCACACCGCAGGGACAGTTCAAAACACGGGTGGTCGGTGCACACAGCAGGGACAGTTCAGAACACTGGTGGTCGGTGCACACAGCAGGGACAGTTCAAAACACGGGTGGTCGGTGCACACAACAGGGACAGTTCAGGACACGGGGGAGGTCGGTGCACACAACAGAGACAGTTCGGGACACGGGTAGTCTGTGCGCACAACCACGGGCAGTTCATGGCTTCTAGGGAAACTCACGGTAGGCGACTTGCAGACGCTCAGCAGCAGGCAGATTCCAGGGAGGTTGACGACTTGTGGACGCTCGGCAGCAGGCAGCTTCCAGGGACCCTCAAAGCAGCCGGCTCCTCTAGGGGCCTAGCAATCAGCAGCAGGGGCCCTCATGGCGGTCGGCTCCTCCAGGGGCCCAGCGATCAGAAGGCAGGAACCCTCACAGCGGCCGGCTTCTCCAGGGCCCAGTGACCAGCAGGCAGGAACAGCAGCGGGGGTAGCATGGCCGCGGGGTCTGACCTTGGAAGAGGGGGCTCATGCAGAGCTGTGGAGACTCCCACCCTGGGACATTCAGCGGAGGGAGCAAGATGATTCCAGCAGTGTGCACAGGCACAAAGAGAGAGAGCTGCTTCCTGTGCCATTCTTTTTTAAACCATGTGGGACGCTGCTAGGTTGCCTTGGCAACGGCCGGCCCAGCTCCATTCATGGAAGCTACATGGACATCGGAATGTGCAAGGGGGAAGGGAGGGGTGGAGGGATATGGCGGGGAATGGGAGAGGCACTGGCACTCCATGACAGTCCCTTTCTAAACTCTTTTCGCCGCAAATTAGATAAACTAGCCCTCTGCAAATTGTCTTGGTCAGGAAGGGTAGCAGCCTTTAAAATAAAGATGCTCCGACAACTGCTTCATCTATTCAGAACAATATCTATCCCTGTACACAATTCCTATTTCTCAACCCTGAAGTCTATACTAAATAAATATCTCTGGCAAGGAAAGAAAGCACGATGTGCTTTCAGCAAGCTCTTTAAATCAAAGTAAGCAGGAGGCTTAGGTCATACCCACCCAAGCGATTATTATTTAGCCTCAACTCTTGCTCAACTTAGAAAGTAGTTCGCTCCTCAACCTGATATTCTATGGGCAGAACTTGAACAAATTCAAATGCCAGGAGGGAACATGTACAATTATTTAATATCAATATCCCACACCACCTGCAGAGATACAAAACTCGCACCTACTATTGAAGCTTCAGTAGAAGCATGGAGTAACTTGTGCAAAGCCTCATTTATGAAACAAAAACTCACTTCTCTAAAATGTCCAATAGCTGTCTTAGTGTTTCTCATACCTGAGCTAAATCTTACAAGCTGGTACTCTAGAGGTATTTTAGCTTTAGAAGACTTGTATATTGGACCTGCCCTTAAAACCTTCCGGACACTGCAATTGGTGTATTCTCTTCCAGCTACAGCATTGTATCAATACAAGGAGATTTAGAAACCCTGATTCCTGAAGAAATTTGTTCTTACAAAGTTTCAGTTACATACATTTGCCACCATGGCAGTGCATACAGTATTCATTACAAACTAATAAAGTGTAAAGGTTCCCAAAGTTGGAATGTCTGGCATGGTAATATATGCACAAACAAGATATACTGTATATGCAAATTTCAATCCTAAGATTTTTTTTTTTGTTTTCAATCTCAATTTCCATTTATTTTGCATAAAGTCTAGAGCAGATTCATACAAAGAAATAGAAAGGACCACAATGGCACACTTGTCAAAATACCCACTTTTTTTTAATAGCTCACTGGTGTTATATCAGTTATTAATTTTGAGAGAATTATCCTTTAAAAATAAATGTATTGATACGCCCAGTTTGACAGCTTTTGGGCCTACCTTCCATCCAAACCCTAATAACAGAAAAAAAAAAAGTCTGTGACATTCATTTAAAAAATACTATTGCCAAAATAAGTGGTAAAACACTACCGCACCTGCAAGTTTTGTGGCCTAGTCAGGTACAATGGAAAAGACACCGCTCCCTTCCCTTCAGAATTATATACATCATGTCATTTCACAGGACTTAATAACCTCACAATAAAATTCTCACTATACCTGGCATTAAGGAAGCAGTTGGAAAAAGCTCTTCCTGCTTAATTCGACTTTCATTCAGTAATTCTTCAGCAGTAATAGGAAGGTCGAGAACATCACGGATAATTTGAGCTGCCGGCAATGCCTTTTCCCCCATGACTAAGGATTTTACGTCCCATGTGTATTTTTTTCCAAATCGGTCACAGATTTCTTGAAATACCACAGTGTAAAGGCGCTCCGTGTCTGTGGAAGAAGGCATGTAAAAGCATTAAGATGGATTACATGTATTGTTACAGTGTGATACTAAGGGAGTTTGCATACATTCAAAATAAAATGGAAATGCGAAAAAAGGCAGAGTGACAGTTCAATTTTCCAAACTTCACAGATGTTTTTTTGTGACCTTGAAAATACTTTCTTCAAACAGCAATTAGCGTGTCTTTTAACAAAGAATTCCTATAGGTTAATCTTAATACTGTAATTATACAGTGTAATAATTACTCAATGTACACAGTTTTTTTGATAATTCAGTATATGATTATACCTTGCTGTAGTTAATTAAAATGTAGATGAATTTAAATATGAATACCTAGTATAACTCACTTATCAGGAAAAATACTACCTATACCTGACATGATAATAATCATCCTTTCTTATCATTATAAAGATATTCCATTCAACACGTTTTATATAAGTATATACCTTATAAACAACATTACTACATTTTCATGGTACTCTATAGCTGTCTACTGATGTACTGTTGCATTAGGTGCAATGGTGACATCATGAAGCCACCCAGTGCCTCTAATTTATAGCCTGCCCTTGATACATAATTACTGTGCTTGAAAAGAATTTCAGTAACTCCTCTTTTATGGACATGTTGTGCTCATAGTAGTTTAGCTGCTGGTTTTACAAGGATAAAAACACCTATTTTAAATGAGAATAACAGACAGCTCTGTATACCTGTATTCAAATGAATACACCAAAGAATCACCCTGGTCTCATGTGTATATTTTATAAGACTATTTTAATTCAGGTTGCCAATAATTCAGACCTTACTTTTGCAAATGTAGGCTGATTGAGCTTGTCTGTAAGGTGCACAAAAAGTAAAAAAAAAAAAAAGTAAAATGTGTATATATATATATATATATACACACACACACACACATATACATTCACACACACACACATATATATGTACACACACACACTATATTGCCAAAGGTATTGGGATGCCTGCCTTTACACGCACACTTTAATCTGGCATCCCAGTCTTCCCAGCTATAACAGCTTCAACTCTACTGGGAAGGCTGCCAACAAGGTTTAGGAGTGTGTCTATGGGAATGTTTGACCATTCTTCCAAAAGAGCATTTGTGAGGTCAGGCACTGATGTCAGACGAGAAGGCCTGGCTTGCAGTCTCTGCTCTAATTCATCTCAAAGGTGTTCTATTGGTTTGAGGTCAGGCCAGTGATGTTCCTCCACCCCAAACTCGCTCATCCATGTTTTTATGGACCTTGCTTTGTGCACTGGTGCATAGTCATGTTGGAAAAGGAAGGGGCCCTCCCCAAACTGTTCCCACAAAGTTGGAAGCATGAAATTGTCCAAAATGTCTTAGTATGCTGATGCCTTAAGAGTTCCCTTCACTGAAACTAAGGGGCCAAGCCCAACTCCTGAAAAACAAAACCCACACCATAACCCCTACTCCAACAAGCATTACCCTTGGCACAATCCAGTTAGGCAACCGCCAAATCCAGACACCTCCATCAGATTGTCAGACAGAGAAACGTGATTCATCACTCCAGAGAACATGTCTCCACTGCTCTAGAGTCTTGTGATGGCATGCTTTACACCACTGCATCCAATGCTTTGCATTGCACTTAGTGATGTAAGGCTTGGATGCAGCTGCTCGGCCATGGAAACCCATATCATAAAGCTCTCCTTGCAATGTTGTGCTAATCTGAAGGCCACGAAGTTTGGAGGTCTTTAGCTATTGACTCTGCAAACAGTTGGCAACTTCTGCGCACTGTGCGCTGACCCCGCTCTGTCATTTTGTGTGGATTACCACTTCGTGGCTGAGCTGCTGTTGTTCCCAGTTGCTTCCAGTTTGTTATAATACCACTAAAAGTTGACCATGAAATATTTAGTAGCAAGGAACTTTCACGAATGGACTTATTGCACAGGTTACAACCTATCACGGTACCATGCTTGAATTCACTGAATTCCGGAAAGCGACCCATTCTTTCACAAATGTTTGTAGAAGCAGTCTGCATGCCTAGGTGCTTGATTGTATACACCGGTAGCCATGGATGTGATTGGAACACCTGAATCCAATGATTTTTTTATGCTACTGAATTTTTACACTGCCAGCAGGAATGAGTTATTTGTTGTTAAGGAGTCAATGGCTCCAATAATTGTAGGGTGTGCACAGCCTTTATAATGACTATAGCTCAGAGTTCCCATTAGGGGGTACATAATATCCCTACACATTCATCATGTACCCCATACTTACGCACATCAAGAAGGCAGGATCTGGGACCCTTTAATGTTAAAGTGGCCTTCCAGATTCTGATAAGCTCCTGCCAGCAGATACCCACAAACACTGGTTTACAGTTGTGGGGAAGAGGCCCATGTCTTCTTTAACATTGGGAAAAAGTGTTTTGCCAGGGGACCCCACATGGCAAATCCCCCCCTCCGACACAGAGCATTTGGCCTGGTATGGTTCAGGAAAGAGGGCTGCACACTCGTCCCCCCTTTACTGGCCTGCCAGGCTGCATGCTAGTATGTTGGGGGTTTTTTTGGGGGGGGACGGGACATCACGCCATTTAGAAAAAATAAATTGGCATAACATCTCCCTTACAATCCATACTAGGGCCTATTATGTTTTTTTTTGGGAGGGGGGGCAATCCATGGATTTTTTTGGGCCTGGGATCCCTCTTAAAGTTCATACCAGACATGAAGGGCTTGGTATTGATTAGGGGGACCCCCACACTGCTTTTGTATTTTCAATGACAGCTCCTTTGTTTACATTTTGTTGTCAGCCAGAAATCAGAGGCTCTTTAAATGTATTAGTATCAAGAACATATCAGATGTGAACAAATCTCACTACATAATCACTCTAAAAATCAGTCAAACTAGTGTGAACCTAGCCAAAGAGTTTTCCTTAATGCTCACCTGTCCACTCTCCATACAGTGTGGCCCATGGGGAGCAACTCTGCTGGCACTGACTATTCTCCCAGTCAATTCATTCTTTCATCTTAAAATTCACAATTATCCAATGAGTAGGCTGTCTATCATACATTCCAATGCCTCCTTGCTTTCACCTGGTGACCTAGCCAGTAAAACACCACCTGTATTAGCGTGCCCCCACTCTGGATGAAAGAGCACAGAATGTACAGAAGACAGTAGCATTATCAGTCAGGGGGGTTGAGGTAGTTAGATGAACTAGCAGATTTAAATACACTAATAAATTGAAGCCAGTTTCTAGTTTAGACTTTATAATCAGTTGCAGCAAATATTTTTTTTGTTTTTGGCATAAAGGTTTTATGTGAATAAATAAAAGCTAATCGTTTTAACATCCCCTCCCGGTGTTAATTGGTTTGTCTGTCTCATCCAACATAAACTGATATATCCTGCTGGAGAGCTTGTGCTAAACAACAGGAGACTTGCCGGCTGGATCACCAGCTGAAAATAGAAGAAAGCCAAAAAAAGTAAACTAATACAGTTCATCACATCTAAGAATTAGTAAGCTGCAATACAATAAATGTTTGCTTTTGGGTTTAATACCGCTGTAACCTTTGACGGCCAAGATTTTCTTTCAGATATAATTTATAGCAACCTATGTACTCTAAGTCAGACAGAGGAATATGTAAAAAAATATGCACACATACACACACAATGTACACACACATATATATATATATATATACATATATATATATAATCCATCCAACAAAAGTCTTATATGTACAATTCCTTTAGCACACTTTAATGGGGAAAAAAATGGAGTAACGCAGCCCCAAAAGCCCACAGGACATATATCACAATACTGCTTCAAATCAGCACAAATTTAACAGACCTAGCTCTGATAGCTTCAAGATTGATAGCCTAACTGAAAGAAAAAAAGTGTACACTTGGCAGTACCAGGTGGTGTTCTCAGCAAGTGAGAGTTAAAGATAAATTGAAGGCATATGGCTTAAGCTGTTGCTGTCCTACAGCCTAATTTATTACTAATGCAGTGGGAACTAAGAGACAAATAAAAGGAATAGACAACGATCTGAGGGCAATGTGGTCCTCGTACATTTTTAAGATCAAGCCAGAATAATAAACTGCCTCTGGTACAACAATATAAACAGGAAACAAAACCACAGAGCATCAAATTGGAAGCCAAATCGTTTATACGGGTTACCACCATCTGATAAGACCTATTACTCAGACAATTTATGCTAATGTACATGGGTACCATTCTTAGACTACAATTTATCAAGCTCAAATTCCCTGCATTGGATAAGAATCCAGTGATGCAGCCGGTTCATGCTAATGTGTGATTGATGGGATTAACACTCTGTGAATCCTGGATGTAATGTTTATTAGCGATGCCAAATACAACTGTGAAATCCCCTGAAGCCTGCAAATAGACCCCTATTACACCTATAGTGATAGAACAGTCATGTGGCAGTAATGTTTAAGCAGGATTTTTCAGTGCAGAAAACTGGGGAAAAAATAATACTGTTAGTGAGCTGTTTAACATTTAGGAGTTGATTTACTAAATTAAAATAGGCTATTTAACTATGCAAGGGAAGTTGAACTTTGCAAAAAAACTTTCCAAAAAGCTTAGTGAATGTTGTGAAATTTCAGTTTGCAAAAAATACTCGACCGTGTGAAAAAGTAAAAATAAAAACTTTGCTACCGTATTTTCCGGCGTATAAGGCAACTGGGTGTATAAGACGACCCCCTAATTTTCCAGTTAAAATATAGGTTTTGGGCTATACTCGCCATATAAGGCTACCCCCCTTAAAAGGCAACACCATTTAAAAACATCAGATTTTTTAATTGATAATGGTTATGACTTACTGGTACTTAAAATCCTTCAAAATCCTCATGTTCATCATAAATTCATGAATGCCATCTTGTGATACATTTGTAAGACAGTCATCATATGGATCAAATTCCAAATCAGATGGTTACCGCAGGATGTGCGGTAATACGGTAGCTTAGGCTACATAAAGTATACAGTATATATACAGCCCGCTGGATGTGCAGTAATGTACATACAGTATACCGTGCATAGCCAAGCTGGCTCAAAACAAATGTACCTATGACAGATTAATCTGACAGCCCGCTGGAGGTGCGGAATATACAGTATACTGAGCCAAGCTGTTTCAAAACGTACCGGTACGTCCCTACTGTAATCAGACCACTGGATGTGTGTATGTACAGTAGCTGAGGCTACATACAGTATATGCTGGGCCAATCATGATGAGCGATGTATTCTAATGAATACAAAGCCTGTTCAGATTGTCTGAGGTTGTGACATCATCAGCCCACCTCTCTGACTCCGAGCAGGCTTTGTATTCATTAGTAGAATACATCACTCGCCGTGATTGGCCCTGTGTATACTGTATGTAGCCGCAGCTACCGTACATACACGCATCCAGCGGGCTGATTACAGTAGGGACGTACCGGTACATTTTGAAACAGCTTGGCTCAGTATACTGTATATACCACACATCCAGCGGGCTGACAGATTAATCTGTGATAGGGACATTTGTTTTGAGCCAGCTTGGCTCAGCGTGGTATACTGTATGTACAGTATTACCACACATCCAGCCAGCTTGGCTCAGCACAGTATACTGTATGTACAGTATTACCACACATCCAGCCAGCTTGACCCAAAAAAACTCAAGGTTCACATTTTATACCCCGCGTATAAGATGACCCCCAATTTTTGGGGTATATTTTTAAGTATAAAAAGTAGCCTTATACGCCAGAAAATACTGTAGTTTGATGATAAAAATCAGCACAGCTTTACCTCATTCACTAACCTCTGGGGTAAATTTCCTTGAAAAGTGTATAGTTGCAAACATCCCTTGCAATGTGTAAAGTCTGTTTGCCTTTAGTAAGACAACCCCCAATTTTTTTCTGTTGTATATGTGCTGGCTAGGTCTACAAATATGTTGTCCAAAACTTTCAAAAGCATAACTTGGTTCTGATCAGACCAGATGTGAGATAATGTACTATTTCATATTTGTTTAAGTATTGTGAATTGTGAATATCCACACATGCATGTGTGAAACTATTTCCTTGGATTTCATCTCACAGGCAGACTGTCTAGAACTATGGCAGTTCCACCAATGCACAGTATGTTATTGCTACAGATTAAAATATATTTCAATATATAAAAGTGATAACGAGCACAAAAAACTATGAAGATCAATAGCACCGGCCAAAAATCTCTTGAAGTAACCTGTAAAAAATGTAATCAATTTATCTTAAAGAGGGCTTCCATATTCTGATAAGCCCATCAGCAGCCCCCCACATCCACCAGGCCAGGGTTTGTGGTGAAAAGGCACTTGTCTTCAATACCCAACCCTCATTAAGGATAAGGGTCTTTTATGTATTTTTAGTGGGGGCACTATGCATTCTTTTCTTGTTGTGTGTGTGGAGTACCCATTAACATCTATAGCAGACCTTCATCTAAGATAAGGGAGGCATGGCTATGTGTTTCAAGGCTGCCCAGCCTCTGTAAACAGGCATGAAAAAGAGGTAGCATAACTACATGTTTCAAGGCCACCCTGCCTCTTTGTCAAGAGGCTTGACAAAGAGGAAGGGTGACCTTGAAATGTGCAGCCACGTAATTTCATTCCCCATTGTCTTTTATGCTGTCTGATGCTTCTGACACCTTTGGCATACCCAGACAATGGCAGTTTCCTACATTTTCTGGTCTGGAATCTCCATTACCATAGCTGAGAAAGAGAAATCTGCCTGACTGAGGCTATACGATAAATGCTTTTTCTCTTTTTAAATGTGAGTTGCCATTTGTCCTCTCCTTATTTACCAAATGCGCCTTCCAGTGTTCTTTTTCTGTTTTGCTGGCTTAGAGATTTGTCCAGTCCCTGTGAGGAGCTATCATGAATGTATAGCAGCTAGTACGGAGTTAACTCTGGGTGTACCATACATGGACTTTAGCTGACTTTTTTTTTTTGCTTTTGCCTTTGTTCACCAGGTCAGTGACCAGTCCCCCATGCCTCTTATTTGACAATGCATTGCCAATTAGCCTTCACAATGGCCACTGCTTTTTTTAACATTCAGCTCCCACTGACTTCAGTAGGCTTTGGTACCAGTGCCTGAACTTCAGTAAAGTTCACAGATTCCACCTTGAACTGAACCCAGGTATGTTCTGCTCATCACTACTTCTGACAGTGCACATTTTCTTTAAGGTGAAAAAAAAAGACTGGAGAATCTAGCATGAGATCCAGAGCGCTTGGTGACTGTTTCATAAACAGGCAAAAAAAAGTATGGTCTGTGACGAACAGAAGCATAGCTCAGAGATGAATATACATTTGTAAAACACATTTTTGTTGAATTTTATTCTCCTGATATCCAGAATTATCATTTTATTTTTTGATCCCATTAAAATGTAAAAAGTCTCACAGAGGCACTCATTGATAATGTTATTTACATTAACCTTATCATATTTACTAGTTTATAGTCACATAGTCTATATTATAATACCATACAAGCCAGAAGAATCCAAACTGCAGCATGTTGTATTTTTAAAACAGGAAAAGCAAATGGAAAGTAATGCAAAGGTTTTCTTGCACAGGCAGAAAAGCCAATAAATCTCATAATGTGGTGCTGCTAGCTGACAAATGTAAAACAAAAAGGTAACTATTCCTAATGTATATGGCTTTAATCTTTTGAAAAGGAGAAATGATTTTTAGGTAACTGCCACTCTTAAATGTCAGACATAGTTGTGAATACTACATCCATTCAGTTATGAACCGTTTCCCTGCCAGCACCATTAATTTAATAGCAGAACAACACCATCACTTGCACGCCGGCACCATTAAATTAACAGTGCTGTCTTTGAAGCCTATTACAGTCTCAAAGTCATTCAGCATGCCCTTGTAATCAAACTAAGCTTCAGTATCCCTGCAGCAAGGGTGGATGTGATTCGGTAGCTTGATCATCTCTATAAAGCCTAAAAAAAAAGTTTACTTTTCTAGGCACTACAACCATTTGGAAACTGTGAACCTGGAAGTGCTCTGTGATAAGTCCTTCTGGAATTATTTTCAAGTGTAGATCAATTTTTTTTCTCCAATAGAAATTTTTATTTGTACATGTAATAAACAGCAATCTGGAGTAAGCTCTAATTAAATCTCTGTGATATGCTTAATCAATCTGAAGACCTCTTTTCAAAAAAATTTAATCAATGGGCACTCCCCCAAATATGCAGCATGGTTCCTTTGTCTTTACCACATTTCCAACATACTGTATATCAGGGGATGATGGAAACCATTTCTTTAATTTGGCTGCAGTGGCATACCAGTTGGTTAAAAGCTTGTATAATGTCTCCTGGAATCTATTTTATGAGCTAAAATACAAGCATTTGTCCACTGTTCATCTGTAAAGGTAGTGTTGAATGCCAATTCCCAATCTGAAAGAAATCTGACTTTATCCTCTTTAGCTGAATTTTGTAACCATTTGTATATTAAAGTCGTTGTTTCTACCACTAGTCCTTTTAAGCAATTGGATTTAAAGGGAATCAATGATCTGAAAAATTCTTCCCAGTGGAAGAATGGATATAGGTGTGTAGTTGGACATACTGTAAGTCCAATGGGTAAGGACAGGTGAGGTTAACTCACCCTTCGATTTTTCAAAGCTTTTACATTTACCTCTTTCTATACAGTGTGTAACTACTAAAGGAGTTCTGGTATCTTTAGTTGCAGTTTTGTTCAGAACCCGGCTGGGGATGAAGTCTGGGTTATGTACTATAGGAGTTAACGGCCCAGAAGAGGAAGATATGTCATGCATTTTAGAAACCCTGTGGAACACTGCTGGAGTAGGTTCAATCAACGGACGATGTTTTGCTTGTGGTGGGCATGTATCCCATGGAACCCATGGTAAAAATTTATGTAGGGTGAAGCTTCCCAGGATCTCTAGGCCTACCCAGCCTTTATTGTCTTTGTGACAATTCCAATCAACTACTCTAGCTAAGTGTGTTGCAAAAAAATGAGCATTCCTATGCCACCTGTAGTTTTAGATTGAGAGAATAGTTGTAAGTTGATTCTTGGTCTTTTTATGGGACCAAATAAAGGTGCAAACAACTGAATGTAGTTGCTTAAAGAAGCTGGTAGGTATGTCAATAGCTAGTATATGAAAATTATATTAAATCCTAGGTAGAATTGTCATTTTAAAGTGTTACTAAACCCAAAACAGTAAAATCAGTCTGTATATGCAGTAAACCATGCTTATTATACTCACTATGGAAACTAGGGAGTTAATCCTCTGCATTGTGTAAAAAGGCTATTTGATCCTGTTTTCTCTGCCCCTCCTCTTGTTCAAATGTCTACATCTTATCTCCTGATAAGACAGACTGAACCCATAGCGACATGCACATGCTCAGTTTAATGTGGATTGCTAGAAGTTTTTTTTTTTTTTTTCTTGGGAGACTGCATTTGATCAGCACAGGCCAATCAGCATTGTCCAGACAGAGGTCATGGGTTTTGCATCCTCCTAGAGCAAAAAGAAAACTCCTCCTACAAGCTTTAACCAGTGCTTTGCTGAACACTGATAGCAGACACAAATCTGCTCTAACTGTTGATGAGAAAAGGTATTTAGCAGTTTATATTTACTAAAATAATTGCACTTCCATTTTCTGTGGGGGACCAGATATGGTGAATGCAGGGTTGTGGATTTAGTAACACTTTAACTGCTACGCCCAACCAAACCATGAGAAGGGTTTCATCACCCAATTATTAAGATCCTGGGAAACTCTATTTAGAAGGGGTTTATAGTTAGTTTGAAAAGGTTGGCTAAGTTAGATGTGATCCACACCCCCAGATAGTTGAGAGCCTTGGGTACCCCTTTGAATGGGCAGTTTCACTGTGTTCCCTGCAAAATAATCTGCGGAACAGATACATTAAGGGCCTCTGATCTAGTGTAATTTATCTTTAGGTTAGATACACTATATTGCCAAAAGTATTGGGACACCTGCCTTTACACGCACATGAACTTTAATGGCATCCAAGTCCTAGTCCAGAGGGTTTAATATTGAGTTGGTCCTCCTTTGCAGCTATAACAGCTTCAACTCTTCTGGGAAGGCTGTCCACAAGGTTTAGAAGTGTGTCTATGGGAATGTTTGACCATTCTTCCAGAAGCGCATTTGTGAGGTCAAGCACTGATGTTGGACGAGAAGGCCTGGCTCACAGTCTCCACTCTAAATCATTCCAAAGGTGTTCTATCGGTTTGAGGTCCGGACTCTGTGCACGTCAGTCAATTTCCTCCACCCCAAACTCGCTCATTCATGTCTTTATGGACCTTGCTTTGTGGAACAGGAAGGGGCCATCCGCAAACTGTTCCCACAAAGTTGTGAGCATGAAATGTCCAAAATAGCTTGGTATGCTGGCGCTTTAAGAGCTCCCTTTGCTGGAACTAGGGGGCAAAGCCCAACCCTTGAAAAACAACCATTACCCCCCCTCTACCAAACTTTACACTTGGTACAATGCAGTCAGACAAGTACTGTTCTCCTGGCAACTGCCAAACCCAGAAGTGTCCATCGGATTGGATGAAGCTGCTCAGCCATGGAAACCCATTCCATGAAGCCCTCTACACACTGTTGTTGTGTTAATCTGAAGGCCACACAAAGTTTGGAGGTCTTTAGCTATTGACTCTGCAGACAGTTGGCAAATTTCTGCCCACTGTGCACTTCAGCATGCGCTGGCCCTACTCTGTCATTTTATGTGACCTACCACTTCGTGGCTGAGTTTCTGTTGTTCCCAGTTTCTTCCACTTTTGTTAAAACACCACGAACAGCTGACCGTCGAATATTTAGTAGCAAGGTAATTTCACGGATGGACTTATTGCACAGGTGGCAACCTATCCCGGTACCACACTTGAATTCACTGAGCTCCTGAGAGCGACCCATTCTTTCACAAATGTTTGTAGAAGCAGTCTGCATGCCTTGGTGCTTGATTTTATATACATGTGGCCATGGAGGTGATTGGAACACCTAAATCCAATGATTTGGAGGGGTGTCCCAATATTTTGGGCAAAATAGTGTATGTGGTATTGCTGGTGTGATGCAGGAGGATGGAACTCAGGTATTCACCTTGTTCAGCTCTGAACATATGGATTCCACCATGCACCATGCTAGCAGGTATGTGGTGGTACTAAAGACACCTGTTGAGACCACTAATCAGCCAATCCTCTGCAGCAGCTGAGGGGAGCCAAAGCGTCTGCATCATGTACTGAACTGAATTGAAATACGTTATTTACAAAGATCTTTTTTTACCAGCAGTATACAGCATAAGTAAGAGGAGGGTGAAGCATTTAGAGCAAATTAATATTTAGCCTTTACTTACACTTTAAAATAACAAAAAAATTAGAGTTTTGATATAAATGTAAATTCCAGATATTACAGTACAGAATACAGGAACTGAATCTTAAACCATAGGTTATATGCTGCTACCTTCAGATGACTAGACACTGGAAAAAGCTTTGCTGGGCCCTATCTTAGCCAGATTTGTCAACTGCCTGTCTTAACCTCCCTGGCGGTATTCCCGAGTGTAGCTCGGGGTGAAATTTCAGTACCAAAAGCGGTATCCCCGAGCTACAGTCGGGCTTACCATGCGGCGTTGCTCAGGGATTCCCTGCAGCGCTTACCTTGTCCTTCGCTCCCGCAATGTCCCTCCTGCAGCGTCCCTGGCCATCTCCTCCAGCCGATGCCGGCATCCGGCTTCTGTGTTTCGGTCCCTGTGACATCGGGACGTACGGGGGCCGAAACCGGCGGCAAATTTAAAAATTTTAAAAACTGTCTTTTTTGGTAAACGAATATTACATAGCAAAACATTGCTGTTTCAAAGCATTTCACATACATTTTGTCCCTAGTGCTTTGTCCTGTGCCCTGACTGCATTTTGACTGTTCTTTCTGACTGGAAACTTAGAAAAGTCCAAAAAGCGTCCTTTTAGGTCAAAAGCAGTTTTAGACCGGCTAGAGAACAGCGATAGTAAATCAGAACCACTTGCAGAATTGAGTGATAATGATTTTGGGGAAATTCGTCATCAGACACTGAAAACGATTTTGCGACTTTGCTCAGCGATAAGCGAACTTGGCGCTATATTTCAAATTTCAATGTTTTTGGTTTGAATATATTATTGAATTAAATTTATTATTATATTATTTTTTATGATTATTTATTAAATTATAATTTATGATTTTGTGTTTCAAGTTTAATCATATCCGGAATGTTTACTAGACTCTTGTTCGGACAGATTTCAGTGAGTTATTCCTAAAAATTACAGGCCTACAATAAAAAAAACTACATATTTCCATGCAAAATAATGGTACCGCTTTCAGCACCAAAAATCTGAAATAATCATACCGCCAGGGAGGTTAAAGTGGTTGACAGTACAAGAGTACTGGCCCTTGTACTGTACTGCGTCCTGATTCTAGACAGTAGAACGCAATACATCATACTCGTGACAAGATAATATAATTGGTGACCCAAAATACCATAATGAGTGTGATACTCCTCGAGTACTTTCCCTCTTCATATCTGCATAGAGATGGTAGTTTAGATAAGCATTCAAGTTTCGAATAAGACAATTCATTACAATACTAAGAAGCCTATTTCTAAAGGTGTTTACCTTGTATCTGCATTTTGCCCTAAAGAGGTGTTGGATTTTCTTAAAGCAGCAGCATGGCAACAGTAAGGCCCTAAAGCCTAGTACACACGATCAGAAAATAGTACAAAAAATACTGCTTTCAAAACGATTGTACGATAATTTAATTGTTAGTACACAGCTTTCATTCTAAATTATTTGAAGGGAGAAGCACAAAAATGTTTCTATCGTACGATTTCCGTTTAATCAGAACAGTTTTCATCCGAAAATACAATACATCACTTTCAAATTTTTATTCTGTCATTCATCCGATATTCTTATTGTGTGTACATTGCTTAAGACTGCTTTATAATTGGGTCTTCAAGTATTATTTATTGATATAAATATTGAAACCAGCATGACCAATGACTAGAAGGGGACCTGTAATCCATCACTGCAGATGTGCCCAAGGCAGCTAGTCTCCAACGGTCCCCTCAAAAGGATCTCATTAGTAGCAAACTCTCTCCTGTATCCTGAGAAAACCCTTTGGTGGGTAACCAAAATCGGAAGTGCTCACATCGTGCACAAAGAGACATAAACTTTATGGCTAAGCTAATCTGCCTGGGTTTGGTTTGTAAATAGTTTGAATCTTGAGAACATTGCAATGAGCTCTGTTGAAGTTCACGGGGGGGGGTATTTTTTATTAAATTCTAACCAATTGAAGGATTAACAAGGAAGGTATAGTCAAACCACATGGTGGCTGCGAGCCCACATTTTTAAGGAAAAGGGCTGGGTTACACATTCCTCCAAATTATTAGCTTTTTTTGATTACTCTGGCCAGGAGAAAACACTATGCACTGCACTTTAGGTGTTTCATATTTCTGGTGGTAAACCTGCAAAGTTTAGCTTTTATGATTTTTTTGGCATGCTCATTGTCACATTTCAACAACTGTTTTTCCCCAATTTTTTGCGGTCACAAAAGAATAGTAGACGTGCCGGAGTTATGTTTTGTTCAGTTAATTGTTGAATGAACAAATATGATATTTGGAGAAAACAAAAGCGTCAGTCACCTATAATATTTAAAGTCAGGGAAACCATTATATTTTACTTAATTTCTCATAAATACAATATAAATTATAACAAAACCAACTTTTTTTTCTTTGTTTGCTGACAGAATGTATTTACAAAAGAGAAGAATATATGGTTACCAATCCATGTTACTGTATCATTCAACAGGCTTTGAGAACCCCACGATTAACAAGAAGTGTACACCCTGTGTGCTAGAAGATTAAGGGTAGACACATCATAGTGATATGTGAACATTTTATTCACCCCTTTAAAGGTATTTAAAAAGAAATATAGTGTAAAAGTCTAATGCACTGTCTACTAAATCTAGGGTGTGATAACAGCTTTCTAAAGTGAGTTTATTTTTATCCAAATTTGTGAGAATAGATAGCAAAATATTGTAGATTTCATACACTTTACAATATAAATGCACCGCCACTACCTAAAGGGCACATATAGGGTTTTATTCACTAAAACTGGAGAGTGCAAAATCTAATGCAGCTGTGCATGGTAGCCAATTCTAACCTCAGCTTGTTCAATTAAGTATTGACAATAAAACCTGGAAGCTGATTAGTTTGTATACAGCGCTGCACCAAATTTTGCACTCTCCAGTTTTAGTAAATCACTCCACAATGTTCTCAGTGATTACATATTTTAAGCCTATTAATGCATTGTTAACTTAGCCCCGGTTCACACTGCTGCAACTTATCATGCGACTTGCGACACAAAGTTGTATGACAAGTCAAAACAAATTAATTCCAATGTGACTAAAGTCACAGCAACAAAAAAAGAAAGGGTCCTGCACTACTTTTCTGTGAGGCTGGTACGACTAGAGTGTCATAGACTGCAATGTTAAATCACAAAACTTGCAAAGAAATCGCAAGCAAGTCGCACAACTTTGGTGTTGCAGTGTGAATGTAGCCTTAAAGGGATTGTAACGGTTTAAATATTTTTTTTTAAAACAACAAACATGTTATACAATGGTATTGCACAGAGCAACCCCAAAACTCCTCTTCTGGAGTCCTCCGCTTGCTATGAGTGCACATGTGTGTGCTCGGTCCTGAGCCAAGCTGCGAGAGTCCATAGACACATGCAGCGTGGTTTGCCCCCTATCCCCCCCACTCTCTGCTCACAGGATTTGATTAACAGCAGCAGGAGTCAAAGGCTCCCACTGCCTCAGCAAAGCCTGTGAGAGTGGAGGGAGAGGAGAGAGACTCTACAGATGGGCACAGCGCTGGATCCATCCTTAGCAGGGTGAGGGGGTGATACGAATACTGGGACATATTTTACCTTAAAGTGTTACTAAACCCAGGACCCTGCATTCACTCTATCTGGTCTCTCACAGTACACACTACATGGAAATGCAATTATTTTAGTAAATATAAACTGCCAAATACTTTTTCTCATCAGCAGTTAGAGCAGTCTTGTGACTTCTTTCAGTGTCCAGTAGAGCACTGGTTAAAGCTTGTAGACAGAGTTTTCTTTCTACTCTAGGAGGATGTACAATCCCTGACCTTTGCCTGGACAGTGCTGATTGGCCCTCTGCTGATCACATGCACTCTGCCAAGAAAAAAAAAACTCTCTAGCAACACACTCCAAACTGAGCATGTGCAGAGTGTCTCCATTAAATGTCTTATCAGGAGATAAGAGGGAGAGACTGAAAGAAGGGGAGGATCAAAGAAGTCAGGATCAAACAGCATTTTTAAACAATGCAGAGGATTCACCCCTTAGGTTCCACAGTGAGTATAACAAGTATGCTTTTCTGCATATAGACTGATTTTACTTTTGTGGGTTTAGTAACACTTTAATGCAGGGAATGCATTATGCTAAACATATATTGACTCTACAGCCACTTTAACGTAATCCTTGAAGTGATTTAATTTTGTAAATGCTTGTGTTTCCATATTTTTGTTATTATATTAAAAAGGACGTTTTTTAGATTATCCCCTGCATTCAGGCTGTGTTTCTGCTTAAGTGAGCCTGTGCCCATTCTATGTATATTAAACTACGTACATATTTCTAATGATGTATAAATGAGCATTAAATCTAGACCTGTAGCTGCATGTATTGTGGAGAAATATGTCCTCAAATTCACAGCTGAAGCACTGAAATCACATCTCTTCTTCCCTTTTTTTTTCTATTGCATCAGGGACTTTCCTTTACTTGATGAGTAAGCCATGCTAAATGCCATTAGTCTGTCCAGTGAGACTAAATGGCCAGCAAGGGCATTCTCTTAGAATGGCAAAAGTGGGTACAAACCTTTGGGACCACTTTCGTGGGATTGCGGCCGCCACCCGCCCTCCCCTCTCAAATGGGCTTGTTTGTAGTGGTAAATGGTGGGTTTGTCATGTGTGAGAAAATTTGGTGTTGGCCCCTTTAAATTTTGTTAAGCAGAATTCCTGGGATCCAATTGGGAGTCACGGAAGTTTCTGGAGCATTGGCTGACAGAATATAAGGGGCACCTGGATCATTTGGATCAGTGGCCAGCCTGAAAGCAGAAGAGCTCCTCCCCCCCCCCTTTTTTTGTCGTGCGCACTTTGTAAGGTGCTGTCACCCTGGAGCCAGGGGGGACATTCTCGGCAGTGCAGATGTTTTATGTGATGGCTCGAGTTCCAATAACTGAGGCAGAAGAAGGTGTTATATTATATTTTGCATGTCTGAATTTCATCAACGGTTATTGTAGTTTTGTACATGGTTTATTTTGTGTAATACCAAAATAGTGCCGCAATTTCTCGCCATAATCTGCCTAATGGTTTCTTTCTTAATGGTCGTATTTGGGGAATGTTCTGGTCATGGGGGGGGGATGCAGTCTGCAATCCCACAGAGGGTGGCAGTTGATGAAGCCTAGCCACAAAGCTAGGAAAAATAAGTTGCAAAGTGAAATTAAATTAGAAAGACAGAGAAGAGGCTTTTATGGCAAAAAATATATTAGCATGCATCTTGCAGTGCCTAGTCCTTAGATCACTATACTTTTATACCTTTGCATGATGACTTGGAAACTTCAAGATGGCTGTGAATTGACAGGGTCCTCGCAGGTCTTGAAGACTCCATCACTGCATGGTGATACCACAATGAAGGTCAGCAACAAGACTGGTGATGGTAGGCCCAGGCTGTGGTAGTGGATCGCCATTCTCCACCAATGTAACAGGAAGGGATACACAATGGTGGAGTAAGGTAAGGTAAAAGGGTTTAACAAAGTTTTTTTTTTTTTTTTTAAATTAAACAATTGGTGAATGAACGGAAGCAAGTAGACGGGAGAGAGTATGGTAAGGAAGGGGATTTTATTTTTTTAGGCTTTAAGTACATGGGCTTTTGCCACTAATAACACAAAATATTGTGAGTTGAAAGTCAAACAGGTTTTGTTTCCCCTTTAAGATGTTCAGTGCTGATAGTGAATTGAAAACATGTTATATTCATTTGACTAGTAGCCAAGACTATTTTGTAAAGAAATGTAATAAAAATTAATTAAACAAAATAGCTCATCCCATCTTTCTTAGCTATAATTTACATTCCTTTTCAAAAACAGTCTATGTCCTATTGATTTTTAATAGCGTGACATGCAATTAAGTATAATAGCTGATTTTCTAACAGACTCTGCAATTGCTATGTACAACGGAATACTAAATGAACTTCTGTAACATCTGCAATTTTAAATTAACGCATTCATTGAGGTATTTTTTTTCATCAGCAGACTTCAAAGAGGCTTGCAAAGTAACAAATGTAACATATCATTTGTATCCTGAAAGCATTTGGTATAAAAATTGAAAACAAGTCCAATTAAATTATGCCATTTACAGACTGAATTTTAATAACCGGACTGCATGCATGACATGGCATGACCAACTCTGAGATTTGGGTTGGTCAAAGAGGTTTTCCAGCCTGCAGGAATCTAAGGGAAGATGGTCAAATGCAGTCTGAAGGATTCATTCGTGAAGAGCTGGCCTGTGATTTCTGGTGTTACTCAGAGTGTCCACTGGAAAAAGGAAAGAGGGAGGTGGGAGAACCCTTATAGTATACTAAATTGTTTCAAAAAGGATGGATGATTCAAAGTGGTTCCACAATAGGAATGACTTGCTATGGTCACTCCATAGGGTAGCAACATGCAGCTTTCCAAGTATATGGGTGGAGAAAACCTGTCTGAACCCAGGATAAAGGTGGTCACTCTCTATGCCTGAAAGATTCCCATCCAGAGTTTTCTGCGGGGCTCTAAGGTGCCCAAAGTTATACATTTAGGAACACGTCAAACTCATCTGCATAAGGAACATTACATGTCTTTTATTTCACCAAATAAAACAAGTTTTGTGGTTATAACTGTTCCTCACTTCACAAGGATATCTGTAGGTAAAAGTTCCTTAGGGAATATTGCATATTAAGAATAGCCAAGAAGCTTAATAAAATCAGTACTAAAAGGATAATAATGCATAGGGTCACTAACACAATTGTAAGTTAAAATATATCCTGTAACACTATAAGTTATAGGATGGAAAAAAAACAATATAAATTATAGATGGACTAAAGGTTATAACTCTACCTTGAGCTTACTGTAATATGATTGAGAAGTGGGAAATGTACAGAAACAAGATACTTTGTGACAACACAGTCAAACAGTGAAGAGCCTAAATTGGAACGATAACTAGTTTGGCCAATAGCTGGGGTGCCAGCTGTGGAGTTATATATTGTTGAAATGTACTGTAAATAAATCCTGCAAGAGGTATATTGATTATAAAGGGTGTCTAGCACAAGTATGAAAATAAGGAAACAAAAAACATTTACTAAGTTCTCTGAGTCTTTTTTTTAATCAAAGTATCCAAAAGTATATGTTGCTTTCTGGATAAGATTAAAACCTGCATCCTACGATAACAGCTGGAGACTGCAGGACTAAATCTTATTGGACAATACAGGCAGTTGTTATTTCAGACCAAATTAAAGGTGGACTCCACACCACGCAGTTTTGGACTGAGTAAGCAAGGGTTAGATAATCTTTTAAGTTTTGGTTACTCTGTCACTGTTGGTGACATGTTTTCTCACTTCCTATTAGTAGGAAAAGACACATGTCCCCATTGGAAGATGTCCTTACATCACCCTTTCCAGTAACAACGGTCAACGAAGGGGCACATTTTAGCTGGAGTTGTATGTAAATGAGAACACATTTTTAAAGTAGGTATCAAATATGTTATCCGAAGCTATTTTAAGGTGATGGTCGCCAGGAATATAAAGATGAATTTTCCTAACATAGATAGGATTAAAACCTGACAAAGGATGTAACCTTTCTCCACTCCATCACAAAATGAGAAAAATATTTGGCTGGAGTGCCAATAATGAACTTGCCTCCCGTTGTCCTCACATAAAAAACACTCTTATTCTGTCTTATTCTGTCGACTTTGTAATTATAGTGTTTAGCAGTGGAGCTACAATTTGTAAGACAGGCAGACATATTAGGAAACAAGAGAAGATCTTTCTAAAGCAATGAGATATCCCCACTTAAACAGCTGTAATTGCAAAAGGTTTTCCTTCACCTTCTGAGTCCCATGACAGCTTCAAAATGTTGGACTTTTGTACTTTCTGTACCAGAGACAACAGAACCTATAGAGAGTTTGAAACTCCCACAGGGGGAGATACAGACAGTAATAAAACAAGGGTTCTGCATTCTATCCAAAACTAGAAAAAAAGGACTTATACTTTAAGTTTAACTCCCATGTAAAAGTATTCAGTGAGCTGCTGATACTATCCTGCAAATACTGCAACTGTGCCTAAAGGAAATCTATGAGGACAGATACGTAGGGCTGCTGTTGCCAACAATGTTTGTAAAGGCACAACTTCTGGGACAGTATTTCTGATCCTTACTTCAAAATAGCCATTGACTTGGAACTTGCTCTATGACTGTTCCAGACCATGACTCGCCAGGATAACAGCATCATATCTTGCATCTTGTTAAGCCAAGCCTGCAATGGTAGCTATCATATTTCTGATTTTGTGCTGCCTGGGTCCCTGTCCCCATGTGACCATTTTAAAAATGAAAAGCAATAATGTGCATGAGAGAGATGAAGAGCATTACATCATTAACTTCATCCTATACATGCACCATATGAAACAACACACCCTTCTAGCAAAATCTTAGGAAAAAGCTTTTTTTCGCCTTGGAAAACAACTCATTTTGTACGGCTTGTGCGTGAATTAAAGCACACGACATCATAAGCTTCATCTTATGCATGGCAATATGACATCTTGTAGTTACAGGATTTCTATGAAGGCAATGGTAAAATTGGCTTCTCATGGGGCATCTGTGTGGCCGGGGCAAGCCACCACTGCCTTCAGGGAAATCAGAAAGTGGTCAATAAAAAAGGTAAGTAAGGGTTTGTTCACACTTGACTAATTTCTAACTCTTGCCAAATGCCCTTATAGCGTTTGCCAGGTGTTAGACAGGCATTTGAGGAAGCATTTTTAACGCTCCTCAAGTGCTCCCCAAACGCCCTGTGCATGTTTTGAGGCAGTTGATAGGCGTTTGCCAAGCGTTAAAACCACACCACCAATGCCTATAATGAAGTTTAATGGTATTAACGCTCTGCAAATGCCTTGCAAAGGCCTGACATGCGTTTGAGGAGCATCACCATAGACTTGAATGGGAGGCTTCAACGCCTCCTGACTTGACATAAGGGCCCTGATTCACTATTGGGCGTGGGCGCATATTTATGGGCTTAAGCCCAATTTTCATGGGCGTCCGTCATTTTTTACCCTGCAACCTAATTCACTATTGAGCAGAGCCCATAAGCAGATGCCCAATCTAATTCACAAAAAGACACACGCCCGAAATCAGACTCACAAAACAGACTTGCTAAGAAGCACGTCTAAAACCATGAAAAATCACTGCAGAGACATGTTCACTTAGAAATTTGCTTTGCCAAATATCAGGACTTCACTTTAAACAATATCTGCTATTTCCAAAAAAATTAAGAATGTGTTAAAAATCGTTTTTTTCAAGGAAATCGACACAGTAAAAATCTAGAAGCCCGTGCAGTGTCTTTGGCAGATACAACTGAGCATGTGCAGAACACCTTTTAGACTTCTGCCATGGGCGTTTGCTTTTTAGCCACTGACTAATAGTGAATCTTACTGTGGATTCCTCTGACAGCCGGCACTCGCTCGCGTCTATTGTGTTTAATAAACAGCACTCGGCATATCTTCATGTAATCTAACTAGATTTCCTTAGTTCTAGTGATTCTATTTTTGTTTCTTATCCTTTATAATTATTTCTGTAATGATTTTACTTATTTCAAAGGTCTAGATAATATTTATTTTGACAGCTGAATGTAATAATAAAGGTCCGCAATAAAAAAAAAAAAAAAAAAAAAAAAACAGCGTGGGTCCCTCCTCTCATCCTTACCAAGCCCTTCAGGTCTGGTATGGATATTAAGGGGGAACTCCATGCTGAAATTAAAAAAAAAAACAGCGTGGGTCCCCCTCAATATCCATACCAGACCCTTATCCGAGCATGCAGCCCGGCAGGTCAGGAAAGGGGGGGGACGAGCGAGCGCCCCCCCCCTCCTGAACCATACCAGGCCACATGCCCTCAACATGGGGGGGTGCTTTGGGGCAGGGGGGCTCCCCCCCAAAGCACCTTGTCCCCATGTTGATGAGGACAAGGGCCTCTTCCCCACAACCCTGGCGGGTGGTTGTGGGGGTCTGCGGGTGGGGGGCTTATCAGAATCTGGAAGCCCCCTTTAACTAGGGGGCCCCCAGATCCCGGCCCCCCCCCTACGTGAACGAGTCTACGGTACATGGTCCAGCAGACTTATTCACAAAAAAACTAAGTGTGGTGTAAAAAAAACACAGTACAGGGTCTTTGACAAGTCCTTTATTAAAACAATGTCCCCCGAAGTAGATCCAACGTCAATCGCGGCGGCAGGGACCCGAAAAAAGAAAAAAAAAAAAAAAAAAAAAAAAAAAGTTCCGCTCCCGTCCGAGGCTTCCAGCCTTGTGAAGAAGAGGCTAGCTGACACTTCTTATATAGGTATGAGGCGGGGCCAGCCGGGGACATCATCCGAGTGACCCGCCCCATGTCACATGCTTGCTGTTCCCGGCTGGCCCCGCCCCATAGCTATATAAGAAATGTCAGACTGTCTCCTGCATTCAGCTAGTTAGCCTCAGTGGAGAGACAGGGTGACATTTCTCAAATAGGTAAGGGGCGGGGATGATGTGCCCGGCTGGCCCCGCCCCATACCTATATAAGAAATGTCAGCTAGCCTCTTCTTCACACGGCTGGAAGCCTCGGACGGGAGCGGAGCCTTTTTTTTTTTTTTTTTTTTTTTTTGGGTCCCTGCCGCCGCCGCCGCCGCCGCCGTGATTGACGTTGGATCTACTTCGGGGGACATTGTTTTAATAAAGGACTTGTCAAAGACCCTGTACTGTGTTTTTTTTACACCACACTTAGTTTTTTTGTGAATAAGTCTGCGGGACCATGTACCGCAGACTCGTTCACGTGGGGGGGGGGCCGGGATCTCGGGGCCCCCTTGTTAAAGGGGGCTTCCAGATTCTGATAAGCCCCCCACCCGCAGACCCCCACAACCACCGGCCAGGGTTGTGGGGAAGAGGCCCTTGTCCTCATCAACATGGGGACAAGGTGCTTTGGGGGGGGAGCCCCCCCTGCCCCAAAGCACCCCCCCATGTTGAGGGCATGTGGCCTGGTATGGTTCAGGAGGGGGGGGGGGCGCTCGCTCGCCCCCCCCCCTTTCCTGACCTGCCGGGCTGCATGCTCGGATAAGGGTCTGGTATGGATATTGAGGGGGACCCACGCTGTTTTTTTTTTTAATTTCAGTGTGGAGTTCCCCCTTAATATCCATACCAGACCTGAAGGGCTTGGTAAGGATGAGAGGGGGGACCCACGCTGTTTTTTTTATTATTTATTTAATTCACGGAAATAATTTGAAATTCAGCTGTCAGTGGGAAACCCGGATGACAGCTGAAACATTCCTTCTGTCCCTGCAGAGAGCTCCGCTATTATATTTGACATTAAAAAGTATAGAGACTGCAACATTGTATCTATTTGTATCCATTCCGGATATAGATGTTTTTATTCGGATACAAATAGATACAATGTTGCAACCTTTATACTTTTTAATGTCAAATATAATAGCGCAGCTCTCTGCAGGGACAGAAGTAATTACTTTGCTATTATATTTGCAGGCCGTAGACGGGGCGAAAATCGAAAAAAAATTTTACCATTGGTGGTAACGTCGGCCCATTGAACAACCGAATTTTTTATTTTTTTTAAAACGGTCAGTTTTCGCCCCATCTATGGCCTGCATTTTTCTTTTTCTTATTCTTTTTTTTTTATTCTTCTTTTTCTTGCAGGTCATGGCTCATGTGCAGATTTTTTATCTGTTAAAAGATCAGCCAATTTGCCGATCATTGCAGCTAAAATCGGCCGATCTGCAAAATCGGCCAATTTTTATCCAAATTTACCAATTAAAAAAAGTTGCAAAATCCCCAAAAATGGCTGACCAATTAACCCACTAACGGGCCGAAAATCAGCCGATTTTTTTTGCGGACGATTTTAGACCCATGTAAAGCAGGCCATAGATGGGTCTAAAATCGGCCGATTTTTCTGCCGAAAAAAAAAATGGAACGATTTTCGGGCCGTTAGTGGGTTAATTGGTCAGCTGTTTTTCGGGATTTTGGCACATTTTTTTTATCAGTAAATTTGGAACAAAAAATTTTCAACTTTACTGGTAAACAAAATATGCTAAAATCCCAAAAAATGGCCGACCAATTATCCCAATAACGGAAGAGGCCCTTGTCCCCATTAACATGGGGACAAGGTGCTTTGGGGGGGAGCCCCCCTTCCCCAAAGCACCCCCCCATGTTGAGGGCATGTGGCCTGGTATAGTTCAGGAGGGGGGGGGGCGCTCGCTCGTCCCCCCCCTTTCCTGACCTGCCGGGCTGCATGCTCGGATAAGGGTCTGGTATGGATTTTGGGGGGATCCCCAAGCTGTTTTTTTTTATTTCAGCGTGGAGTTCCCCCTTAATATCCATACCAGATCCGAAGGGCTTGGTACGGATGTGAGGGGGGACCCCACGCTTTTTTTTTTTTTTGTACATTCAGCTGTCAGTGGGGAACCCCGCTGACAGTTGAAACATTAACACATGGCTGTCGCTCCTACAATCCCGCATGAGTTATGTTATCAACTCATGCAGCATTTTAGTAGCGAAAACCAATGCAGCGCTCATGTTTCAGCTGTCGGCGGAGTTCCCCACTGACAGTTGATGTAAAAGTATTGCAGGGAATTATAAACAATTTGTAAAAAACACGGCGTGGGGTCCCCCCTCTCATCCATAATAAGCCCTTCGGGTCTCGTATGGATGTTAAGGGGTAACTCCACGCTGAAATTAAATAAAAAACAGCATGGGGTACCCCCCAAAATCCATAACAGATACTTATCTGAGCATGCAGCCCAGCAGGTCAGGAAAGGGGGGGGACAAGCGAGCGCCCCCCCCCCCCCCCCTCCTGAACCATACCAGGCCACATGCCCATAACAAATTATTCAAACATTTGTAAACAGACCAATTAACTGAAATGGTTTGGCATTTGTACCCCAAATATGACGTTCCCTGAGGCATTGGTAAACCGAGGTACGCCTGTATTAGTATTGCAATCCTTTGTATTGGGATACATAGAACCAACATACATCTGAATTGGCAACATAGCACAACATTTATGTCACATTGGAGATATCTGGTAGTTACACTGAACTTGCCCAGGGACCTAAGATTGATTCACAGCACAGAAATACAGGCTGGGTTAGCAATGTAGCTCCGTGGATTAGTGGTTAGCACTACTGCCTCACAACTCTAGGGTTGTCGATTTGAATCCCAACCCCGGTGAGGAAGTAGCATGATCTCCGTGTGTGGCTGTCTTCAAATAGATGTTCTGGCAACATCTTTGCTTTCTGTCTAAATGATCCCTAAAATGTGAATTAGAATGAGGCCTTGTCTGTTGAAACACCTTCAAAGCTGCACCTTATGTGAATGTCATACAATGGAATGTCATACAATGGGATAAGAGCCTGGAGGACTAATAGATTTGATAATGATGGTTTACACTCCATCCACTTTTGTGAAGGATTTGGCAAGCAAAGAGCTGACAGAGAGAGAGAAAGTCTGCAAAGTCGCACCCTATTGTATGCTATTAGAGCGACCACATGGGTGTGTTTCAAACATTGATTTCTATAGTACATATAGTATATGTATGTAGTATATAGTAGTACATGTACTACTTTAGTGGCAATTTGCATAGAGATCTGTGTCAGATGTCTTGAAAATTGCATTGAAATGGTCAATTTTACTGTAAGTCGCAGGATTTGTAAATCCGCTTTGCTTAGAGTGTAATGTTTGGTGAAGTTTGATTTCTGGAGTGTTTTGCCAATTGATGGGAAATTCACCATACTAGTCAAATCGATTTGTCATTTTCAGTATTGCATACAAGATGTGGTCATGTGACTGTCTTAACTCATGCGAGAATCTGGAGGGAATTGTGACCATAGTAGCAATAAAGGTTCCAATTGGGGTTCCCTTTCACATCCCTGCTCAATGTTCTGTTGTATGCTGCACACGTACATTTCACTGTATATTTCTTTCTGATTTGTGGGGCCTGTATACCAAGGGTTAATGCAGGTAGGTAGCGGATTCATCAGGTGAAAACACTTTCACTGACCAAATTAAGGTCAGTGGTGGGTGAGGCTTCATTGGGTGTGGGGCCTTGTTTGGCACGCTCCAAATACAACCTAGCTTATATAAAGATGTGCAGTAGGGAGTGATTTGGCCTGTTACTAGGCCGGGTGGTTTGTGACTAAGTCCTTGCTTGTAGTGGTTTGGGGGAAGAAGAGATTTTGTGCTGAATTGCCCCAGACACCACTCAGGCTGTGTTTGGAAGTGGGCTGGAAATGTTTGCATATTTTTGGCCTTGTAAAGTGTGTTTGTGTGTTATTGCACAATGATTGTGTTTTTTCTCTTTGCATTGAAAGCCTCACACATGTCAATCGTTTTGTTTAAAATCTGCTCTTGTTTTAATTTTGCTTGCTTATTTAGACTCCAATGCATTTTTCTGACAAACCTGCTGACAAATGTATGTGTAGGGGGTTTGTAGAGGTGGGAGGGTTTTTTTTTCACATGCTTTGTTTTCTTGATATTTTGATCTGTAGACTTTTTTTTGTGAATGGATCTTCATACTAAATGATTGTGTAAGTAAATCTTATGTGCACGAAAATGTTACTTTATTCATCTTCCCCTTTGTTTCCTGCTATAACCTGAGCACACACAGTTCACTAGAAGTATCTTTAGATTGTAAGCTCTTATGAGCAGGAGTGTTTTATTTTTGCCACGTGAATCCTATTTTTGTGACTCACCAAGATATTGACTGTACCTACTTGTTCCTGCTGACCAAATAAATGAAGATATATTTGATCAATAAATGTTTGACCGATGTTTTTGTGTTTATTTTATGTTCAATATATGAACAACCTTAATAGTTACTGTGTATACTTATATAATCTGCTCAAATGTAGCTTGTAAGAGCGTGAATATGCAAGTGTGTGCAAACTGGCTTTTTCAAAACCAAAAAAAAAAAAAAACCCACTTGCACCACAATATTGTTATGTACTAATGAATGTCACATTCACTGTGCAGCCAGCTACAGGTTTTCTACAATTCAATTTACAGTAATAAAATAGTCCACACTTTGTTGATTTTTGGCCTTTGGCAACAAATATTAGCCAAGGTTAAAAAAAACAAATCAATAAGAAACACACATTTGCAAAAGCTATCATAGCCGTGCATAGAAATGCGCGATTGCAAACAAATAAGCACCAAACAGGTGTCCGCATGGAGCATGAACGGCTATCCTGGAAGTCCGTCATCACGTGCGCACGCACCCGGAAGTGGTTGGAGGTTTTGTGTTGGTTGAAAATTTTGATAACTTTATTGGCATTTGGACATGGCGAGAGCACAGTTCTCAACTGAGGAGATGATCCTTATATGTAAAGTAACTGTGGCCATTGCAAATATGTTTATAACATGTGAGGGACAAGTAATTGCAATTTTGTGGGTGGGGCCTAGCAGAATCTCACTTGGTGCACATGCTACTTATCTGTACATTAGCTCCTGGGTATTGATGGGTCAATGATATTAACCACTTGCCTACTGGGTACTCATACCCCCTTCCTGTCCTGGCCAATTTTCATCTTTCTGCACTGTTACCCTTTGAATGACAATGTGCGGTCATGCCATATTGTACCCATCTTATATTTGTATCAGTTTTTTCAGACAAATAGAGCTTTCTTTGGGTGGTATTGACTTGCTGCTGTGAGTTTTACTTTTTGCTCGATAAACCACAAAATAGCTCATAATGAATAAAAGTCTGTTTATATTATAACATTTGGTAAACTGGTAATTTAGCAACCCTGATGTGCGTTGATGAGGCAGCACTGGTGGGTGGCACTGCTGGCCACAGGTGAGCGGAACTGTTGGGTGGCAGTGGTGGGCACTGATCATCGGGGCCGACCCCTGCTTTGATAGCTGCTGGTTCTCGGCAGTACTTTCCACACATTCTGACAGTGTGATGAAAATGCAGCCAAGACCCGGCAAATGCATTTCCCGGTGATCAGCGTGTCATTGGACATGGCTGATCACATGGTAAAAAGCCGCTGTGATTGGCCTTTACCACATCACGTGATCAGCTGTGTCCTTAGGACACAGCAATCACGGAGAGCGCGTTCTGCCAGGATGTCATATGACACCCTCCCAGAGCTGCCTGGATGCAGTGTAGTGTTATTCGGCTATCTGCGGTCGCCAAATAGGTAACCAGCTAGGCCTTCATGGCTAATCTTTGAATATCTGGACATGTATACTGCGTATAATGCATTACATTCTACAATGTGTTGGTGTACATGGTATCACAGTGTGCAATGCGTTGCTGGATTCTGCATGACAGTGGACAGCGTATCACAGTGTGCAATGCGTAGCTCCAGCCTGCATGACAGTGTACAGTGCATTACAGTCTACAATGTGTGGGTGTACACGGTATCACAGTGTGCAATGCGTTGCTCCATCCTGCATGACAGTGTACAGTGCATTACAGTCTACAATGTGTGGGTGTACACGGTATTACATTGTACAGAGTATTACAGTCTACAATGTGTGGGTGTACACGGTATTACTTTGTACAGAGTATTACAGTGTGCAATGCGTTGTACACTGCAGTGTGCACTAAAGCATTTTACACTCATGCACTGTACACACTAACGCATTTGACATTTCTAGTGTGCAATGCGTTAGTGTGCAATGCCTTGGACAGTACAATGCATTTGCAGTATTGGTCTATGTTTATTAAGCACAGATAATTCATCTGATTTTAGTTATCAAGGAGAAGTCTTCTCTGTCCCCCTGTTTATGAGGTGGAGGACAATTGTTTTCCGAAGAAGAGAGGAGACATTTTTTCAAGGAGATCTGTATAGATTTCCAGAGATATGTGTAGATGGTTGAGGGGCTGCATGTGATCTCCGGAGATAATTGTGATTAACGATCACCTGAGTTAAACCAGTGAATGAAAAGTGTAAAAAAACATGGATTGAAAATAATCTGCACTGACCACTGTGCTTTGTCAAGCCACATATTGGCACATTCTGGTGTCACACAGATGCCATGTGAAATTTGCAGTGTTTTCTGTGCAAGCGCTGCACCGCATCACAACCGCAACCCCTTCATGCCACCTGCTGCGGCTTTCTAGGTGAAGTTACCAACACACCAATATTGGTACACAAAGCGTATTGCGATTTGCCAAATTGGATGGCATGCCTATTCACACCCATGTGCATACCCTGAAAAAGGGTCCTGCACATTTTTGGCCCGGATGCGGTGCAATTTGAGGTGTGCAAAATGTTTGTCTCTAATTGCAACGCACACAAATTGCATGTGATTTGCCCAGGAGTGCAGTGTTAGACCACAATGCATGTATGTGAAGCCACAATAAAAGGATGTGGATTTTGTCTATTTTTACTTGCGCATGTTAACATTATGGAAGTGCATTTTTCTTCTGTTTAACATGCTATAGAAATGCAACATGCATTTGGATGTAGTGTTTTTGTATGTGCATTTTGGAAGTATTCTAAACACACATTGACCCTAGGGCCACACCATATCTTATGCAGGCCATAGATGGGTGAAAAATCGGCCGCTTTTTCGGCCGAAAATAAAATCGGCCGATTTTCGGATCGTTAGTGGGCTATTTGTTCGGCCGTTTTTCGGTATTTTGGCAGATTTTTTTTTTCGGTAAAGTTGGAAAAAAAACGGCCAAATTTGCCGATCGGCCGATTTTCGCGGCAATGATGGGCAAATCGGCCGATTTTTTACTGATAAAATATCTGCACATGAGCAGTGACCTGCAAGAGGAAGACAAAAAGAAGAAAAAGAAGAAGAGGATGATGAAGAAGATGATGAAGAAGAGGATGATGAAGAAGAAGAGGATGATGATGATGATGAAGAAGAAGAGGATGATGAAGAAAAAGAAGAAGAAGAGGATGATGATGAAGAAGAGGATGAGGATGATGATGATGATGAAGAAGAGGATGATGATGATGAAGAAGATGATGAGGATGATGATGAAGAAGAAGATGATGAAGAGGAAGAAGAGGATGATGATGATGAAGAAGAAGAAGAGGATGATGAAGATGATGAAGAAGAAGAGGATGATGAAGAAGAGGATGATGATGAAGAAGAAGAAGAGGATGATGATGAAGTAGAAGAGGATGATGATGATGAAGAAGAAGAGGAAGAAGAAGGATGAAAAATGAGAGGAATTCCAGTATGGCAAAAAGTGTCCCTGCAGAGAGCTCCGCTATTTCTTTGACAGTTCCTTGACATTTACAGCGGTTGCAACATTGTATCTATTTGTTTCCGAATAAAAACATCTGTATCTGAAATGGATACAAATACAATGTTGCAACCGCTATAAATGTCAAAGAACTGTCAAAGAAATAGCGGAGCTCTCTGCAGGGACACTTTTTGCCGGCTGTAGACGGGATGAAAATCGGCCGATTTTTTTTTTTACCATTGCTAGTAACATCGGCCGCTTGAACAACCGATTTTTCATTTTTTAAAAGAAAAATCGGCTGTTTTTCTCCCCGTCTATGGCCTGCATAAGCATTAGTGTGCCTGGGGGAGGGGGGGACCTTTGGCCTTTCCAAACACAGTAGATGCTCCAAGAATGTTTCCTTGAACTCTTGAAATGGTTAAAAAGGAAAGACACTCTAGATAGCCTGCACTGAGAATTGACTGTCATGATGACGTGTCAATGATTATTTGCTCTCATTTTTCAGGAGTGGTACTGCTTGCAATTGAAGCTGGTAGAAATCCACCTTCACGTCCTCCACTCACCTTCACTCGTGGCCAGTGGATATTTTGTGGCCGCAGGCAAGAACTGGCATCGAGTACCTGCATAATGACCCTGGCATGCCAGAGGTGGTTTGGAAGCAGCACCGCAATTTGACCATCCCTTTCCTCTATGTTGGTTTTAGGGTGCAGAATTGCTTCTCGTTCGTGAACGGACTGTCGCCGGATATCAGAGTCCCCATATGTTCAAGATATGTTTTAGCCATGTTGGCTTATTTTTATGTTATTTTCCAAGTGTGTCGCACCTAACCGCACAGTAGTGTGGTGCCATGCGTATTTGTGGCTGTGAATGGGGCTGTTTTTAATAGACGTGTGTAGGTGCAACAACGTTTTCATCATGGTACCTGCGCACATCTACATAGGGCATTGCATTTCTTTGCTGTGCTGGAAAATGTGTGTTCTTGCATGCGTTTCTGCACCACCAATGGTGTGAACAAGTCCTAAGGGCTGGTTCACACTATAGAAACAGTCTAGATGTGTTCCTGATGGGTTTTTTTCATGCCCTTTTGGCATGCATGTTTAGTGTGTTCCAGTACATTTTGGATGCGTTTTGGACATGTTTACATTGCATTTTTGTATCCCTTCCACTTATTTTTTTCGATTTTCTTTGTATTCAATGTAGTTAGGGACATGTGCGTTTTAGTACATTCAAGGGCGTTTCAATGTGTTCCAGTACAGTTCTGTGCAGAAACAATGCCGCGTGGTCAACTTTGTTTACAGCACCTGCAATGCATTGAAAATGCAAGCGCTGATGTGAACTATGACATTGACAACCATATAACCTTCTTTCTGTGCGTTTGTGATGCTGAAAAAGCAACTGAAACACATGTAGTGTGAACTGGCTCTAAAGGTTATTAGAGGTCAGGGAACAGGACTGACCAGGAATTGTGAATTCAATCAGACTAGTGGTGAGATACAATCAGCAATTGTATAATAATGTGAGATCTGAGCTGTAGCTGATAGAAAATGAGACACATTCACTTGATCAGTAAATAGATAGTTAAAGAGTGGGGCGGTGATCCATAGATTTGCATATGGGACAGGTGATGATGGGGTGGGGGAGGGGGTCAAGTTGTATAAGGAGACAGATTTAAAAGAGAAAAAAGTTACAATGAAATATACACGGCATGAAACTTGCACATTTCCTAATTGGCAGAAGAACAGTACGCAAGTAACATTCATCCACTTTCTAGTCATTAGGCAAAATCATAATTGATTGATCAATATTCCTGCCACAACCCAGAAAATTGATCTCCATTTTTTTGGGATGTTGCCAAGACTGGGATTAGAACCCATGACCCAAGTGCTGTAAGTTCTGAGCTCTAACCACTAAACCACTGTGGGAGACACAGTTTGAGCTATAATGTAGAATAGTTACATTGTTTAAAAATGATAAAGCGAGCGCTGGTCAATTGATATAGACTAGTAAAATGGTATTACACAAGATAAATATAACCATGAACAGTAGTGCATGAACTCGTGAAAGGTCATCCACCCCTGTGACAGTGTACTACACTATTGAGCACCTTTCTGGCTCCTGTGGCTGAGCTAATTCCTCCCCAGGACCATTTGGGCACCCACCCTGATGGATGGATGGATGGAGCTGGATGACTAACCCATAACTGCCAGCATACCGCTGCACCCCAGATGTGTGATGTGTATAACCCATACACATTAATACTTTTGTTCTGGTGAGTGTAGACCAGTCCCAAGGGTGGTTTACCTTTCACAAGTTCATGCACTACTGTCCGTCACGGAGAGACCACACGTGCCATTCATAGGCACTCTCTGAGTTGGTACTCTCACACGAAGGACATTCCATTATTCAGGAATGATTCTATGAACTTATTTTAGCACCATTTACAATATTACATCATTGTTGCAATTCTTTGCACTTTTTGGTTTTTACATGCATTTATTATTGATCACATGCATTTATAGCGCTGCACTTGTCTTTACCATAGAATAGTTACGTGATTAAAGAGAATGAAGATATATAATTATATTGGGAAATTAGAAGTATATAAATTATTTGAGATATAAGTGTGAAAATGTTTAACATTTGAGTACAGAATGTATGACATTCATTAGTAAATGCATTAGTTTCCTGATCATTTTGGAGACACAGCAAGAAAAGAAATAGAAGAAAATAGAAAATTCTAATACAGGTGTACTATTTATTACATTCTAAGAATCCTCTTTTGCCATCATAAGAACGCCAATGTTAATAAAGCCCGCGCTTGTGCGCCATCTAGTGAACATATCCGGTATTGCACCTAAAAATGTGCCAGACGGGATACCACATTTAGTGATAGCAAAGTAGTCAGTAGACGCTCGTCAATGAGCTTGCTAGACGCTGGTCAGACGACTGATTGATTGACCGGAGTCTGCCTGAATGGTCAGTCTCTGCTAATACACTCACATCTTAGTGAATCAAGGCCAAGGAGTCAATTTTGCCACGACACAATGCTAATGCTTCAGTGTGAACAGTGCTGTGTGCTGCCATGTGTATAATTTTCATAGGCGTATGAGGAGCATTAAAAACGCCAGTCTCAGCACATGCAAGGCGAGCCAAGATGGCATCCGCATAATCCCGCAGCTCCGCCTCCCAATCAGCTACAAAGCTACACAAAGCTCCGGGAGCACCCTCTCCTCTGTCAGGGAACAACCCGCTAAACATTTGGGAAAAAATCGGGTGTTGGAAACAGCCCTCACCGCCACCACCGGACCCCAGGCCCTCTCTCCTGGATAGATTTTTTCACTAGGCCTGAATCCCCGGCCTCAAGTAGAGGCGGCAACCCGACGATGAACTCCGGAGGAACCACAGAATCGGAGGGAGCAGACATGGACATCCCTGCTGCTCAGAATCCCACCCAGAAGGCTCCCTCTCTGACAGTGGATTCCCTGGAGGCAAAACTGCAAGTATTCCTAATGAACATTACCCGCACTATTTTTGCTGAGATTGGGAAACTTGTTCAGGTGCTTAGGGGGGAGATCATACAATTAGGGGACCATACGGACCACCTTGATTCAAAATTTGATGACTTGGTGCAATATGTCCATGTTCTAGAGGAGGACAATGTGAAACTAAAACATTCTATGTCCCAGTTACAGCTTCTACAGGAGGATATAGAGAACAGGGAATGCCACCAGAACATTTGGGTGCATAGCATCTCTGAAAAGGTCTCCGACCCCCATCTTCAGCGGGCCCATGCATTTTACGATTTCTGTTTGGTGGCAGTGTAGGGCCAAATACGCTCTATTTTCGCCGTGTTCTCCCCTGAACAATATCATACTCAATCCAAGTCTTCCGGATGGTTTGGCTTTGGCCCGTGTACATCCATGGGCCGAGGCCAATTTATTTCAGTTGCGCCACTTGGTTCACCCATTGACTCGCAAGCTGAAATCCTTTTCTGAGATCCAAAAAACTGCCCATTTACCTCCTCACCAATATTATGTATATTTACAGATACAACACCTTTTCTCTTCCAGAACACTGTTAACTCATGATAAGCCTACCCCCTATTAACATATCTGTATTCAAGATCCACATCAGCGGGGTATAATTTCCTCCATATATAAGCTTCTCTAAGATGCTTGCCCCCTCTCTCTTGACACACTTTTATATGCATAAATGGCCCCGGATCCTTCAATGTGCAATTGATCTGGGCCAACAGAGTAGGATTTGGAAAGCTACCTCTAGATCTTCTATGTATGTTGTATACAAGGAAACTACCTACAAAATACTAATGTTTTGATATAGGACCCCTGAGGTTCTTCATGCTCACAATCGGGATGTTTCTTCTGCCTGCTGGCGATGTGGCAAAGACACTGGCACGCCCTTTCACATTTTTTGGATTTGCCAGCGCATATTACCTTTTTGGAGAGAGGGCTTCGGTCTTTTGAAACAGCTTCTTCATGCTCCTATTCCATTCGAGCCCATTCGTTTTTTGCTGGCTCTACCTACCTTTTTCAGACCTCTCTAAAAACTTGCCAAAAAGCTCTCCACCCATGTTTTAACAGCGGCCAGAAGAACCATTCTCATGTATTGGCTCTCTACACCAACTCCTACACGGTCGAAATTACTGAAAGTTTTACAGGAAATTAGGAGAATGGAACACCTTACTGCCTTGCAAGCTAAGACTGTTCCCATCTTCGAGGGAGTATGGGAACCATGGGACCTTTACATATTTGCCCTGCAGAATTTGCTGTCTGATGTTGATGACTAATTTATCGCTATGTTTTGACATTATTTGAACCTGCATGCTCCTCATTGATGAGTCTGTTTCTTTGCTTTTATTCTCTTGAATTGTTTGTACCTGTTATTCTATGGTTTGTAAATCACTTTGAAAATCAATAAAAAATGAAATTAAAAAAAAACGCCTAACACCTGCTCCCAAAGCTAGTGTGAACTTTACCTAAAATAAATAAAAAAAAGTGAAATTTATTGAAAGGTTAAAATGCCCACTTCAAAGCCGAATTGGACTTTTAAACTTAGTATGGCTGTGTGGTTTTTGTTTTGTGATTCAGCAATTCAAAACCTTCACTTCATTCTTCAAGTACAGTTGTGTTCAAAATAATAGCAGTCAGACATCACTAACCTGATCAATCACTGTTTTTGGTAGAAATTATATTTCTACATGGCAAATAATTTACTAGCAGGTGTAGTAGAGTAATAGAAATCCAACAGACCCAACAGTCATGACATGCATGCTGCTGATTCTGTGTAATTGAATCACTCATTGAAAGGGGCATGTTCAAAATAATAGCAGTGTGGAGTTCTATTAGTGAGGTCATTCATTCTTTGAAAAACAGGTGGCAATTATTGCCCTTATTTAAGGGAGGAAGGCAGCAAATGTTGTACATGCTGTTTACAGTGCATTTCTCTCTGAAATTCTGAGGAAAATGGGTCGTTCCAGACATTGTTCAGAAGAACAGCGTACCTTGATTAAAAAGTTGATTGGATAGGGGAAAAACATCTAAAGAAGTGCAGAAAATGATAGGCTGCTCAGCTAAAATGATCGCAAATGCTTTAAAATGGCAACCAAAACCTGAAAGACGTGAAAGAAAGCAAAAAACTACCATTCCAATGGATAGAAGAATAGCCAAAATGGCAAGGACTCAGCCAACAATCAGCTCCAGGAAGATCAAAGAAGGTCTAAAGTTACCTGTGAGTACTGTTACAATTAGAAGACGCCTATGTGAAGCCAAGCTATCTGCAAGAAGCCCCCACAAAGTCCCACTGTTGAAAAAAAGACATGCTGAAGAGGTTACAATTTGGCAAAGAGCACATTGACTGGCCTAAAGAGAAATGGCGCAACATTTTGTGGACTGATGAAAGTAAGATTGTTCTTTTTGGGTCTAGTGGCCGGAGACAGTTTGTCAAACGACCCCCAAACACTGAATTCAAGCCACAGTACACTGTGAAGACAGTGATGCATGGTTGCACAAGCATCATGATATGGGGATGTTTCTCATGCTACGGTGTTGGGCCTATTTATCGCATACCAGGGATCATGGATCAGTTTGAATACATCAGAATACTTGAAGAGGTCATTATAAAAGGTGAATACTTGTGAGCTATTATGGATGAGGTATTCAGTAAGCTATTAGTTCTTGTTTGTTACTATAGTGTACTAGGTTCGCTGGCACTTACACAAACCCACTTACTTGTGTTGCTATTATTCAATTATATAAATTAATTCCTAAATCAATTTTTAGTGATTCCTAAATCAATTTATTAATTCCTATTTAAAATCCTTAACTTTAAATAATCTCACACTTATAAATACACTAAAAGTGCTTCAGTTGATACATAAATAATATTATATCAAATAAATATCTGTGACTTATAAAACATAAATAAGATAATATTATAAATTAATCAAGATCATAATCTGTGGTGATGCATATCACATGTGATCAATTAATCAATATTGTGCAAATACATAAGTGGCTGTACAAAAATTATTAAAGTGCATAAATAAAGTCTCTTATAAATATGTGCAAGTGTGCAGGTGAATTCCTTTTCCTCCTTCCAGGTGCCGTGTGATCTCAATATGCGCTCACCTTAGTATTTGCCCAAATTTATTTAGGCAAATAGACTTTTAATCCTTCCAGGATTGATGGGATAGTACTCATAAGCAAGATGTTCCAGGGATAATATAGATCTATTGGAATCCTCCTGTGCTCTCCTCTTTTTCCATATGCAGCTGCTCATGCATGAGTATAAACAGGCTCTATAGGTATCTCCTATTTCCCCTCCTGGGGACACCTCTTGAAGAGGTCATGCTGCCTTATGCTGAAGAGGAAATGCCCTTGAAATGGGTGTTCCAACAAGACAACGACCCCAAACACACCAGTAAACGTGCAACATCTTGGTTCCAGACCAACAAGATTGACGTTATGGAGTGGCCAGTCGAATCCCCGGATCTTAATCCAATAGAAAACTTGTGGGGTGACATCAAAAATGCAGTTTCTCAGGCAAAACCAAGAAATAGAGAAGAACTGTGGAATGTAGTCCAATCATCCTGGGCTGGAATACCTGTTCACAGGTGCCAGAAGTTGGTTGACTCCATGCGACACAGATGTACAGCAGTTCTCAGAAACAGTGCTTATACAACTAAATATTAATTAAGTGATTCAAAGGAAAGCAAAATCGTCAAACATTTTTCAGTTTATATAGTGAATGTTTGAGTTTGTAAAGAACAGTCTAATATTCACTTTTCTTCAATTTTTTTTAGAGGAACAACACAAATTTGATATATTTTTCTTCATGTTTTATTTTGGAATAGAATGTGTAGTGTTCCCAATTCATTTGTGTGTATGGAAATAAAAGCTATTAGAAGGATTTTGAGCTTTATTCACTTTTTTCAACACACTGCTATTATTTTGAACACAACTGTATATTGCACTGTTCTCTAAAAAAATAAATGCCACCAATCCCCCAAACATACTCTTGTTCTCTTTAAAGGATAAACACTAGAGCATTGTTACATCATGTCATGATGGTATGAAAAGGGGGCTCTGAACTCCATTTTTCAGTGTCATATGCGTCCCCTTTCACAATCTTGCAATAGTTGACATATCTTAACAAAGATAAGTCTGGTAAGACTTCAGATTGTACAATCAATGGTGGTTGGCTTTGGCACTAGGCGCCGATATCCATCAATACACTTCTATCAATATCACCATGAATACCATACATATTATAAGAATCAACATACTCTGACATTACTGAGAGGAAGTCCTTTATTGGGAAGTGAGATGTTAAGGAAAGATTTGTCCATACAGTGGCCAAATTCCATTGCCAATAAAGGTACATTGTCATTTTTAGGCTAAATATGCAAAAAAAAAAGAAGTTGTTTTGGAAGAAAACGATAAAAAAACCCATATAGGCCCATGATAGGTATTTTAAGCTCCATAATAGTGCTACTGTCATTCAATTTACCTTAAAGTATATTTCTACTTCTGCTGCCAAATTGGGGTACCACCTACTTTATATTTGTCATATATCCCCAATGGCTCCTGCTGCTGTCAATAACAAACAGTGAGCCAATGAGGAGAGAGATGGGGCAGGGTCAAGCCACGGCTCTGTGTGTGAATGGACACACAGAGCAGTGGCTCAGGAGTGAGCCAGCTTGAGTGTCCTATAGCAAAATGCTTGCTATGGGGGCACTGGGCAGAAGGGAGGGGCCAGGAGTGCCGGCAATGGACCTGAGAAGAGAAGGCTCGGGTCTGCTCTGTGCAAAACTATGGCACAGAACAGTTAAGCATAATGTTTCTTTTTTGTTTTTTTTAATTGCCTTTAATATCATGTTAATATTTCTGTAATTGTTTTAATAAAAGAGAAGCACATCAATAAGACAAGTTATCTAGAGAGCGATATAAGTGATATAAGTAAAAGCAACCCCATAAGTTTACAGAACAACACTTCAGGTAAATGTCAAGATAAAAAAAAAAATAACTCCAGATATAAGAAAAAAGAATCTTAGGATTCTCTTCTCAGTAGAACTCACCCCAAGATTTAACACCCCATTTCCAAATTAATCTGCCAAGTCTTTCTTCTTGCTCCAAAGCTTTCACTCTGCCTCTTTGTACAATGTAATTTCTTTCTTTCCAAGGATCCTTCTTCTGAACATCAAAATCGTGGATGTATAAAATATGTATAAAGCTTCATAGAGAATTTATTATTGTACATTAGAATTCTGACCTTTTGTCTAGTATAAATGTCAGAAAGATCAGTATAAAAACTTACCCTGGCCCTGCTGCAGAATAGTAACAGATGTGGCATTAGAAGTGCAGAGCACATAAGGCCCTCTGTCTTGCTTTATTTTGCAGATGACATAATAGTCACCATTATTTATTTCATAAAGTCGTGCTTTCTGGCACTGATGTAGTCGCATTAGCTTCATTAAATCCTCCACTTTTCATGTTTTTTCTGCCTTCGACAATGGAATCAGATGACACTGTTAGTACTTCTTAAACTCATGTTAGATCAGAGGCTAACAGCGTCAAAGCTGGCAATTCTTTTTTTTTTCGATCAGACAAAACAATGTGTTTTTTACACTTACCACAGTGTCATAAAATGACTTGGGTGACTCACTTCTATCATTTTACCTACTTGGTCTTTTAAGACATTTTATTTTGTAGGGTCTATTTTGGTCATGTGTGTTCTTTAAATTGTTGCTGATGTGTTTCCTGCTGTTCAGCTAGTAACTATTACACCATTATCCATGAATATATGTCCTGTTAGCGCCACACATGCTGTGTCTAACCTTAATACTTTTACTCTTTCACTGGAAACCACTGGTGTATTTGATTAACATCTTGGATACAGCTGCCTATACTGTACTATCTTTTATTATAAACCAATTTTGTCACAATTTAATTTGTAGGGATATTTTCATGCAATATGGCCAAACACAACAATTGCAAATCTAAAGTATATAAGACAGTTTTTCTTGTTCAGATATATTATAGAAGAGTATTACAGAGAAAATTACAGGAATATAGTCAAATGCAAGAGAAAGTAAAAACCATTCATAGGCAAATTACAATAAAAGGAGAATAAGCAAAAAATATTATCAAGTATAGAAACATGGTGCACAGGGTTAGGTAAAGGAAGGAATGTTACAAACCTGTACATCAAAGTAAGATGGTGGTTTGAGTGCACAGGTTTGGATGTGGCAAGAGAGAGTGAATCACCCCAATGGGATGTTTGAATTTCAGCCTCCGGAGTGGCGACAGGGCTGTAACACTGGGCTTCCGCTAGGAAGGCACCCAGGCAGCACATGTGAGAACCGGGAGAGTGCTAACAAAAATAATCAATGCCTCTGGATAAGGGAAGACCTGTTACCTCAGCTAGGCTATTCTGGAAAGAGTGACACTAAGCAAAGAGTAAAGAGGAAAAAAAGGGTGGTGGAAGCCAAAGGTGAATGGCTAAACCTAAAAAGAGATAGAAAAATGAGAAGTAGGGGTTAGGACTCGGGGCGGGGGGGTTTGGGCTGGGTGGGAGTGAGTGTGGAAGGGAGGGGAGTAAATCCCCTAGGAGGATCACCTATAGAGGGAGGGGGGGGGGGTAACCCGGATTATCAGGGTTACAGCAGAGATGCCAAGGCAGCAACAAAGGATTGTCAGAATCTGGGGGCAAATAGTGGGTGACCCAGGGCTTCCAGAGTTTTTTGAAGGAGGTCACTACATCCAGTATGATTGATTTAATTTTGCTGTGAGTCATTACTTTAGTAATTTTTTGTTTCGTTGCTAAAATACATAATTCGGTAGATTTCCAAGCTTTTGAAATGATCTGTTTTGCTACTGTGGTTACTTGGAGAAAGAGCTTGAAATTGGCGGAGAGTGAGATCCATGGGTTTGTTGTTCAGGAGAGCTACAGTAGGGTCAGGTGTAAGTGGCACTTCAAAGAGTGTTGAGAGGATCTGAAACACTTCAGACCAAAGAGTCCGCACTAGGGGGCATTCCCACCAAATGTGGACATGTGCACCCAAGTCAGTACAGCCTTGAAAGAACTGTGAAGTGTATTGCGGAAGGAATTTAGAGATCCTGGTGGGGACCAAGTACCATCTGGTTAGCGCTTTGTAGTTGGTTTCCAAGGCCACAATATTAGGGGAGGAGGATTTGGTTGCCTTTTAAATGTGGCTCCAGTCGGCTGGGTCTAATGTGAGGTTGAGATCTCTTTCCCATTTACTAGTGTAGGCCAGGGACGTTGTTGTGGAGGGCTCTAGAAGATGTGCGTAAAGTTCCTGAGATAAGTCCCCATTTATGACGGTCAGATAAGACACAGTTTTTATTTGGACTACCCACTGCTTTCAAGAATATTGCATAGAATTGATAAATGTCACATACTGTACATTGCAATCTGCTTAGGTTTAATTATTAATTCTCCTATCAAAAATAATTGTTCTATACCTTTATTACTAAAGTGTTTATTAATGAACTTTCCTCATTTGCTCCCTTTCGGTGAACTAAATAGAACATATTTTGTTACATCTGTTTCATAAAATACTTATTGATTTTGCCTCAAATCTTGTAGCAGATAACTTCCTGTGCTCTCTGTCTGTGTGCAAGGAGGAGCTATGGATATAAGAAGGGAGTGAAGATGGAAAGAGGTCTGAGGCAAACATATGCTGTGTTGTCATGTCAAAAGGAAAGTAGGCACATACTATTTTGCTGGCACATGTGCAAGTGTAAAGGGATTAAAGTGCGGAAATGTACTGCAGAGATGAATGAAATATGTTTTTTTAACATTTTTGGCTTGATACTGTACATGATTTAAAGGGTAAGTACTTTTAGTGCACTTACCCTTGGTGGGCTCCCAAAGCCCTCCTGCAACATTCCTGACAAGCAACATGTTAGCGTGTTAATATCTTATTGTGGTGCCACAAAGCCTCTCTTCATGAATCCTAATTGCAAGGTCCTGTTCCTCTTTTGCATGCAAGCCTCTTCTCGAAAATCCTAATTGCAAGGTCTGTTCCTCTTATGCATGCATGCCACAATCTTCATTCATTCCTTTGGAAATGCCATACTCCATCAGAACTAGTCCAGTATCATGCAATGTTACCTAATTATATTATATAGGGGTTTTTTTATACATTGTTAGAAAAATGCTTTATATTTTGTGATTTACTATAAATAAAAAGTGTGTTTTACAAATAAACATTTAATAGAAGAAGTGCTCAGGTAACAGGGTTTCGAATGGGGTGTAAGTGCACTTAACAAAGAAACTATAATATGTTTTGGCTCCACTCTATTTCATTTTTTACAGTCACACGTTAAACTAAATATTTATTTTTTTTACATATACACAGCAGGAGGTAAAAGAAGGAAGGAGTGAGCCATTCCTCTGACATATTTGTAGGTGTAATTTAAAAGGAGAAGTATGGCCAAGAATCTTCTAGCCATGCTTCTCCTGTGGTTCACAGCAGTGCACTTAGTTCTGCAGTCCTGTGACTCAGATTCAGCCCGCTGTTGGCTGACATCACGGAGCTGATCCAGGCTCTGCAGGGATCTCGACAATCATGATGGGATCCACCCAGGATCCTGACTGGTGGCTGGCTCAGACTTTTAGCGCAGCTGAGAGCCAACCGCTCCTACCCCCTCCACAGCCCAGTGCTCCAGTCAGTACTGGAGGGGCACAGCAGAAAGCGATGACAGTCACTGCTCAGTGTTCAGAGCAGACCCGAGAACTTAGCAATCAGTGGTCTTTGATTGCTCAGTTCTCTGTGTAGAGCAAACAGGGGATAGCTGCAGCATCAGATCGATGCTGTAGCCATCTATGTGAGTATGTATGTTTGTTTTTTTTCATTCCCACACTTCTCTTTTAAGCATCAGTTATTCAGTTTTGAAATCAATCTTTTTTCTGTAACGTAGTTAAAAATACTTTGATAAAGGATTAAATGATGCCCAGAGCTTAAACTGCTGAACACGTGTAGTAAATATGAAATATTCTTATGCAATTTAAATGTTACTGTAGCAATAGCCACAAAGTTATACATTGTACTTACACAGCAATACAGTGACCATTATTTCCCAAAGTGTCAGCTAAGGGTTTACGGCAGGAAAGCACTTCTGTTGATGAACTTCAGCATTAACTGCCAATGCCCAGCTCCTGAATATGCCAGCTTCTAAGCGCTTTAGCAGCATTTTAATAACGGCGGTATCTGCTTATTGTGTGTATTTAGTTTTAGTGCAGTTCACAAAATCTGCAAAACATAGGGGGAATTCAAAGCTAAGATAATGGAGCAGATACAGCTCCTAATTAACGGAAGAGGGCACAAACCCCTTTGTAATTAGAAGTTATCTGCTCCATTTTACATGTCTGTGCCAGAAACAGCTTAGAGAGTAGTAGAGCTGGAGCTGCATGCTCCAGAAACCTTTGACAAATTTTCCTTGCTTACCATATTTTTCACTCCATAAGACGCACTTTTTCCCCCCTCAAAAAATAGGGGAAAATGTCTGTGCGTCTTATGGAATGAATATGGAGCGGGCGGCCCGGTATTCCCACCGTCGTGTTAGAAAACTGGGCCGGCCGCTCAGCTCTACTGTGCAGAAGAACCTGCTCCTCCATTCTACCTGTTCCTCAGTTCAGCAGTGTCCTGCTTCCATCGGCAGTCTTCTCTTCCTGGTGCCGGCATCTTCAGTGTGGGCACCCGGCTGTGACAGCTTGCGGCGTCACAGCCGGGTGCCCACTGCGCATGCGCGAAAAGCACTGCGGTTTTTGAATGGCCCTGTAGTCTTGTCGTCCCACAAGACTACGGAGAGGGGGGGGGGGGACAACTTCCACGGAAGTGGGAGTAGGTACCTGTCAAATTCAGGTACTCACCCCCCCCCCTTAACCAAAGGTCTGCACTCTCTGGTCATCTCCTGTAGTATGTCCGCAGTCTCTGGTCATCTCCTGTACTGTGTCCGCAGTCTCTGGTCATCTCCTGTACTGTGTCCGCAGTCTCTGGTCATCTCCTGTAGTATGTCCGCAGTCTCTGGTCATCTCCTGTAGTATGTTCGCAGTCTCTGGTCATCTCCTGTACTGTGTCCGCAGTCTCTGGTCATCTCCTGTAGTATGTCCGCAGTCTCTGGTCATCTCCTGTAGTATGTTCGCAGTCTCTGGTCATCTCCTGTAGTATGTTCGCAGTCTCTGGTCATCTCCTGTACTGTGTCTGCAGTCTCTGGTCATCTCCTGTACTGTGTCTGCAGTCTCTGGTCATCTCCTGTACTGTGTCCGCAGTCTCTGGTCATCTCCTGTACTGTGTCCGCAGTCTCTGGTCATCTCCTGTACTATGTCCGCAGTCTCTGGTCATCTCCTGTACTGTGTCCGCAGTCTCTGGTCATCTCCAGTACTGTGTCCGCAGTCTCTGGTCATCTCCAGTACTGTGTCCGCAGTCTCTGGTCATCTCCTGTAGTATATCCGCAGTCTCTGGTCATCTCCTGTAATATGTCTGCAGTCTCTGGTCATCTCCTGTACTATGTCCGCAGTCTCTGGTCATCTCTTGTACTATGTCCGCAGTCTCTGGTCATCTCTTGTACTATGTCCGCAGTCTCTGGTCATCTCCTGTACTGTGTCCCCAGTCTCTGGTCATCTCCTGTAGTATGTCCACAGTCTCTGGTCATCTCCTGTAGTATGTTTGCAGTCTCTGGTCATCTCCTGTACTGTGTCCGCAGTCTCTGGTCATCTCCTGTACTGTGTCAGCAGTCTCTGGTCATCTCCTGTACTGTGTCCGCAGTCTCTGGTCATCTCCTGTACTGTGTCCGCAGTCTCTGGTCATCTCCTGTACTGTGTCCGCAGTCTCTGGTCATCTCCTGTACTGTGTCCGCAGTCTCTGGTCATCTCCTGTACTGTGTCCGCAGTCTCTGGTCATCTCCTGTACTATGTCTGCAGTCTCTGGTCATCTCTTGTACTGTGTCCGCAGTCTCTGGTCATCTCCAGTACTGTGTCCGCAGTCTCTGGTCATCTCCTGTAGTATATCCGCAGTCTCTGGTCATCTCCTGTACTATGTCTGCAGTCTCTGGTCATCTCTTGTACTATGTCTGCAGTCTCTGGTCATCTCTTGTACTATGTCTGCAGTCTCTGGTCATCTCCTGTACTGTGTCCGCAGTCTCTGGTCATCTCCTGTAGTATGTCCGCAGTCTCTGGTCATCTCCTGTACTGTGTCCGCAGTCTCTGGTCATCTCCTGTAGTATGTCCGCAGTCTCTGGTCATCTCCTGTACTATGTCTGCAGTCCATTGGTTCAGAATTTTTTTTTTCTTGTTTTCCTCCTCTAAAATCTACGTGCGTCTTATGGAGTGAAAAATACGGTATATGGAAGCTCTGCCTGTGTAGTGTTTAACTGCAAGAGTAGAGAAAGGCATTTGAGCTGTCTACCAATATAAAGGTTCAGAAAGCTTTGTTCATTTTCCCCATAATGTTTATCGGAACACAGAAATCTCTGTATTACAAGCAGGCCTTTAAATTGGACCTGCAAAATATCAGGGCTGACATTGATGACATCCCTCTAAAAAAAGCTAGTTTCCTGGTTATTATGTTTTCACACTGGGTTTAGAGTGGTAGTAACTGCTTGGTGACCTGTACCTACAGGCAAGCTTATACTAAAGCTTAGCTGTAGGTACAAGGAATATCTCCTAAACATGCACCGTTTAGGAGATATCCACGATTTCTGCAGCCGGTTACGTCACTGGTGCATATGCACTACGCTCTGAAGGGACGGCATTGTTAGTATGCCATTACTTCAGTGTTGTGCAGTGATCATGGTTCCCATGAGCATGTGCGGGACTGACATCATCACAAATCAGTCACTCAAAACGGACAGAGTCCAGGGAACTTGGAAGGAAGACTGGGTGAAGGTGGAAGCCCTGTCAGTGATGAAGCATGAAGACTAGTATATTATGCCCTTGACTTGCAGGGGGAAGGTTTTTTGTTTTTTTTTTTAGGCTTTACTACCACTTTAAGTTCTGTATGCAGCTTAGAAGTCAAGAGAAATACTTTAAAATAATTTATGTGCATTTTTCAGATCATTTGACTAAAGATTTGAAGTAGGAATTAAAGCAATACTGAATGTAAAATTATTAAAAACTAGGTAAAGATTGTTATGAAATAAAAAATTATTAAATAGGTATCTAATACTTAAGAGTTCACTGAAGAGGAGTGCTTTATTGCTCCTTCCTATAGCAAAACTTTTTGTTTGCAAAATAGACATATAACTTGCATCTATTTTGTTATGTATATACTTACATACTATATCATTATGCACAAATACCGTATACAGTTGCAAGAAAAAGCATGTGAACCCCTTGGGATTACATGGAGTTTTGCATGAATTGGGCATAAAATGTGCTCTGAACGTCATCTAAGTCACCACAATAGAAGAACACAGTCTGCTGAACATAATACTACACAAACATTAGATGTTGCCATGGTTTTATTGCACATAACATGTAAACATTCACAGTGCAGGGAGGAAAAAGTATGTGAGGCCCTAGCTTAATCACTTCTCCCAGAGCTAATTGGAGCCAGGAGTGAGCCAACCTTGACTTCAATCAGTGTGATGATATTGGATGTGTTGCTGACAGCTGTCCTGTCCTTAAAAAACACACACCTGTTTTGGGTTTACTGGTTTCAAGAAGCACTGTCTGATGTGAACCATGCCTCACAGTAAAGAGCTCTCAGAAGACCTACAATCAAGAATTGTTGACTTGCATGAAGCTGGAAAGGGTTACAAAAGTATCTCCAAAAGCCTTGATGTTCATGTGTCCACGGTAAAACAGACTGTCTACAAATGGAGAAAGTTTAGCACTGTTGCTACTCTCCCTAGGCGTGGTCGTCCTGTAAAAATGACTGCAAGAGCACAGCGCAGAATGCTGCATGAGGTAAAGAAGAATCCCAGAGTGTCAGCTAAAGACCTACAGAAATCTCTGGCACATGCTAACATTTTTGTTGACACATCTACAATAAGGAAAACATTAAACAAGAATGGAGTACATGGGAGGACACCACGGAGGAAGCCATTGTTGTCCAAAAAGAATATTGCAGCACGTTTGAAGTTTGCAAAAGAGCACCTGGATGTTCCACAGCACTACTGGCAAAATATACTGTGGACAGATGAAACCAAGATTGAGTTGTTTGGGAAGAACACACAACACTATGTGTGGAGAAAAAAAGGCACAGCACACCAACATCAAAACCTCATCCCCACTGTAAAACATGGTGGAGGGAGCATCATGGTTTGGGGCTGCTTTGCTGCCTCAGGGCCTGAAAGGATTGTTGTTATTGTTGGGTAAATGAATTCCAGAGTTTTTCACGACATTTTGCAGGAAAACTTACGACCATCTGTCCGCCAACTGCAGCTCCGCAGAGGATGGGTGATGCAACAGGACAATGACCCAAAGCATACAAGTAATTCAAAAATACAAAGCATACAAGTGGTCCAAAATTACTCCAGATCGCTGTGCAGGTCTGATCTGCAACTACAGGAAACGGTTGAGGTTATTGCTGCCAAAGGAGGGTCAACCAGTTATTAGGTCCAAAGGTTCACATACTTTTTCCTCCCTGCACTGTGAATGTTTACATGTTATGTGCAATTAAACCATGGCAACATCTAATGTTTGTGTAGTATTATGTTCAGCAGACTGTGTTCTTCTATTGTTGTGACTTAGATGACGTTCAGAGCACATTTTATGCCCAATTCATGCAAAACTCCACGTAATCCCAAGGGGTTCACATACTTTTTCTTGCAACTGTATTGTACAAATGTATGTGTGTATGTATTATAAGGATCAGCTTGTAAATACTTTCACACATTTTAAGGCTTCCAGACTACTTTTAACCACCTTCTTGCCCAGGCCAATTTTCAGTTTTCAATGCAGTTGCACTTTGAATGACAATTGCACAGTCATGCAACACTGTACCCATAAATAGAGCTTTCTTTTGGTGGCATTTAATCGCTGTTGGGTGTTTTATTATTTGCGCTATAAACAAAAAAAGAGCAAAAAAAAAAGGTTTTCTTTGTTTCAATTATAACATTTTGCAAACAGGTAATTTTCCTCCTTCTCTGATGTGCATTGATAGGCAGCACTGATGAGCACTGATGATGCTGTACTGATATGCAGCAATGATGGGCACTGATGGGCAGCACTGATGGGCGGCACTGCTAGGCAGCACTACTAGGCGGCACTGATCATCAGTACCCTGATGATCAGTGCCTATCTGTTCTCTGACAATTGCCGCTTATCAGCAGCACTTTCCTCACACTGTGACAGTGTGAGGAAAGTGCAGCCGATAACCGGCAACTATATTTACCCGGTGATCTTCTGTGTCATTGGACACAGTTGATCACCTGGTAAAATACCACTGTGATTGGCCATTTAGCACATCATGCGATCAGCTGTGTCCGTAGGACAGAGCGATCTTGGAGATCGTCGGTTGCGAGCCGCTGGGGGCATCATATGACACCCTTCCAGAACTGGACAACCGCGTTGTAGCTGCCATTTGGCTATAGCGCTGTTGGAAATAGTTAATCACTTGCCCTCCAGAGGATTTACCCCCCTTACTAACCAGCCCATTTTTTGCGTTACGGCGCTGCGTTACTTTAACTGACAATTGCGTGGTCATGAAACACTGCACCCAAATCAAATTTACATCTTTTTTTCCTCACAAATAGAGCTTTCTTTTGGTGGTATTTGATCGCCTCTGCGTTTTTTATTTTTTGTGCTATAGAAAAAAAAAAGACCACCAATTTTGAGAAAAAAAACTATTTTTGATTTTTTGCTATTAAACATGTCAAATTAAAAAATAAATAAATACAATTTTATCATAAATTTAGGCCAATATAGAATGGAATTTTTTTTTTTTAATTTTTACTAGTAATGGCGATGATCAGCGACTTAAAGCGGGACTGCAGTGGACATTCTGACACTGGGGTAACTGACTTGGTGTCACTGACATCCCCAGTGACACCAATACAGTGGCCAGTGCTAATAAAAAGCACTGACATTGTACTAATGGCACTGGGCAGGAAGGGGTTAAAATGTGGGGCGATCAAAGGGTTAATTGTGTGCTGTTTTACTGTGGGCTGTGTTAGTGCTTTCTACTGTAAGCACACTGCGGTTGGGACCCAGCGATTGACAGCCGAGGCCTCGAATAGTGGCGAGGATAGGGCACATGCCCCCTACCCGGAAATGCAAAATCATGTGTATATATACGTCATTTTGCGCACCCCTGCCACCCTGTAGCAGTATATCTGCTATAGGGTGGTGGGAAAGCGGTTAATTGTCAAAAAAGCCAGATAACATAAGATCTTCCCATGCTGGGAATATTCCAGCACAAGACAAAAATTTGATTTTCCAGCCTTCTTGCTATTTGTTGTACATCTTAATCCAAGTACACAGAATGAGAATATCAAATGGAAAATACCGCTTTCAGAGTGATTGTTCGATAATCTCATCATTAAACATCTTTAGAGACCCAATTACGACGGTTCGTGCAAAAGTATCCGACGGGACAAGCACAAAACTTGTTCTCGTATGATAACAAAACTAGCGATTTTCATCTAATCAGTACAGTATTTGTCTATTAAAAAATTAAGTGACAATGACTGTGCATGCTTGAAAATGAAAGCTTACATTACTGTACAATACATTACATCAGTGCAGGAAGTTGTATTCGGTCTTACGAAAATTTGCATAACTCTAAAAACCCATTCATTTTTGATATAAGACTAGCACGCAGAAAAAAAAAAACAGATGATCATTTATCCGATATTCTCATCGTGTGTACCAGATGTTAGTCTACTCACTCTCCAGGCCAAACCGCGCCAGTCCCAGCTTCTCTTCAGGACTGGTTCTCTTGGTTAAACTTCCAATCTGCTCACACACAGACTGACCATAGTTTAGTTCAGCCTCACAGTCTGTTCTCACAGAGATTACCTCTGTCTCTTGTTAGTCACTCACTGTCAGTTTGATCAGACCTGATTCTGCCATCTATCCTTAGTTTTCAGGCAAGGAAAGCCCTGGGTGCACACAGCATGTTCTCCTCAAGAGATGTCAATTACACAGGAGTAGAGATGAGCTGAACATACTAGGTTTAGTTTGAGGCAGGTTACAGAAGTGCCAAATCTGAACCCCACTGAAGTCAATGGGATATAAATGTTTAAAATCAGCTCGGCTATTTTCTAGAGAAATAGGTAAGGGATTCTCAAACAAATCACATGACTCGCTGGGCAATGCCCTAGGGAACATGTACCAAAGCAAAAAATAAAAGTTATAATTGGCTGGGTGCAGCAAACACTCAAGTGAAAAAATAAAAAGTGCAAAACTCCTTTAACCACTTGCCAACCGGGCACTTATAGCCCCTTCCTTACAAGGTCAATTTTAGCTTTCAGTGCTGTTGCACTTTAAATGACAATTAAGTGGTCATGCAACATTGTACTCATATGACATTTTTATAATTTTCTCACAAATAGAGCTTTCTTTTATTGGTATTTACTTGCCGCTGGGTGTTTTACTTTTTGCGCTATAAACAAAAAAGAACAAAACATTTTTTAAAAAAAAGTTTGTTTCTATTATAAAATTTTGCAAACAGGTAATTTTTCTCCTTCACTGATGTACATTGATGAGGCTGCACTGATGGGCACTTATAGGCGGCACTGATAGGTGGCGCAGATAGGCGGCACTAATGAACTGGCACTGATGATGGGTACTGATAGGCGGCACTGCTGGGCACTGACTGGCGGCACTGCTGGGCTGCACTGCTGGGCACAGGTGGGCAGCACTGCTGGGCACAGGTGGGCGGCACTGCTGAGCACAGGTGGGTGTTGCAGGTGGGCAGCAAAGCTGTGCACAGGTGGAACTGGTGGGTGGCATTGCTGGGCACCAATCATCAGGGCACTGATCATCAGTGCCCTGATGATCGGTGACGATCCCTGCCCTGACAACTGCCGGTTCTCGGCAGTACTTTACTCACGCTCTGACAGCACGAGGAAAGTGCAGCCGAGAACCGGCAATTGCATTTCCCGGTGATCAGCATGTCATTGGACATGGCTGATCACGTGGTAAAAGGTCGATGTGATTGGCCTTTTACCACATCACGTGATCAGTGTCTGTAGGACACAGCGATCATGGAGATCACAGGGGGCGCGCAGGAGAGCACGTTCTGGGATGACTTCATATAACGGCCTCCCAGAACTGGCCTGCCGCAGTGCAGCCACCATTCAGCTAACTGCAGTCGGCAGCTAGTTAAATTACATGCCTGGGGGATGCCCTTATCCTGCTTGTGAAATGGAAAACAATTAGTAAAAACACTTTTGGCTATCCCTAAATTAATTATGTAGTTATAAAAGAGAAAGGGTACCTATTAGCTCAAAACAGGTATTCCAAAGGAATGGCATAACAAGAGTCATGCAATCTGGGGGTGGGAAGGGGCCCCACTAGGTAGGATTTTGAGGCTAATAAAACAGAAAGCCTGTATGGTATTATTACAGGTTGTCAAGGTTGCTGTTAAAGAAGATCCTGAGCCCCTGTGAAGTCAACAGTGTAGGCTAGCCAACGTCACAGGAGGAGCATTTAAAGATCCTCTTCACTTGTTACAAATCCCCCTTGCTATGACTGAGCCATAAGATACATCTCTTTATTTTAACAAAAGTGTAGTGAATCAATGAAGACAAGTGAGTGTATTTCTATTTTAATAAATGAGAGTTTTTACTGGTTTATATTATGAGAGGCTTCCTTTCATTTTTCTGATTACATTGCTTGGCTACATTTGGAGAGAAGTGAAGACTGCGATACAGTGGCAGCAGTGGAGAGCCTTAAGTGGAATTCCTAATGCAGCGTATTTAGACCTGTACTAAAGCATAGGTCTATTCTTATGGTGAGCAGCCACTGTATACACAGGTGGAGCACGGTGACGTGGAGTGTTTCTCAAGGGGAATATTGATTGACAGAATTGCACAGATCAAGAGGTCCATGAATCCAATTTATTTCGACTTTGTTTTATCAAATTTTGATTGCATGCACTCTATTTGATATTGCTCTATGGGACACTAATGCCGGCCATAGACGGTTCAAAAATCGGCCGATTTTCTCACTGTTAGTGGGTTAATTGGTCGGCGGTTTTTCAGGTTTTTTGCACTTTGAGATTATCCGGCGTGTTGGAAAATTTGCGGCGGTTTTGGAAAAATGGTCGATTTTCCTCACAATTATGGCCGAATCGGCTGATTGTTTTAATGATAAAAAATCTGCGCATGAGTCGTGACCTGCAAGGTGCAGTTTGGCTGTTATATAGGATAAACTTTATGATTTAGTCAGCCGATTTTTTTAATCATCGGTGGTAATGTCGGCTTAACGAACGACCGATTTTTCGTTTATCGTTCAAAAAATCAGCCGCTGTTTGACTCGTCTATGGCCTGCACAACCACTCTTTAGCACTGAGTTTGTGTTTATTGATTGTGTATTATTTTTGAATCCCTTAGCAGTATCATTTTGCACCTTGTGTTCAATATAAGAATCGGGAATTTTATTCAGCATAATACAGGGCACTATCCTTGTACTTTTGGCACATGCATTTATTTATATTTATGATTCTGTAATTATGTTTTAGTATACTTATCTATTTATATTTAGTATAACAGTTATATTTCTTGAGGTATTTAACCGCTTCCCATCCACCCTATAACAGTAATACTGCTACAGGATGGCACAGGTGCGCAAAATCAAGTATATATGTGATTATGCATTTCCGAGTAGGGAGCGTATGCGATCCGTGCGCGATCCATGCATGCCCTACCCGCGCCGCTATTTGTGGTCTTGGTTGTCAATCACCGGGTCCCAGCCGGTGATTACTCGCTGGCACCCAGAAGCATTACAGACAGAGGGAGAGAACTGTAAGTAAACAATACAGTTCTCTCCCCTGTCAGCTCCTGCACACTGCTATGCATGGCTTTGCATTGCAGAGCCATACAAAGCAGTGTGCTTGCAGTGAAGCACACACACAGCAATACAGCACACAGCACAAAGTTAAAAAGCCTTTGATCGCCCCTCATGTTAATCCCTTCCTGCCCAGTGCCATTAGTACAGTGCCAGTGCTTTTTATTAGCACTGATCACTGTATTGGTGTCACTGATAATGTCAGTGACACCAAGTCAGTTCCCCCCCAGTGTCAGAATGCCCACCGCAGTCCCGCTATAAGTCGTTGATCGCCAGCATTACTAGTAAAAAAAAAAAGCCCAGTATACATACTGCCATTTGTAAACACTATAACTTTTACGTAAACCAATTAATTTACACGTATTGGGATTTTTTTTTTTTTTTTTTTTTTTTTAGCAAAGACATGTAGCAGAATACATTTTGGCCAAAATTTATGACAAAATTTGATTTTTAAAATTTTTTTTACTGGACATGTTTAATAGTAAAAATTCAAAAATATTGTTTTTTTTTCTCAAAATTGTAGCGCAAAAAATTAAAACCGCAAAGGTGATCAAATACCACCAAAGAAAGCTATTTGTGGGACAAAAAGGATGTAAATTTAATTTGGGTGCAGCATTTCATGACCACACAATTGTCAGTTAAAGTAACGCAGCGCCATAACTCAAAAAATGGCCTGGTCAGGAAGGGGGGTAAATCCTCTGGAGGGCAAGTGGTTAAGGGGACACCAATATTTATTTGACATTGCTACATTGATAAAGAGCAAGTGCCACTTTTTTTTTTTTTTTTTAACTAAAGAGATGTGTCTTAAGGCTTAGTGATAGCAAGGGGGATTTGTAACAAGGGAAGATGATCTTGAAGGCTCCTCCTGTGATGTTGGCTAGCCTACACTGTTGACTTCACAGGGGCTCAGGATCATCTTCAACAGAAACCTGTTTAATTAGCCTCAAAATCCTACTTAATGGGCCCCCTCCCATCCATAGACCACATGACTCTTGTTATGCCACTTATTTGGGAAACCTGTTTTGAGTTACCAGGCATCCTCTTTTCTAACTATATAATTAATTTAGGGATAGCCAAAAGTGTTGTGGCAAATGCTTGGTGCAGTATGCATGCAAAAGGATGATCTCAAACACTTCATCCAATATACAAATAAACATGAATGTTGCATCATAACCAATACATCAATGCTTCCTCTTTATTGCAATACATTTTGTTACATAAAGGAGCTACCGTTTCAGTGAACACACTTCACACTCATAATTCTAGAGACTTTTGGGGTCACAATAATATCACTGTACTGACTAGCCAGATATATAATACGTTTCCTGAAATTCCATCTGCAAAACAGCTGTACTCCATTTGCCATCCACTGTGAAATGAACACATAAAAAAAAAATCTGTACCGTGCAAAACCAATTTCAGACTTCATAATAAATAAACACCCAAACTTGAAGCAGAGATATAGCTGTAATAGATACTAAGTGGCATTTTCCATTACTAGTATGAGAATACAAAACTGTGCTGCAAAACTACATTTTAAAAACAGAAATAACTTTTTGTTTTATCAAAAATTTCTATTTCCCAGACAATTTAATTGACCTCATGTGAGGAAAGAAAAATAAAAGTTTAAACAGTGTGTCACCAGAAATACTATGGACCTAGAAAACCTAGAAGCAAGACATTTTTCCAGAAAAGAGAAGAACATGTAGATATTGTCCGATCAGGGTGACTGTCAGTAAAGTGACTAGATTTTTAAAATGAAATCCAGAGACATCCTATTAACTATGACCACACCCACAGAATCACATTCCCGTTTCAATCAATATTTACCCAGTATATGCAATTTGTAAACATTAACAATACCCACATGAGTAATCTGCCTGGATTTACAATTAAAAATTCAAAACTGTATGCGACAGACCTAGTCTCTGCCACTGTGTAAGAGAGGTAAATGGCATGCATGGTTCTCAAGGATGCAGATTTAGGGGCTACAGGATGGCAATTATGAGCAGAGAAAGTTGGATTTTCAGTTTTCTCCAGGTTTTGTAATTCCTGGACTGGTTACTGGAGTCCAGAGTCTTGGGAAGGATGAAGCCTCTAACCCTGTGTCCAGGTCTTACTGGAAACCAGCAGGCTGTCATGTCTTTTCTAATCAAGAGGCTGTCTGGACTTCAGTGTGCACCCCGAGATTTAGGAGGTCTTCTGGCCAGAGGTCAGGGCATGGCCCAGAACAGAGAGCTGGGAGAGCCTAGATAAGTGAGAGAGAGGTGAAGAGTTGCACATGGGCACAGTGGGGCCAAAAGATGGTCTTAGGGTCAGGACCAAGGACCTAGACTTGAGGTCTTAGCAGCGGCACTGTGACAGAAGCCAGAAGGCTTGATGTCATTTTTTGGTCTGAAATGATGGTGGAAACATCTGCGAGGGAAATCATTTTGTTGAAACATTTACTTAAAGAAAAAACTGTGACAACAAGTCCTAAAACAGCATTTTCTGGCTGGACTGAAGCCCTACACTTGAGTAAACCCACACAAACATCACAAGTGTGACAATGTGAGCATGAATAGGATTATAAAAGACCTGAAAATTCTGAGGTGCACATAGCGCACTGCGGCACTTAGTGGGTAGGCCAAAATTAAGCCTGACAGTGGTATGGCTTAACAGCTTGCCCACCTTCCTATAGCAGAAATACTGTTACAGGGCTGAGCAAAATCATATATATATACACACACACACACACACACGATTTGCATTTCAGGGTAGGGAGCGCTAGGGATGTCAATCACCGGGTGCTGGCTGGAGATTCCCCGCCAGCACCCAGTGATCGTCGTGGGTAAACAACACAGGTCTCTCTTCTGCCAGCAAGGACATGCTGCTTTGTATTTCTCTGCACAGCAGAGAAATACAAAGCAACATGTCTCCCTAGTTAAAAACACACACCTCATAATGTAAAACACACACAGTTAACCCTTTGATCGCCCAGATGTTAACACTTTCCTGTCCAGTGTCATTAGTACAGTGTCAGCGCTTTTTATTAGCACTGATCACTGTGTTAGTCACTGGGAATGTCAGTGGCAGTTAGTCATTTCCCACCCAGTGTCAGAATGCTCGCCACAGTCCCTCTAAGTCGCTGATTGCCGCCATTACTAGTATAAAAAAAAAATTCCAGTATATATACTGCCATTTGTAGACGCTATAACTTTTATGTAAACCAATTAATCTACATGTATTGTGATTTTTTTTTTTTTTTTTTTAGAAAAGACATGTAGCAGAATACATTTTGGCCTAAATTTATGACGAAATTTGACATTTTACTTTTTTATTGGATACGTTTCAAAATTGTCGGTCTTTTTTTGTTTATAGTGCAAAAAATAAAAACCACATAGGTGATAAAATACCACCAAAAGAAAGCTCTATTTGTGGGAAAAAAAGTACATAAATTTAGTCCATGTACAGCATTGCATGACTGCGCAATTGTCAGTTAAAGTAATGCAGCGCTGTATTGCAAAAAACGGCCTGGTTAGGAAGGGGAGTAAATCCTCTGGAGGGTAAGTGGTTAAAGGGGGATGAATAAACTGAACCTGGTCCCATTTGCTGTATATGTTGCACAGCCTTTGTACTCACAAAATACTGCTTATGGTAGTAATGCCCCAGAGTCTGTTTGACAAAAAAAATGCCCCTATATCAGTGGTATCAGTACGAGGTAAATATATGCCATCAATACCAGAGGTAGGACACATTACACTGCACCAATGTCAGTGAGAGGTAATAACGTCTCGGCATCAGTGGGAGGTAAATGCATCTGAATCATTTCCAATGGGAAGAATAAAAAATGCCACTGTGTCCGTGCCAGTAGAAGGAAAAATTGGCACTGTGTCAATGGGAAGAAAAAAAAAAAAGCTGCTAGTGAAAAATAGGTGGGTAGAGAAAGAAAGTAGGGTGTGGTTTAAAAGGAGATGATTAACCACTTCCAGACCGGACACTTTTACCCCCTTCCTGACCAGGGCAATTTTCAGCTTTTAGCGCTATCACACTTTGAATGACAATTGCGCGGTCATGCAACACTGTACTCAAATGAATTTTTTTTTCATTTTTTTGAGACAGATAAAGCTTTATTTTGGTTGTATTTATTCACCACTGTTATTTGTATTTTTTTGCTATGTAAATGAAATGTCCAAAAATTTTGAAAAAAAGTGTTTTTTTTATAAAATTTTGCAAATAAATAATATTTCATCATAAATCTTAGACAAAATTTATTCCGTTATCTTTTTAGTAAAAAAAAAAAAAAATCCAAATTAGTTTATAACCAAAAATTTAAATTTTTAAACATTTTTTTTTACATTTTTATTTTATTTTTTTATATTATTATTTTTTATTTTTTTTTTTTTTTTACATACTGTCACCGTAGCAGTACAGTGTCACCATGGTGACACTGTACTACTTGTGGGGGGTGATGAAGATTTTTTTTACACTGATTGCTTTTACACCCATATAGGATGTAAAAGCAATCATTTCTCTTTCTCTCTGTGTGCATTCTTGCACTCATTGAGAAGTACTGAGTGAGCTGTGATTGGTCACAGCTTGTCACATGGTACAAGGCTTTTGTGAATAGCCTTGTACCATGTGACCTCTGTGATCATTCACAGATTTCACACGTAGTAAGCAATGATGTTCGAAGTGACATGATCGGGACCTCGTACAGAGGTCCCGTCCGACGATCGGTGTTTCACTGTGTCCGGAGGACACAGCGGGCACCGGATCGCGGTGCTGCGCGCTCCCAAGGAGTGCACACAAGCAGGGTGCGGGGAGGCCGTTTATAGACGGCCACCCGACCCTGCAGTGCCACCGTCCGGCCGTTTATATGCAACGGCCGGTCGGGAAGTGGTTAAACAGAACATTTCTCTATTCCTGTATACAATGCACGCATACTCTCACTGGCCACTTTATTAGGTACACCTATTCAATTGCTTGATAACACAAATTGCTATTCAGCCAATCACATGACTGCAACTCAATGCATTTACACATCTAGACACGGAGAAAACAACTTGCTGAAGTTCACACCAAACATCAGAATGGAAAAGAAAGGGGATTTAAGTGGCATGGTTGTTGGTGCCAGACAGGCTGGTCTGAGTATTTCAAAAACTGCTGATCTACTGGGATTTTCACGCACAACCATCTCTAGGGCTTACAGAGAATGGTCTGAAAAAGAGAAAATATCCAGTGAGTGGCAGTTGTGTGGATGAAAATGCATTGCTGATGTCAGAGAAGAATGGGCAGACGGGTTCAAGATGATAGAAAGGTATGCTATCATGTCAATATGGACAGTACTAGCAAGGTGTATTTAATAAAGTGTCTGTTGAGCGTATGCTACAATCCTTTTAGCTACAAAATACTTCTAACAGTAAGGAAGAAATGCCAAAACAAGCCCAGTTTGTTATTATAATGCTAGATTTGGGTTTACAAAAGTTTTAAAGATATTTAAAATTTCCTCTTTCCCTGATCCTAAGGCATTCAGTTCTAACGTTTGGAAACTGCCATGCATATGCTTTCAAGACACCTCTCTGTATCTGACCTTGAAATCCCTATAGATTTTTATGGGGTTGACAACTTGTTCTGGCAGGCTGCAGAATGGTGTGCTGACCATCTCTGGAGAGCTCTGCATTGAGAGGACAGCAGTAAAAATATTGGCCATAATAACACAGACTATACTTCCACTTTCTACAGGTCCATCTAAGCACCCTTTAAAACTCAGTGTTCTTGTTAAATACAGCGGTGCACAATGCATTACATATAAGTGCTCAGTACTGTAACTTGCAGCAACACAACAAAACACATCTCCTAACCTGACTACAGTAAACTGAAATCTAATTGGTTTGTATGAGTTTCTTATAAGCCCCATTTTTTTAACACATGGTTCTATTCACCATATACTGTACATAACATATCTGCCAAACAGTTAAAACAAACTAACAAGAGGGGATTTTGCAGAAAGCAATTTCACATTAGCCTTTCATCCTCATATTTTCATTAAACCAGCCTCTGACAATGAATTCTGCGACAGCTTTATTATCATGGATTAAACAAAGCCAATGCCACACACAGAATGTTTGCCTTGTTACTTCTAGACAAATTTTATGCTGCATTTCTATTTCTCCTCTTTTAAGGAAACAACATATCAAAGTCAATCAATCAAAATAAAACTGCTAAGGCTTATTTTCTTCCCAACATATCCTGTGGCCGCTTTGCGGGGCTTGAAGTAAAGTCTTGTGGTCCCCAGGGCCATACATTTCTGCTAATTAGTTCTCCAGTGTGTAGCTTTCAAATGAATTGGAAATTCAAACACCAAATTGGAGATTTATCATAACATTACATTAACAAGCTGTCTTGCCGCGGAAAGTATTTCCACCTGAATAACGATCATAGTGTTGAATATATTTTACATGATTAAACCTTCTGAAACAGAAGTCAGACACATAAAAGGAACATACCTGTTTCATTTACATTTCTGCATTACGCTAAAAAAGACATTTCATGTTTGGGGCGATGCTTTTAACCTTTACTGCTAATAAACACTATAAACTGTATAATCACTAGGGCTCTCGGTACAAAGTTGCTTGATTCAGTTCCTGTTTTTTTCCCTTCACTTGCAAGCGTATTCTATAAAATCTCTGAAACTGGAGTCAAATGATTCCAATTTGCCAATGGAGGTCTTCAAAAATCTCCCGCAAACTCCATTCTGAAAAAACAAAATTGCTTACTTAACACACCTAAAGTAAGGAAGCACAATCGCTAAGTGCTACCAGACATCAGGTTAGCTGTCTGAGTCTTGATGTAGGAAAGTGAGGCAGGCTAACCCAGATGACTTTTATACCTGTTTGGAAAGTTTTGAGAACTTTCCAAAAGTCTTTAGAATATGGTTATTAGCATAATTTGAAGCCGTAGTAAATCTCAATCAACAGTAAAGGCCAAGTTCACCTTTCAAAAAAATAATAATTTGCAAAAAAAATGTGCACTTGTTATTTTTTCTTTGACAGGAGCCTGCAGGGCATTGCACTCTCAATCAGTGGATCACAAGTGCAATGCCAGGCTCCTACAAACACTGCCTAGAGCTCTGTGCCCGTAGCAGTAGGCAATGTGAATGAACTACAAGCGTGCTGATCAGTTTGCAAGCGTGTAGTCCGTTTGCTGCAGTGTCAGATGGGACTTGTAGTTTATTCATTCACAATTTACTGGGACTCACACAGCTGCGGCATTTTCAAAACGTGACAGTGGGAGCAGGGAAAGAACCCCCGCCATCTAGCACAGTGGAGGATGGGCAGGTGAGCGGGGGTGCTGCATTAGTAACATGTCACATTATACACCCTGAATACAGATATAACATGCAACATGTTACTAAAGGTGAACCTATCCTTTAATTATTTTTAATCTTTATGTTGCTAGCCTAATGCCTTAATGCCTAGTACACACGTTCAGAAAATCAGCCAAAAATACCCGTTTCGAAGCGATCGTACTATGATCTGATCATTAGTACACAGCTTTCAAAAGCTTTCAATAGTTCACGTGAAATTATCGGAAGAAACAACCACAGACATTTTTCTCGTATGATACCAGAAAAAACTATTTTCCTTTAATCAGTACAGTATTTGTATGAAAAAAATCAGAAGGCCAAAACCACGCATGTTCAGTAACGAAAAATTACATTGCATTACATCATTTCAGAAGTTGTATTCTGTCATACGAGAATTTTCATAACTTTAGTAACCTTAATTTACAATATGAGACTAGCATGCAAAAAAAAAAAAAAAAAAGGATGATTATTTGTCTATTATTCTTATTGTGTGTACGAAGCTTAGTAAATCGATAAGAATGTATAATATATTTACTTGTTTTAAACTTTGTTTTGCATTTCTTCAGTTGTTTCCTGGTTTCTGGCCTAGGCCAAAATGACATTCCAGGAGCCTTCATGGGCATTTTTTTTTCTTTCATCTGGAGGAGGGGTTTTCGCAGCTAAGCATACCCTCCTACCTGCAAGCCTAAGCTAAAGGCAGATGGATTCCAGGAAGTAAATGCTACACTGCATCACCTTCCGAAATTCAAGATGGCTGTGGCAAGAAATGCTCGGATGCTAGGAAGTGTTTCTCAAAGTGCTTTCTCAACAAAATAAAGCATGGAGGCATGGTTGGATGGGTAAGTTTGATTTGAGCATACAAAATTAATCGTATACTGTTTTCAGTTTGTTGTGCTCAGACACGGTTAAATTCTGCTTTAAAAATGTGCAAAGCAAAACAAAAATCAGGTTTTACATTATTCACAAATTCAATTAAGGAGATATGGTTGCTTATGCAGTCTGTCTTCTTGTTAAGAAGAATTTTCTGTCAAGCTTTAAATGCCGTTTGTGTCCTCATAACAGGAGATTTAATTTTTCTTCCTGTCCCATTTGACAGCAACCACCTTGACAGGAAGCAAGAGGAAATCTCTTTAATGGGGGGTACAGACTAATATGTGTTTTCATTGTTGAGAGTGTCTCCATTGAGAGATTATCCCTCAAATTCTGTTCTTTCTGACACCTGTCTACTAGAATGCATAAATTATAATGTAAATCCAGCTCTGTGATTTGTGTGGGGTGACGGGGATCACCAGGACCAAATTGCTAGAATAATAAAATCCCAATTTTTTTTTATTCAACTTGCTAGGTACCATAATTAAATTTAATTTATGTCCATTCTCTGAATATGGTCTCAAGTTATGCTCATATTTCAGATCTCAAATTTAAAGTCCAACTCTGCCAAAACTTTTTTTCAGTTTTGGACAAAGTAGGCATTGGCTAGACTTCGGCTTTATTGCTATCCTTATCTCGACTAGGAAAGCTATCCCTCAATTTCTTGGCCAGCCAGTGCCATCCCCAAGGCAAGCTAGACAGGATCTTGGCTCCAGAAGGTATTCAGAGGGCTCAACAATGTTTCTTCAGTAAACTGGTGGGCAGTACATTTGGGAGAAGGCTGGGCTCCTGTCTCTCACTTCACAAGAAAGTATACACTTCTAGGTTTTTGAGCAATGGGGAAGGCCATATTACTACAAAAAAAAGTAAATGGGGTCCCGCGGCTAGGCCTGTTGCAATCCTAATCAATTTTATGGAGTAGGTTAGGAGGTAAGCCAAGGGTGGAACATTTGTTCCAGATGCAATACTTTCAACAATATGAAGTGGACGAGGTTTTAGATGTTTGAATATAACTGACTAGTGCATGTTCAGTATAAAGAAGGAATAAAAATGATGGAAGTAGGAGATTGAAATAAGGAATGAGAAGTCAATGACAGTAATTAAGAGAAGATAGATAATTTAACAAAAATGTTCTAAAAAGCTTTTTTTTCCAATCCCTAAGTCACCCTCATCAAAGCAAATTTGGTATAATTATGTGTCACCCCAATCCCTCCCAGATATACACACTACTAAACTATTTAAAGTGTTACTAACCCCATGACCCTGCATTCACTATATCCAGTCTTCCACAGTACACAGAACACGGAAATGTAATAATTTTTGTAAAAATAAACTGCTAAATACCTTTTCTCATCAGCAGTATATAGCAGTCTTGTGACCTCTATCAGTGTCCTGCCGAGCACTGGTTAAAGCTTGTTGGAGAAGTTTTAATTCTGATCCGACTGTCCTATGAGGCTGCATGACCCTTGACCCTCTGTCTGGACAGTGCTGATTGGCCCTGTGCTGATCACATGCACCCTCCCAAAGAAAGAATAATCTCTCTAGAAATACACATTAAACTGAACATGTGCAGAGTGACTATTAGAGCTCTGTACTATCAGCAGATGGATTGAGGACAGTAGAAGAAGGGGAGGTTTAGAGACGACAGGATCAAACAGCCTTTTTACACAATGCAAAGGATTAACTCCTTAGGTTCCACAGTGATTACAACAAGCATGCTTTACTGCATATACAGACTGATTTTACTGTTGTGGGTTTAGTCACACTTTAACTACTTGCCGCCCGGCCTATGGTCAACTGATGGCCGGGGGAACACTGCGCCCTTTCGGGAGGGCATCATATGACGTCCTTCCCGGATTGTGCTTTGCACGTGCCAGCAGGGCCACGCTGTGGTGAGATCTGTCACTGGCCGTGTACCTCGGAGACGACCGATGACAGATCTGTGTACCAGTCCCATTGCCAGCACCATGTGACCTGCTGTGACCAATCACACCAGGTCACGTGACAGTTGTATACAATGGATGGCTTCCTTTCATGCCATCCATTGTATACAACAATGTCTAGCTGTGAATGGTTACAGCGATCACATGCACAGGCTGGGCCAATCACAGCCCATCTGTGTCATGTGATTAACCGTGGCCAACCATAGCTAATCACAACACAAAAAACCTGAATGAATCAATATAATTCAGTTAAATGATTGCTTATAAAAAATACATTACTTGCTATAAGCAATCAAAATAAATAAATACTGATAACTTCCACAAAGTACTATGGTAGCATTATACTACTTTGGTCATAGTGCAATATAAAAAAAATAAAAAAAATTGATCATCTTTTTTTTTTTTTTTCATACTGTCACCAGTCATTGTCCCTGATCACCAACACACCAGTTATATGCTAACACTGTACTGCACTGGTGACAGTATGTGAAGAAAAAATTGTGAAAATTATTTTTTAAATTTCTTCATTTTCTGAAAAATTATGACAAAATTACAACATCAAAAACTTTCCAAGCCTCTTATGAAATACGTCGGACTGTCTACTTTGCAAAAAGGGGTCATTTGGGGGATATCTGCACTGTTCTGACATTTTTGGGCCTCAAGAAATTAGATTGGCTGTCAGTACTTCAGGATTGATACATTTTCAGATATATCTCATAGTTTGTGAACTCTATAACTTTCCTACAGACTAAATAATAAATACTGATTTGGGTTATTTACACCGAAGAAGCAGAATACATCTTGGCCTAAATTTATGAAGAACAATTATTTATTTGCAAACTTTTATAATAGAAACAAAGAAAAACTTGGTTTTTTTTTTCTAAATTCTTTTTTGTTAACTTAGCAACAAATAAAAACCCCAGTGGTGATTAAATACCACCAAAAGAAAGCTCTAGTTGTGTGAACAAAATGATAACATTTTAGTTTGTATACAGTGTTGCATGACTGCGCAATTGTCATCAAATTGTGAGAGCACTGAAAGCTGAAAATTGGCATGGGCAGGAAGGGGGTAAAAGTGCCCAGTATTGAAGTTGTTAAGCATTTGTTTTTAACAACAAAATTTTAGTTATGACAAAGTGTACTGGAAACTGTAGTTTCACAAATGCCACACAAAAATAAATACATTTTTTAGGAATGACAAATGTGCAGATGAACAGTTGATCAAAGAACAGGGGCCAGAAGCAGCTATCTTGCACAGGACCTTAAAATGGACTTGAAATGAAAAAGTCAAGATTTGCTATCAAGCATCTAAAACATCTGTATTGCTATCAAACATCTGTTTATTTTGCCGAAGCAGTACCATGTAAACTTTTCTTAAATCCCTACTGAAAAATAGCAGTGTGCTTCTTTATAGCTTTTCCACCATGCCCTGGGCACACCTAATACTGTATCTATAATAGCTGTATATTTTCAGTATGATCGTTAGTTTCAAAAGATTTGGAGTACAATTTGGTGATCTTCCGCTGAAGGGTTTGTGCAAAGATCCCTGCTTCATTCATTATGTGGATCTGTGCTTTTTGAAATGTTCCTGCTGCTTCTTGATCATTACCCAACCAGTCATCAGACACACATCATCAGAAGGGCAGATCTGACATGAGGAAACCCCCATGCTTACCTTCCATAATGACCACTTCAAAAGCTATATTGTGAAACAAGCCATGGTAAGTCATTAACGAAATAACGAACATATGGGCAATACTGGTTACCTGAAAAAATAAAACTAAATGCTTGATTTGGGCTTTAACGGTATCCTGATTTCATGATTAGTATTGTATCAGATCAAGAAATTCAGAAAATCTGTATTTGTCAAAAATTCAGTTATAACGAATACAATATTTTTTATGTCTTTAAAGTTAAATTTCTTTTATATCCCCAGTAATATCTTATAGGTATTTATTCTTGTAATTAGTAACCATAGTTAAAATGAAACAATTTCAGTGTGCTTGTTCATTAATAACTCCATTGCTTTTTGGTCTTAGTTAACCACCATCTGTCTGAATGTAGCCATATTTATTTTTTTTTTCAGTGCACAGCTTTTTCTGACAACACCGCAACTTTTATTCCTATGCATGCGATATGAACATTTAAACAGGAAGTACGTGGCGTCGGTGTGCAGAAATACCTTGTCCTAGACCTAACAGTTTCTGAAAAGATAAATCAAACACCCCCATTTTCCACCTTACATTTTAATGTTCAGGCAATATTTTTATTCTTTAGAAAAAGTAGGGAAGGTTTAAACCCTGATTATTATTTTTTGTTTATGTCCTGTTGGGGAGATTTCCATTTACTTGGTGTCCTGGAGACAAAACTTAATGTAAAAAGAAAACCTTTACAAAGTGAAGAGAATTCAACTTAAAAAAGTGTTGCTAGAACAGGTGGAATTGCTATATTGTTTGTGTCCTTGCTTGATAGAGTTATGCCTTCATTTTTTGTGCAATTATTGTCACAAGGACTAAAAGTGAGCGTAAATGCCAAATTTTAAACTCAGAATATGTAGTTAGGGTCAATTTTCCAATAGGGACACATTCCAATGACACCTTTTTATGTCTTTCATTGGCTTCCAGTGGTACCATGGTACTGAGTTTATATTGGTTAGTTCTCACAAAAAGAAAGTATCACATGTAAAGGATCCATACAAAGCACTGGTAATTAACATTCTTGAAATATTACTAAGATCATGAAGTTACATGACTAGTGTCTATAATTAAAACATAGCTTTTAGTCTTGAGCTTGACCAAAGAGACATGACAGAGTATGACCCATCCATAGACTTGACACAACTATTTTATACAAGAAGTTACCATATGCCATTGAAAAAGAATCGATAGATAATTCTGTCAACATAGCCTGTGTAAAACTGCAAGAACCATTGTGGCTACTTTGTCAAGACCTATCAGTCAAGAACTTGTGAGTCTACCAAGAATTTTGCTGCATTTACAGAAATGACTTGACTGTAACATATCATGGTCATTTCAGATACGCTCTTCAGAGCAGCTTCAAAAGAAAAAAAAGCATGGATAATAGGGAACTTTTTCTTATGAAAGTTTTTATTTCTTCCAACCTGCAGAACCAACAAGTTCTGAACTGTTAATACAAAGCTTAAAAGAAACAAAAAAGATGTCATTAAAAAAAAAAGTTGACCTTTTCATTAAAAAGTTTTGGCTGCTGTGTCATTTTGTCTCAATTGCCATTGTTGTGCTCATGCCAGGTACAGAATAATATTCCCAAAATGTTTCATTTATATATATTAGAAAAGCTACATATAGCTCAACAAGGTATGAATCACACCAAAGCAAGGGTAAGAATTTATGTCCAGCAACTTTGAAAAGTAGTAGAAATCTTCAAAGGCAGCTATAAAGATAGATCTGACATCCAAAAAGAGACTTTTTGTCATATAGCTTAATATGTGGATCAAGTTATGATTAGATACCTGAAATCGGTATCTACAAGTCATGGTGTTCCTTTGTGGCTTTTAACTAGTTCAGTCTTATCCATCTTGTACAGTATATCCTTAATAGGAAGGACAAACTGAGAAAATGGGTAAGACCATAAACCCCTTTTGAAGTTATACCAGGGATGCAATACTGGCACTAAACGAGGAGCATGTTTCAATGGAAAAATATACAGTTTGAGACATTACACTACTATCTCCATTATTGGGAAAGAAGTACTGTGCATGTAATGAAAATGACAAGTCTAAATCCAGATTCAGATCCTGAAGACCTATTTTTGCAGCATTACTGTTTCAACCCAGACCGTTTCATTGTAACTTAAAACAATTCCTGTAAATGTAAAAGGTTAAATTGTATTGAGTTAATAAATAAATCTCTGTGTATAAATGAGGTCTTGGGCCTCATTCATATGGGTGCTGTGGCCTGTACAGTATGATTCAGCATTTCTTATATGTATCTGAGGCTGTGTGTAGCCAGTCTTGAGGATGCAGTGGCTGTACAAAACCAGCCATAGGCCCAAATTTGACAGGTGTGCGGCTACAGGTATAAAGTTCTGAGTGCAGAAAGTGTGCATTCGGGGCCACTCACCTACTCCTACACACCTGTAAATTTAGGATCTGCAGATGTGCCTGTACAGCCGGTATGTTCCCATAAAGTAACAGGTGACTCCAGCTGCACAAATAAAAAACTCATTCACACTTCATGAGCTGGGGAACCCATGTGAATTTTTTTAAACTATGTTTACTATATTTTTTTTAGTGTGTGTGTGTATTAAACACTCTTTAGTACTGATCATTTACTGTGTTCATTCATAAAAAGGAAGGGGCAGGTAAACATGACATATTTACTGCCTCCTGCTCTTGATCCAAGGCACCAGCAGCTGGCAGGAGGGAGAGAAGAGGAAACCATTAGCATTGTGGACACAGGGGCACATAGGGGGATTTAGGCAGCAGAAGTAAGGGAATGTAGACAGAAGGGGGTGATTGGTGTGATTGTGATTGGTTTACTGGAACTAATCCCTTGTGGCTCCCCTGCAGAAGCTGAAAGCCGACTGGAGGCTGTGGAGGAGAAGCTGGCTTCCAAATGCAGCAAGAGAGCCACAGGGGTTCAGTTCCAGTAAATGTCCTGTCCCCCACAATACATCGATCACTCCCTCCTGCTCACATCCCCTTCCCTCTGCTCTTCACTTGCACAGGCCACCTTGTTGAGCTAATGGGGCCCAGGCCTAGAACAGGAGGGCCGGTGGTATCCCGTTATTGAAGGCCCTGGTTTCAACCAGGACAGCAGTCGATTTCATATCCTTCAGAGCGATGGCTTCTGTCCCACAACATACTGTACATATTGGACAAAGGCTTGTACATTTGTACTACAGTGATTTACAATGTGCAGAGCAGTACTCCCATTTTGCTACCAAAAGCAGTATACACATTACGTAAGCCACATCACATTGTTACCAGTTTTACAGAGTACAGTATGTTTGGTTTCATTCCACCTACCTAAATGTATAAATTCCTTTACTATTGTAGTGTAAAATTTTAAATTCTAGTGACTTTCACTGTATTTTTGGAGTTGTTTTTACTAAAGGTGTGGTCAGTTGAAAATGTCCATATGTCTAATGCTTGTAAAACAGCCAGAAACTGAGAGATCATTGATTTCTATGATCATATCATCTGTTCTTTTACAACAATCTACTTCTGAAAAGGCAGCATGATGCATTTTATTGATGAGCAAAACACAGAGCTGTTTTTTTTCAGCCAACAGTTATATTGTGCTCAGGTTTTATCTGTTTCGTTATTTTCTATTGTTGGCAGTCCTCCTGTGTTTTATACAGTGGAGGCAGAATGCATGGTAATCCTGTTGTTAAAAGCTTTGATGCTTACTTATCAGTAAATCCTCATAGAGATCAGCTAGTGCTACTATATGTATGTATATCTGTGAACACATATTCTTTACTTAACACTACCAGCCAAAGCTCAAAAACATTGTCCAATACCAGTAGAAACATTTTTTTTTTCATTTGGCTTACACAGTAAAAGGGAAAGAATAGTAGGAAACTAAAAGTCATAGTTCCTACACCAGAACCACAGCTTTACAAAATTCCAAGAGAAATACAGTTGTGGCCAAAATTATTCAACCCCCACTGAAATTGAGTGTTTTGGCCAGTTTGACATTGCTTTTGATCATTCAGTCATCTTGCTTACATTTACATTAAAGAGGCACTTGTAGGTCAGACAAATATAACATAACAGTTATAATGAAATAACCACAAATGTCTTTTCTGTGCTCACAGCATTATCAGTTTTATTCAACCCCCAAGTGACATTCAATCTTAGTACTTAGTACAGCATCCTTTTACAGTTATAACAGCTTTTAAACGTGAAGCATAGCTTGACACAAGTGTCTTGCAGCGATCTACGGGTATCTTCGCCCATTCTTCATGGGCAAAGGCCTCCAGTTCAGTCACATTCTTAGGCTTGCGCACTGCAACTGCTTTCTTTAAGTCCCACCAGAGGTTCTCAATCGGATTTAAGTCTGGTGACTGCGATGGCCACTCCAAAATGTTCCAGCCTTTCCTCTGCAACCATGCTCTAGTGGACTTGGAGGTATGCTTGGGATCATTGTCCTGTTGAAAGGTCCAACGTCTCCCAAGCCTCAGGTGTGTGACGGACTGCATCACGTTTCCATCCAATATCTCCTGGTACTGAAGAGAATTCATGGTACCTTGCACACGCTGAAGCTTCCCTGTACCTGCAGAAGCAAAACAGCCCCAAAGCATGATTGACCCTCCACCATGCTTCACAGTAGGCAAGGTGTTCTTTTCATCATAGGCCTTGTTCTTCCTCCTCCAAACATAGCGTTGATCCATGGGCCCAAACAGTTCTAATTTTGTTTCATCAGTCCACAGAACACTATCCCACAACTTTTGTGGTTTGTCCACATGGCTTTTGGCATACTGCAGTCGACTCTTCTTATTCTTTGGAGACAGCAAGGGGGTACGCCTGGGAGTTCTGGCACGGAGGCCTTCATTACGCAGTGTGCGTCTTATTGTCTGGGCTGAAACTTCTGTACCCACATCTGACAAATCTTTTCTCAGTTCCTCAGCAGTCACACGGGGACTTCTCTCCACTCTACGCTTCAGGTAGCGCACAGCAGTCGAAGTCAGCATCTTCTTTCTGCCACGACCAGGTAGCGTTTCAACAGTGCCCTTTGCCTTGAATTTGCGAATGATGCTTCCTAAGGTGTCTCTTGGTATGTTTAACATCTTTGCAATCTTCTTATAGCCATTGCCCTTCCTGTGAAGAGAAATCACCTCTTCTCTTGTCTTCCTGGACCATTCTCTTGCCTTCACCATGTTTGTAACCACACCAGTAAATGTCTAGAAGGAGCTGAGTATCACAGTCATTTTAAAGCTGCCTAATTGGTGCTTATTATGCTTGATTGCTGCTCGGTGACATCCACAGGTGTTTTCAATACCTGATGGAAAGCACCTGTATGAACCTCTGTTCTTCAGAGTGGTAGTCTTTAAGGGGTTGAATAATTGTGGCAATGAAGAAACCACATAAGAACCATTTACTACTGTATTACATAAACAATTGATGTCATTTTAGTTGCATTTGGGTAGTTACAACGTCCTTGTAGGATTTGATTCTGAATACAATTCCAAATGTACACTATAGTCCCTAAACCCCTTTACAGCATTGGGGGTTGAATAATTTTGGCCACAACTGTAGATGCTATCTGAGACATGTCAAATGAATTTCCACTAATGACAAGTCAACTTTACCAGTTTAACAGCTGGCAGTTTTACAGTAGTGTATTTTCAGTTGAAGACCTGAGGAGATATACCAATTAAAAAAAAAAAAAAAAAAAAAAGTTTGACTTCAGTGTGGTTAGAGATGATTTATAATTGCCCTGCTATAGTAAGTAAATATATTTTTATTTTGAATAAAATGGCGATGTGCTATATTGAACTGCTATTTTACATTTTAGACAGCACTAGGAGTACATTCATAGTTGGAATTGCTGCATGCTGGTGGAGTCTGCTAAAATTTGAGAGCTATTTTATGTGCATGTTGCTATAACTGACCTGTGTAAATCTTTAAGTAATGCTATGATCTAATAGCAATACTTCTAATGTCACGTCTTGTCCTAGTTGACCATGTATGCCTGCACTCTTAAGAAAGGAATATTAGTCACATGCTACAGACACTCTTTAGAGCAGTGTTCCTCAACGTTTTTCAGTCAAGGCACCCCTTAAACTTATGCACAGGCACCCAATTCAAAAATGTAAAAAAAAACTAAACGAATACTTTACATAACACAGCAACATCCAGAGATGTAGGACACCCAACGTTAGGCTAGGTTCACACCTATGCCGTTTGCGTTTGCTCCGTTTTGGCAGAGCTTTTTGGGTGCGCTTTTGCACATTCATTTTTGCCGCGTTTTTTTTCCAAGCTTGTTGCTGGACAGATTAAACCGCAAAACTATTCAAAAATGAACTACATGCTTTTTTGCAGCATCTTCATTGAAGTCTATAGAACCAAAAACACAATGTTTTGCATTTAAAAAAAGCTCTGACCCTTTCCAAAAAACACACCGGGTGAAAACGCAGAGATGTGAACCTGTCCCATAGGAAATCGTGTTAAATGGACTACTCTGCATTTCTGCAAAACGCAACGGAAAACACATAGGTGTGAACCTAGACTTAGAGGTGATTTATTCTTCCAAAGCAAATAACACTTTGCACACTGGTACTGACTGGTATTCCAGTGTTTCTCTTCTCCCTCAGCTAATGTGACCCCAGTGCTGGTGAAGAAGGACAGGAGAGGGGCAAACCAGGATGCAGTAAAGGCACGCAATGTCCTCCTTATCGTCTGATGATTTCATTGGTTGTTAGGACGCTGGCAGCTAGATGGTTGTAATGCTACACAATGAAAACCTATGGCTTTGTGTATCTAAAAGGCAGGATTGATCTACTTGCTGGCTTGTATACATTTTTGGGGTAAGTTTTAGGCATTTTGCCAAGGCACCCCAGAAGAAACCTGAAGGCGCACTGGTTGGAAAAGGCTGCTTTAGCAAAAGACAAGAAAAATGAGAAAGATGCCATCTGGAAAATAATCAAAGTATCATTCTACTAACTCTAACAGGCAGATCCCAAATCCATGGCGCCCATTAGGACTCAAGTATCAAAACAGCATATGGAATACTAAAAAGTACCACACCAACATAATTTTGGAACTTACTTGTATAGCTCCAAATCAGAAATGGTTGTTTTTTAACCAGATGAACAAGAGTGAATTAGAAAAACCTTTGTGAATCTAAGGTAACTAAAAGTAGTTGTTCCTCTCTACAGCTGCACCCTACTAAAATATGTACAGTATATGTTGAATGCGAAACTTCACTCTCTCAATCAATATTGACCATTTTAAATCCTTATGCTGCCAGCATTATTAATTAGATAGGAAGGTATATTATATTTAGTTTTAAACTTTTTTGTTCTTCTGCACACATCTTCCCCACTAGCTGTGTCATTATATTTGCTGTTACTTTTTGAATGGTCTTAAATGTAAGCCTGTGAAAGTGCATGCCACGGGATTAGAAGGTCTGACCACTGCCCTCTTAACAAGTTCACTGCAGCCCCCCACACAAACTCAATGGGGCATGAAAGGGATGTTGCACAGCACACCATCATGTGAACAGAAACTACAGACTAAACCAGAATGAATTGTTTCTAAATCTAATTGCAATGTATTCTAAAGTACAGCTTAAAAGGATAATAACCGAGCTTTCCAGCTTTAGCAGATACATATTGTTTCCATGACAGCATTAACACTTTACTATTAGACTTTATGTGTTCCCTGGAGTTGTCTTTAAAATACTTGCACACTATGATGGTATGAAATGAAAAAAAAAAAAAATACATGGCAAACAAAGAAAATAAATAAATAATAGAAAGAGACCCACAGGCCATGTACTGCAAAATGACTATAAAGGCAGTGCACTGCAAGACATGTTGAAAAGCTATGACAGTTCCTTCAACTCAATTCGATATGATAAGGTTTGTGTGAAGCTGTTAAAGTGGATTTGATACCTGCCAGAAAATTTGTTGTTGGCCTGTGCCTACAGTGGATGTGGTGTTAGTTTTGCAACATTTTGCTAGAAGAGACTTGAATGGAAAAAATCCCTTGATATTGACATCTGCCTACAGTATTTGTTTTTCAAAGAATCTTTAACTATGCTATTTTATATATAGTACTGGCTGTACTCAAGAAGAGGGGACACACTAATCCCATTTAACAACACTTGAAAATACTAAGAAAAATATAATATTGTGTCTGACACTTGGTGTACAGTGATAGTAGAATGGTAAATTAATTTTTTGCAAACATGAAATGATCACTTTTATAGACCGGGCATTCTTTTATGAAAAAAAAAAAAGAATGCCCGGTCTATATTGTTATGTGCCACTCAACAATATGCTAACATTTACCTAATGCTAGAGGTCGTCAGTTCCTAACATGGTACCCCTCTAATGGATTTTCAAAAACAAACAAGCAGCTCATGTACCTTTTTAGTGTTATGTCAGCAGTCTGCCTTTTCACCCACAGCAGGTTCTCTCAGCAGGGGGAGTAATATAGAAGAGAAAAGCACTCAGCATTCGTCAGCTCACATATAAAAATACCTGTGGACAACTAAGGCTAATTAATAATGTCTAAGTGTAGCTATCTGGTAAGATGTAGATCTAGGAATGGAGGCTTTCTACCCAAAGCTCTACACAGCCTTCAGGCTCCATAACCCATGACAGGACTTATTACGATTCTGCGAAAACAAAAACAAAACAGATGTTTGTGCTCATTGTAAAATTATTTTCCTGGATTTTATTGGGGGACATATGGTAAGGTTCACAGACTATAGGGATGGCCTGCCATCTACAAGAGGATTTGGATGCTGGCAAACCAAAAAACAGTGACCAGCCTAGCAAAACCTCTTCCACTCCTAGCATGCCTCAGATTTGTAACAAAGCAGTACCTTAAGCAAGACCATAAACTGAGAAGGGCAGAAGGGATGTCCCTCAATGAACTCCATTATACTCCAAAATAATTTTCATGATAAATGCAAAAAATCCAATTTTCTTTCTCTTTCATTAAGGCACACAGGATTTACAGACATTTAAAAGCCAATCCAAACCTAAATGTGGCATAATAAACACAGCAAACAAAATACTAACAGACCCATTATAAGCAACAAGAAAAAACTAGGAACTTCCTACAGCTCATAGAGATGCCTGAAAGACCTTACACCTGGAGCTGGCATCAGATAAGGTCTGAATATCCACCTGGTAAAATGCAGAAACCGTGTGAACAGAAGACCAGGTGGCACACTTGAAAACATGGGAAACAGTTGCCTGATCTCATGGGAAAAATCTCAAGAAGCACTCACAGATCTAGTAAATTACACCCTGACAGGAAAGGGTGAAACCCAATCTTTAAGACCACAGGCTTGAATGATGATATTTCTGAGCCTCCTAAAATGATAAGATTTGACCCTTGATAGTACTCAGGATCAATGTTGATCCAGTCCTTTTTCTTGCACCAAGCCAAGTACATCTTCCATGTATTATGGTAGATCTTGTGAGAAGTGGACTTCCTAGTTTTTGGATAGAGAGAGGCTCTTATCTCTCAACCTGAGCCTCTACAGCCATGCTGTTAAAGTGAGCAGGTGTGAAGCAGGATGGCAAACTGGTCCTTAGGAATAAAGATTCTGACAATCTAGGATAGTCCACAGAACATCTGCCTTGAGTATGATTAGGTCAGTGTACCACTTCTGCCTGGGCCAATGCCGAGCTATAAGCATCATCATAATGCCCTCCATTTCAATCCTGTTAATGACGAGGAAGAAGAATCAGAGGAGGAAAGATGTAGATCAGGTTGCACTGGTCCCATGGAGCATCCACTTTTTCCACCAAGGGATCTCTGTACCTAGAGACAAACCTATCTACTTTGTTGTTGAACCTGGAGGCCAGAAGTCTACATCTAGCATCCCCCTTCTGTGAAACAAGTACTTAAACATGTCTGTGTATAGTGCCCATGCCTCCTGGTACAGGCACTGGTGGTTAAGGAAGTCTGTCTACCTGCAGTCCATGCCTGAAATTAAATTGCAGACAAGGCTGGAATGTGAAGTGCAATGTCAATTCTACCTCTCTTTCTGCAGAAAGACTTCTGGTTCCTCCCTAATGGTTGATGTATGCCACTACGGTGGCATAGTGCAACTTGATCGTGATTGGATTACCCTAAATCCAGTATTGTAGATACAACCAGATCACCCAGAGCTCCAGAATGTTGACTGGGAAATGGTATTCCTCTGATGCCCAAGTTCCAGGCACCAATAAGATGCCTGGGACCCTTCTCCAGCAGGTCAGGCTGTTTGTTGTTGTGAGGATTCTTCATGTGATCGGGAGGAAGAATTTTCCCAACTCCAGAGTTATTCCTGAGCCACCAAGTCAACCTGGTCCCTGCATCCGGTGAATCTGTTTGTCCATAGACTGAAGTAATTTGTCCCATAATGACAAGAAGTTGAGTTCTAGGAGCCTCAAGTCAACTGGGCAAATAGAACTAAATCAAGTCTAAATTGATCAAAAGGGAAGTTATACCTTTTCAATTGTTTTCCGATTCAAAATTTTTTTATTGAATTGCACATTAATCAGATAATAAAAAAGAAGAGTTTATGGCTGCCATAAGGATGTAATGGGTGTAGCCAAATTTAGATTTCATTCTCAATAAGAGACTTCAATCTCTTCTGGAGAGCACTACATACAGAAATTCTCAACTGCTGCTAACTTATTAATAAACATCGAGAAAAAGTCCAAATGCCGTCAAGTTCAATATTGTTGTAATATACTGTAGTTGATCCATATATAGCCAAAATAAGAATTGAAGCAACACAGCTGGTAATTTATTCTCACAATTGGAAAAAAGTCTTGACCCCATAGATAATTTCCTGTATCTGATGAATTCATTAAAAGCCTTTTCATGTGCTGCTGACAAATTTGTTTCTGGAAGTGAAAAGAAAAATGTCTACACTTTTAGAAATGTTTAACTAGAAGACTGCATTAAAAAAAAAATTGGCCATTATTACCTGCAATAAATATAAATATCTAGGGGGTGGATAATTTCCCAGGCCAAATAAAGACACTAGTGCACCAAAAGACTAATAGGTTCACTATTCAGGCTCCCATTGGCATCATTACAATGCGGTGCATTCCATTGCTACTTGCGAAAAGCATTGAGGCATCTTGATCATTTGAATCAGCTGCCAACACACCAAAACATTAAAAAAAAAACAGCATAATTTTTAGAAACTAGATACCCAAGATAGTGTGTTACCGTACTTTGCCTTGCAGTGCACAACGCAGGTGCAATGAGAATCTCATTCTAAATGCACAAAACATGCGCTACTACAGGGTACAGCATGGCAAAGGTGTGAATGGAACAGAGTTGCTAATTTTCAGCTTTCAGCACTGTCGCACTTTGAATGACAATTGTGCGGTCAACACTGTAACCATCTTTTTGGTGGTATTTAGTTACTAGGTTTTTTTATTTTTTTGCTAAATAACTATAAAAAAGAACATATTCTGTTATAAAACTTTACAAATAAACAATCTTTTTTTATTAACTTAGGTCAAACTGTACTCTGCTACAGCAATCAATCATGATGTACTGTACCATTCTCATTTCTTGAGGCCCAAAAATGTCAGGACAGCAAAAATGTCAGGTATTCAGAATAATATAATAATCCCCCTGCGCTAATAGGAAACCTATATGTAATAAGCAGCTGACACCCTATCCTATACCTATAGGTGAACCAATAAAAAATTATGAAAAATGGTGTAGCGCTATACAACTAAATGAACAAAATATAAATTATAGTGTGTGTGTGTGTGTGTGTGTGTGTGTGTGTGTGTGTGTGTGTGTGTGTGTGTGTGTGTGTGTGTGTGTGTGTGTGTGTGTGTGTGTGTGTGTGTGTGTGTGTGTGTGTGTGTGTGTGTGTGTGTGTGTGTGTGTGTGTGTGTGTGTGTGTGTGTGTGTGTGTGTGTGTGTGTGTGTGTGTGTGTGTGTGTGTGTGTGTGTGTGTGTGTGTTAGATCCTTAATGTGTCTAGAAATAAGTGTCTCAAGTAGTAATACTAGTAGTGGTATAAAGTGCATATAATCAACAGGTCCCAATCTAGGGCCTTCATACAGTGATGGCCCCAAACACTAAGTGACATAAACAGTGAATCCCAAATGCGGGATATATATTTAATATAGTGACATGTGCTGAAATTCCCCTATAAATGCAATGACATAAATACTCATAAATAACACGGAAAACCATCAAACAAATAAATATAAACCAATGTCCAATCAGGTGCAAAAAATGCAAAAAAAGTGCTTCAATCTACAAAACAGGTGCTGCAGTGCCAGTGGATAAACTGATATCCTTAAATGGCAGGATTGCCCCCTCACCTCCTGAATGCAACCCAAAGGGTCAACACGCCTTATGGATCACCCTGGATCCTATACAGGAAATCTCTCCAGACCAAACAGAGTCCTCTGGTTCCACAGACCCTCACTGGTAGCTCGCTTATAGCGTGGATCCCTCTCCCACAAACAGGTAAACGTAGTGCAGCCAATATATATGTACCATATTAAGGCCATGAAAGGACAAAGAACAGATCTTCTATAGTGCAACACTGTTTTTTATTGCACTGTAAACATGTAAAAACGCAAAGTAAACACTCACATTCAGTAGGATAAAATCAGGCTGTCACACCACGGAAGTGCGGCACCACGTCGCATCTACACGTTGCGTCACATACACGTGACTTCCTCAGGATAGCATCATGGTGACTGGTGCTCGTTCTTATAGGGAGGCCGGATGTCAATCAGCCAGCGGGGGAGGAGAGAAGAAGAGGCATGGCAAGTTTTTTGAAGTTGTAATTTTTTGTCCTAATTTTTTTGATAATTAAAAAAAAATGCTTTCACATTTTTTTGTTTTACATACTGTCACTAGAGCAGTACAGCGTCATATAACTGGTGTAGTGGTGATCAGGGACTGGTGACAGTAAAAGAAAAAAAAAAACATTCTATAAAATATATTTTTTTTAATTACGTTTTTTTTTTTTTTAAACACCTTGTGACCAGAACAATGCAATGTTACCATAGTAAGAGTGTGATACTCTGGGGAAGCGGGGGAGAAATTTTTTTTGCACATTTACACAGCTAAAAACATGGTACAGTTGGGCTGTGATTGGCCCTGTCTGTACCATATGATCACTGTGACCAATCACAGCTAGCAACACAATTGTACACACTGAATGGCATGAATCAAAGCTGTTCATTGTTTACAATTGTCATAAGATCTGCTGTGATTGGTCACAGTGATCACATGATGACAGTGATCATAGGTGACAGTGATCTGTCATCGACTGTGTCATATGACCTCCACCTGAAAAGATGACAAACCCACCTGGCAGTCTTTTATAATAGGCAGGTTGGGAAGTGGTTAACATGTATGTTTAGCCATTATATTTTAGTTTTGGACAGAATGGGGAAAAGTTAGAACCTTTATTAATATTCAGGCTGCTGTGATTGGCCCTTTACTGTGATCTGTGATCAGCTGTGTCCAAAGAACACAGTGGTCACAGAGATGCGCGCTCCAGGGGGTGCATGGGAGACGCATTCTGGGAGAACGTCTATAGATGCCCTGCCAGAAATAGAGAACCACGCTGTAGCCAACTTTCAGCTATAGTGCAGTGCTAAAGTGATTAAAAGAAAAACTGTTCAATGGTACAGTTATACTTTAAAACGTATGTGATATAAAAAAGGGTCCCTAGGAATTAGAAACTTATCACCCAAAACCTGTGGATTCAACAACAATTAGGCTAGTTATGGAGCATCACAGACCTTATAAGACACCTTTATGGGAATTTGTTTGATGAAAAAAATGTTTTAGATTACAGCCCCCAAAAAAATTTAATTCCTGTCCTCTGAGGTAAAAGCAACAATGTCTGCAATACACTGAGCATGTCTGCTTATTCAGTAAGGTCTAACAAAATTATCCGTCTTGGAGAGACTTTTTGGTCATCACATACATTATATGACCAAGGAGTTGATCTACTAGTGCAAGCCATACATGGCACAAATTCTGAAAACATTTTCTTTCGAACATCGTAACTAAGAATTTTTGTTTAAATTTCACACCATTAGTGGGCCACAGCATTGGCAGATTTTTTTGCGGCCATCGAATTTGAGTGATCGGGTATGTTGGATATGTTTTTAAAAACAAATGAATTTCCAATCAATGATGGTAGAATCGTACAAAAATATAATAAAATAAAAAAAAAATGAGCATGAGCTGTGACCTGGAAAGAAAAAAAAGATTCCTGGCCACGAAAATTCTTTTCTGTAGCAACATGAGGTGAAATTGAAGGTTTGGTTAGTTGAATTTCAAAATCAATGGTGGCATCATCGGATTACAAAATACACTAAATTTCTGATTTTTTAAAGAAAATTTGTTCAGAATTCGACCCATGAATGGCCTACATAAAAAACTGGAGAGTGTAAAATCTGTGCAGCTCTGCATGGTAGCCAATCAGCTTCTAATTTCAGCTTGTTCAATTAAGCTTTAACCAAAAAAAAAAAATTATGGAAGCTGACTGGTTTCTGTGCAGAGCTGCACCAGATTTTGCACTAGGTATTGTTGTATAAGGCCTGGCTCACAATTATCTTTCCAATTCACCTCACTGGTGTTCAGTAGGGTTTAGGTAAGTGATTGGTGTGGTCCACTAAAGTAATTTCCCTCAAAATGCATCAAACCATGTATTCTTAGAACTTACTTGCTGAAACAGAAAAGAGCCTTCTCCAAAACTCTTACTACATGGTTGGAAGTGCACAATTATCTAAATGCCGTTGTACTTTTTGCAGTAGTATATACACTAACCTACAATAGAACCACCTGAAGCCAGTAATTTGGAGGACAGTCCAAATACTTTTGGCCATCTAGTGTAGTTTGTCACATTTCAACCCCCCAATCTTTGGCTACATTTTATGAAAGCATATCATTCCCCTAAAGCAGCACAACATTCCAGACAATATTATATATTCTGTGATAATATAAGATTTGCCAATTCAACAAATTAACTTTTGAAACCTTGCCCAATACCACAGATTATGAAAGGAAATACATTTTTATAATTTGTGCATGACTCCAGCCCCGTGCCACCTTCCCTAAGGAAATAAGAAATAAGATGTTACTTTGCTAGCTGTTAGCTATTGTCTTTTATCAAGAAATCAATAGGCCTTACATACATAAATCATTTGCAACATAAGCATATTGGCTCACAGTAGTAGGCAAAGGCTCAACATGGAGTTCTGATAAAACGAATACAATTATAAGCCACCATTTTGCCACTGGAGAGATTATGTAACAGGGAAGAAGCAAAACCTTCATGTGATGTGCAAGAGAAGTCACAGGCCCGCTGCTGAGATTTATCTGATAGAATAATGAATGTTAAGAACGTTAACATTAAAAATTCATAACCTATAGAATATTCCACATATTTAAATTAGCGCACAACAGCTTTGCAGCTTTTTTTTCTCTACAAGTCTACATCAGCTTATTTTTGCCTTTTTTTTGTATCACCCATGGGATTTGTTAGTACTTATTAACTCGCTAAATGACAGTAACTGAATTGCAAAAGTTGTTTTATAAAAATTAGTGTTAAATATAAAAACAATAATGAACACGTTTATTACACCTTCTCAAGCTCTGTATTCATCATAGACTATTTATATTTAACCTTTAAATATCTCACAAGTCAACAAAAGGCAATGATTTTTTTCTGAATAAAATCTGGATATAAAGGTACTTATAAGTATGTATATTAGGGTCATAAAACAGTGTGAACAGATGTTGGGCACTCTCTGTGATGTGTTCTTATTACTACTGAGCAAATTGGAGACTGATGGATATATTTCATTAGGGAGTGGAAAAGAGATGATTCCATCTACAATATTTTTCTAATGAGCGTGCAGATATTATCATACCAGATGGCCATAAGGAAATGTGACAAAATTACACCATTATGTCTATATTTTACCATTTGCCTTTATGGCCTTTATTTATACCCTTATTTAAAAAATAGTGCTTTTTTTCTAGGTAATTGTGCATGCAATTTCAGGCAAGCAGCTAGATACACAGTTAAATTAGATATTTTGGAGCTGTTTTACCAGTCAATAGATTTGTCTTTCTGTTCAGCCAGTACTGAGATTTACACAACCTTTCCACACAGCTCCACCAGCTTGGTGACCTAACCGGCAGATAAGCAATACAACTACTGTAAGTCACCACAGCTGTGATTGAAAAATATAAGAAGCAGCAGCATAGCGATGAAGCCTCCTATTTTGGCTCTCTCTTCCTGTTAGTATGTTGCTAATCATCATATGTGGAAGCACTAGAGCATGGTTGGCTCGGAGTACTGTCCCTCCCTCTCCTAGCCTTGTACACTGGGTAGAAAAAGGCTTATATCATATCAGATTCAGGTACTTACATTAGCTGTTATGGCTCTAAAAGTGTTTCTTACCATAAAAAGGTTCATAAAAAGTGTTTCTGTACAATATGCCTATTATCACTCTAGAAAGCCCCTTGGTGGTAAAGGTCCATAAAGGTTGGGAAATCCAGAAAGGATGGGGAAACTGAAAATTAGCTTTTTCTATTTGCTTAACCCTAGCTCTGACTTTCTTGTGAAATGGAACTTTTGCATGTCCCCACCAACCCACTATTTAATGGACTGTTTCAGTGGCTAACAGAGAAGGAGAGCACCTAATTTGTAGTAAAGACAAGAGGGGAAATGGAAGAAGTATGTAACTGCTCTATTCAGAGTATCAAGATAGATTTGGCTCATTAGGGGTGCCCCATAAAACTATCTTCATAAAAAGAGAGAACTGACCCCCCCCCAAAAGGGAATTCCTAGATTTGGGACACAATGGTGGTCCCCCCTTATACAGATCTAAAGATCAGCACAAAACCTCATCCATTCTTAGAAATAGAGTAGATGTTGCTAAGGCATCCTGTCAGGAAAATAACCATATCCCTTAAAGGAATGCCTAACATTCCACCCGGTTAACCTCAGTTTGACCTTGTGCTTTCCAACATCGGAGCAGGTGTATAAGAAGGTCCACTCTGATGATTTCATAAATCCACACATCTTGGCAGGACTTTTCTCTAAACCCAGTTCTAAGGAGCTGGTAGCAGGGGCGTATTTACGGCGAGGCAAACAAGGCGTTTGCCTAGGGCGGCATTTTTCACGTGTGGTGGCACTGCTCCTGGCAGAAGTGACACATGTGGCAGCCGGTAACGGGGAGCAGGTGAGGAACAGACACAGCAGTGCGGGTTGCTGAAGAGTATCCACCACTCATTCCTGGATCACTGTCAGAGATCAGTGCAGAAGGAAGACGTTGGACTCTCCTGATCATGGCTCTCGGGATGGCCGGCAGGTGCGTTCTGGAATCTGTCTCTTCCCAACCCCCCCTTCCACATGGGGGGGGCATGATTTTACTCTTGCCTAGGGTGGCACACAACCAAATTACACCACTGGCTTGAAGTAAAACATAGAACTCAGGGTTTTAACTTCTCACCTATGAAGGGGGCACTTATTCTCCCCAAGCTGAGCTTCTGACACTGAGAATTTATTGCTAACTGTTCCATAAGTCACTCATTCAGACACAGAGGTGCCTTACCTCAAGTCTCAGACAGCAACACAGAGACTGTGTGCAAACCATCACCTCAAGCTGCATTATTCAGACACAGTGGGCAACCTCTAGAGAAAAAACCTCAAGACGCATACATAGCCAGTTCACCTTCACCAGCCCAACTGTTGCCATAGAAGGTTCACGGTTCACAAAGTATCTTCTGATCTTTTACTCGGCCATATCTTATTTACACAGACGTGCCTAAGTGCAGGAGGAATTTAGATGCGCAAATATGAAAAAAAGTCTTTATTGTTAAAACTAAATAAAAACAATAAAAATGTGACAAATTATTCCTTCCTTTGTTTTAGATAGCAATGTTTATTTTTATTTCAAGAGTTATCTGCTCCGGGGCACTCATTACTTTTCTTCTCTAACTTCAAACTAGGGTTTCTCCTTAATAGAGGAAAGGTCTCCAGAAGGAAGTCAGAAGGGGGTAAATCTTCCAGAGGGCAAGTGGTTAATTGCTCTACCTTTTGTGTCTGTGTCCAATCTAATTAATTACTGTTTACATTACACCTGAAGAGCATTAAACTGAGAGACCCATGGATTGTGGAATATGCAGTTTCTTCACAGGAAAGTTCTCACACTAAAGACTGAAGTCATGCATTAACTTGTGCAGTGCCATGCGACATACCTCCTGTTGTAATACAAACAGAAACTTCTGACACCGTAATGTGAAGATTTACTCTACTGTAGACTGTGGGTACAGGGCAACACATGACACCATCAAACAATGTGATCAATGAACATTTTAAGCAGGTGAAAAACATGGTGTGGTGCAGGAAAGATGATTTATATTGTCTTTAAAGGTTACAGGAATGTGGGGAAACATTTTTCTAAACTTGCTTTTGGTTCCAAAAACTCAGCACCAAGAACAATTGTGTCACATTCCAGGCATTGGCATTACCAGTCCTCAATTTGTCTCATCTATGTCAGGAGCAGCAAAAAATATAAACAGCAGACATAACAAGATTGCTGTAAATCACCATGATTTTCAGGGGGTAATTAAAAACATTGTTCAAGGGTGCCACGTCTTGAATAACATATTACCAGCTCTCCAATTTCAAATAAAGTACATAAAAGGCTTTCAAAATGTGTTGCCTATAGTCATTTAAAAATACAGTTATTTAAAATTAGACACAATAATTGGACTTTAGTTGGACCAACATTCTTAAACACAAACATACTCGAACTTGAAATGTTACAATGCAGAAGATTTAAAATGACTAAGCAAATGCTACGGCATACATTACATAGCTGACTGCGTTCACTTTCTCAGAACAATGTTATCTTTTGCTAAATAGCATCATGCAAGCATATGTGCTTTCTGCATCCTTTGCCAAATACCTATTGGCAAACACATCTTTAGCTGCAGTTGTATTTAATGTTTGACAACTACCAATACAGCTAAATATCACAAGCCTTACTTGACGATATAACAGACTGACACAACCTTACAAGCAACTAATCAGGCCTGATATTTAGTTAGCTTGGCCCTGAATGTTTTAAAGTTCATCTATCTGACAGTCTGTAGGGGACTGTACTCATTTCTGTTTTCCCGATTTCTTAATCCACAGCTTAAGGCTTCAAGCTTGGTCTTCTGACTCACAGGCTGTTTGTACTTCATTCTGATGATTTGGGATTTGGTGGATTTTTTCCCTACAGCACCCCTTTTATTTGTGCTTCCTTGCAGACTAGTCTTACGTGCCACTTTGGTCTTTGTTCCATGGGATTTTACATACTTCCATTCCTTGGAGAAATTAATATCTCAAATTGACCATTCTTTCCTTGAGTTGTTACACCCATTACTGAGTGAAATTCTATTTGTTCCATACATTGGCCTGTTTAAGACACGTCCCATTGGGGGATGTTCTGGTGCCCCTCTGTCAGTCCTTGTTGTCTGGTGTCTTACATCTGACCACTCTTGCCCTCTTGGTTGATGCACCCCACCGGAGCATGGTGTCCAGCCTCTCATCTTGGAAGTTACCCTTTCTTTTGCTCTGACATATGCTTTCAAAGTCCTTTGTCTCTCATGCTCCCTGAGGAAGATCTAGAATATGGAATGATTGAAACACGTTTTTTTTTTTTCTTTTTCTGTGTGGTTTCATATTTTTGTATTAAGAGTTTTCTTGCAAGAATACTGTCAGAGCAATATTCTTTTTAGAAATCATGTATTTAACATTACAATGGAAATGTGTATGTAATAAAGTTGATAAAAATCTTTTTTAACCAAATGTGTTTTTCAATATATGTATGATCCTATTGCTGCATTAAAATCCCACTGGGGGTTCTTTCGGTACAAGGCTTCAAGCACAAGGCCGTACAGGGGCCATACAGCATGTGTAATGACATTCCTGAGACTAGAGTTGCCACCTCAACCCTTTAAAACTGAACACATATTAACTACACAGGTTTTGTGGCTGATTAAGGTGTTAAAATGCCACCACATACACCCGCCCATCGAGATGCATTAGAAGAGACAGCTGTATGTGTTTGTGCGTTGGGTTCTACCTAAAAGACCTGTTTATATACTGGCCTATGCACCAAATGCATATAGTGTGTGTTCGTGTATATTTTAATGACAAGGCACATTTCATAAACAATTGAAAAATGCTGTAAGAGATAAAAAAGGGGACTGAAATCCTTTCATTGTTCAGGTCCTCTAATTTCAGGAAATATATACTGTTTATCAACTTTCAGCTTGATAAAGTAGTTTTTTGGGTGCCCTAAGATCCAATGGCCAGCAATGAAGCCAACACCTACCGCTTTCCACTTCAATCAACACTAAGGCTCCATTCACACTTGAGTGTTTTTAGCTTGAAGCTCGAAGCTCCAAAAACGAGCAAACTTAAAAAAATCAATTGTTCTCTATGGTGCCTGTTCCCAGGATTAGGTGTGAACAAGCACCATTGAGAACAATTGATTTTTTTTAAGTTTGAGGTTTTTTCCAGCTTCAAGCTACAAAACGTTCAAGTGTGAATGCAGCCTTACTGTCACTGCCTCACGCCAACAGACTGAAGTAGTAAAATAAAGAATGGTGTGGATTCAGCAATCACCAATATCACATACACTCACTGGCCTCTTTATTAAGTGCACCTTTTCAATTGCTTGGTAACACAAATTGCTAATCAGACAATCACTTAGCAGCAACTCAATGCATTTAGGCATTTAGATGTGGTGAAGATGACTTGCGGAAGTTCAATCTGAGCATCAGCTTTTTTCTGGGGAGGAAAGAGGTTTAAGTGACTTTGGTCATGTGGTGTGCTTGTTGGTGACAGACGGGCTGGTCTAAGTATTTCAAAAACTGCTGATCTACTGGAATTTTCATGCACAACCACCTCTAGGGTGTACAAAGAATGGTTAGAAAAAAAAAAAAATATCCAGTGAGCAGCAGTTGTGCGGACAAAAATACCTTGTTGATATCACAGGTCAGAGGAGGATGAGTAGATTGGATACTGCAACATTCAGATGGTAGGGTCAGAAATTGGCATAAACAACATGAAAGCATGGATCCATCCTGTCTTGTATCAACACTTCAAATTGGTGGTGCTGGTGGTGTAATGGTGTGGGAGATATTTTCTTGTAGAGAGAACCCCACACTGGAAAGTGGAAGCTCCACTTATTTGCCTCCCCCCCCCTCTCCACTGCCACATTTTCACCTTTTGGGGGGGAGAGGATACCTGTTTTTGACATTCTATTACTGTTTTTGACAGGTGCCCACTCCCACTTCCAGCTCAGTTTGCGAAGTGTGGAAGTTCAGCCCCCTCCTCCCTCCCGCAGTCTCCTGGGAACTTCCACAGGTCCCAGGAGACTGCTGGACCAATTAGGAGGTGCAGCGAGACTCGCACATGCGCAGTGGGCACCAGGCTGTGAAGCCGCAAGGTATTACAGCCTGGTGCCCACAGTTGACATGCTGGCGCCATGGAGGAGAGAATGGGAGAAGGGACGGCAAAGGTGAGAACATTGCTGGACTCTGGGACAGGTAAGTGTGTGTTTATTAAAAAGTCAGCAGCTACAGTTTTTGTAGCTGCTGACTTTTAATAAACACAAAAACGTCTGGAAGTCCGCTTTGACATCTATATCAGGACCTCATTTCACTTCACAGGTTAATGTCACTCCCAGGCATGAATTGAAAGAATAAGTTCACCATTTGTAACATGTTACTGTAGCACCAGCCCCTGCACCCAGCCCCCCCTTCCTGATCCTCTGTTGGGACAGTGAACAGGGGATTTTCTCCCCCTGCTTGCTGTCACAATTGAAAAAAAAAAAAGAGCTCTGTGCACAGGAAAACTACAAGTACTGACATCCTTTGTGGCTATTGGCTTGCAAGCTGTTGAGCAATCTGGTAGTTCATTGATTCTTCCCATCAATGTGAAACTGACTGCCTGTTCGATGTATGGACATGCAGATTACACTGACAGTCTGCCTGTATGGCACCTGCTATACTGTTACTGTTACATTGGTGTGAGTGTGGAGGGGTAAAGCTAACTGTCTGCCCAGACCCCTTTTTGGTCTTATTCCAGATCTGGTCCCTAGAATCAATACATTTTTTTTTAGTAGTAATATGTATCTAGCCCAACGCAATAACGCTGACTCTTACAGTAATGTTAATATTAAGTGATACTAAAATAAGTTTTCTAAATAAAAAACATGTCATAGGGTTTTGCACAGAGCAGTCCTGATCCTCCTCTTCGTGTTCCCCACCGCCACTCCTGGCCCCTCCCTCCTGCGAAGTGTTCCCAAAGCAAGCAGCTTGCTATGGGGGCAACCAAGCAGGCTCGCTCCCAAACTGCTGCTCTGCATGTACAGTCACATAAAAAGCACAGCTCGGCCTCGCCCCTATCCTCTCCTCATTGGCTCACTGGCTGTGATTGACAGTAGCAGGAGCCAATGGCTCCCGCTGCTGTCTCAGCCAATGAGAGTCCCGGGAGAGCCACTGCTCTCGTGCACATCACTGAATCCAGAGGGGGCTTAGGTAAGTGTTAGGGGGGCTGGGGGGCTGCTGCACACAGAAGGTTTTTTACCATCATGCATAGAAATGAATGAAGGTAAAAAACCTTGAGCCTTTACAGCCACATTAAAGATATATAGTAAAATCTGAAAAGTGAATTAGTACACATTTCAGAGAAACACAGTTTTATTAGATTTTGTTCACATTTCTAGCAACATTACTAATCAAATAACAGATTGATTTGACCAATAAAATGTCTGTTAAAAATTTCAGACAGAAAGCTTTTTTTACTGCTTTAAATTATAGCCAATGCCAAACATTAATATGCATCCCGCTGTTCATATTTGCAAACACCATAGGTCAAGACTTAAAACTGCAATCACTGTCAATCAACATGTGACAAAGCGTGACACTGCCAAGAAATATTCTGGTTCATAAAATATAGTGACAAGAATAAAGCTTAGCTTGTTTTTCTCAGAAATGTTCTAAGACATTTTTATTTTTTCTGCACCTCAGTACAAAATTTGCAGGATTCCTAAAATATGTGCATTCCGGTCAAGCAGGGCAAGAAATAACCCTGGAATTGTAGTCAAAATTTATATTTTAAGACTTTAGAGTGATTTACTTTTTTTTAAATGATAAGCTTATAAACTGTTGTTGAAATAGATTGTAAGCTCCAAGGAGCAGGGCCCTCCTTTCCCTCTTGTATTGAACTGGATTGTAGCTGTATTGTCTCCCTATTGTAAAGCGCTGTGCAAACTGCCAGCGCTATATAAATCCTCTATAATAATAATAACAAAAATAAAGAGACAGTACAGAAGATGCTCTATGTTTTGAGGTTCAGTTGTCTGACTAAAATCTCAGACTGAGCCACACAATAAGGCATGGGGCTCTGTCATCACTCATCCAACAGTGTCTGTAAAGTTCAGCTATTGAGTTACCAACGGGCTTTTTTCATGAAAGAGGCAAAGGAAATGGAATGTCTGGAAAGGAGGCTTAAAGCTCCTTCTGCTGGCTCAAAACGACCTTGCAATATTTTGTATTTACAGTACTTGACTGTAATAAATATAGAAATGATGTAAAAAAACAATATACCTTCCCTAAAACAACACATTCAAAACCACTATATATTTCATATAACTTTTCTATAGAACCTTCACACCGAATATAGAGGACACTCCTAGCTAACCAGTCAGAATCTTTGATTCATTTCAAATTTGTAATGTAAAAATTACAGCTGGAAACAACTTGCTTGCTATGGGCAACACAAATGTTATCCCCATATACTTCTAATGAGATATCTCTAAAACAGGAGATGCCCCATAGAATCGTATGAGGATCAAAATGTGTAGGCATGGTCACAGCAAAATTATTTCACCCACGGAATCTGAAGATTGCTGTGGGCAGCAGCTGTTGTATTCAGGTAATAGCATCTGGGAACAGGGAGGGTAGGTTAGTTTTCTTAGGAGGACTAAGGCTGGCCATACACTATACAATTTTTTGTTTAATTTCTGCCCAATTTTCTTTAGATTTACCTTCAACTATGTAGTGCAAGGGACTGCTTAATTGGATACCATTGAAAGTGTTGTTTAGGTTTGACCTCATATTATATAGTTTTTGGTAAATCTAAAGCAATTTTCTAAAGAAAATTGTATAATGTATGGCCAGCCTAAGTAGAAAAGAAGATAACCAAAAAGTACAGTTATCCTTAAAGAAAATGAAACCCAACATTTCATATTCCTGATATGTGCCTACTATACCAAGTATCCAGTTATCTTCGTATTGCTTCCTATGTGTGAAATCCCTGGTGTTCCTGCCAGTCGCTCTGCTTTCCTATCAAAAACTGACCATAGTAGACATAAGAGTACAATGTGGTCAGTTCTCTAGCTCTGCTCTCCTCCATTAATTAGACTCGTTCTGACAGTCTCATCCCCCGCCAATCATTGCGAACATGGGTGTCCTGCTGTTTCTCCTCTCCCACCTTTCTGAGTTCCTTACGCAGCTGAGAACAGAGGGTATCTGATCACTCATAAAAAAGGGGAAACAAGGGTATTTCTAATGTTATTTATATCTATACACAAATGTTTTGTTTTTCTTTTCTATGTATGGGTTGTTTTACAAGGCAAGGGTTTACATATGCTTCAAGGGTCCTTTCACACAGGCGTTACATTTTTTTCTTCAGTTCAGTCATGATTTTTCAAAGAAAAAACAGATCCGTTCACATCAATTTTTATCAGTTTATGTCAGTTTTTCATTACTTTACATCCATTTTTCATCCGTTTACATCCATTTACATCAATTTTTCATCCGTTTACATCTGTTTTTGTATGTTTACATACATTTTTCATCCGTTTTGTTTTTTTTTTAACGGAAGAAAATAGGGCTTTCTTCCATTTAAAAAAAAAGCAGATGTTAACGGATGCAGACATCAACGGTGATCATTCGTTTAAATCAGCTAGTCCATAGAAATACATGGGTGTTCAATTTTCATCCGTAAACAGACAGATGAAAAACAGACATACGGAACGACTGTGTGAAAGGGGCCTAAAGTGTTTTTTTATATTAATATATTGGCAAAAATGTAGTTTGATTTTTCACTCTCTGCAACAATGCATCTCTCAGAACCCATTTTAGCTGCCCTGATTGTACTCTTGCATTCTTTGTAGTTTATGAATGCCAATGTTGACCCTTCAGTGTTATATTTTTTTAAAGGACTGTTTTATCTTGTTAATATGTCTTTTAACCTAATGATTTAACCACCCAGGTTTATCTTTTGCTCTTCTATATTTGTTGTCCAGTGAAATGCACACTGTCTTTGACATTTCCACTACAGAAGCATATGCAACATATGACCTTATTGCAGGGGAACTGCCACGTTCAATAACTAAGTGAATTTATCCATGTCAGGTTTTAACTAGCATTAGAGGAAAGGTACCTTTTTAATACTTAAGCATGTTATATGCTAGAACAGGATTTTTGAAGTCCCAACAAATGCCGCTTCCCTTTTCTATGTGTTTTAGGTGCAGAGAAAGATCAGATCTGTGTGATGTAGATGTTCTGATTGGCTGTTCAAACAGAGCTAGTCAATCATAGCCTCTGCCCAGAAAGATGTGTTCCTTTGCCGCAGCTAATAAAAGGGAAAATAAGCAGTGGCTCTTGAATCCATAAATCCTGCTCTAAGGAAAAAAAAGTAAGTATTCAAACCAGTTGGGATCATTTTGTGTAACAAAAGAAAATCAAAAGTTCATTTTTAAATAGGTGCACTTTGAGATGTGTCCATGACATTGATTAAACTGTTGACCCTGGAGCTGACATGATTCCCTTTAGCAATCTGGTTCTGTCAAGCCCTTAGCTTTATCACTGTGTCTCCTGCATAGTTAAATCTATGACCTCCATAACCAATTTGGCATAATCTTTGAACTGTGCATGTCATTCACATTGTGACTGATATAAAATTCCATTGATAAGTTATCAGGCAAAACATGGCAGTGACAAATTTCTATCAGCGGTTTCAATTTGGAGCCTTGAAGGATTTTTTTTTTTTTAATTTGAATATGTTTTTCAAGAGCAATGAATATGTGCAGTTGAAATAGGATTCATCTTTTTCATCTTTAGGCATCATATTGGTCATTCCTCAACACCAAATTGAGAAGGGTTGGATATCATGTAATAGGGTGCTAAGCTATGCATGACGTCAGATTGATACACGTATGTTAGCATTTAAAGAGTATGTAAACCCAATATTTAAAATTCCTGATACGTGCCTGCTGTACAATGTACTTGTATGACTAAAAAAATCCTGTTCTCTTAGAATTGCTTTCTTTGGGTGAAATCTCTGGTGATCCTGCCAGTCCCTCTGTGTTCCTATTTAAAAACTGACCACACTAGGCATGGGAGCATAGGGTGGTCAGTTCTCTAGATGTGCTAGAACTCGGTGTACTCTCCTCCAATGGTCAGACTTCCGCTCACACACCCTGCCTACACAGCCATTCACTGGGAATTTCAGTATACTGCTGTTTGTCCTCCCCCAGCTCTCTGCATAAGGAGTTTAGAGGGTATTTGATCACTTGCAAAACAAGGAACAAAATATATTTATATTTTTTTTTATTCACAAATGTTTTGCCTTTCATTCTATTTTAAAGAAGTTTAACCCTTTCACTGCCAGGTCCATATGTCATACAGACCTGACAGCGGTGAGTTTTACAGACAATCCAGTTGCTGCAGCTTCCGGGACTGTGTATAAAACTGACAGACAGACTCCTGCCTGTCAGGTGAAAGCAGTCGGGCGACTGCGCTGCCATCCGATTGCTTCCAAATTTAAGGTTTGACAGGCTGGGCATCTATTTACTTGGTGCAACCTATTCTTTTATATTTTAAAAACATATGGGTAATTTATTGTGTTTGCTACACAAGTGTGTGTTTTTACTGAAATTTTACATTCCTTAGACCTTGGTGGTAATATCCTGTGACATAAGAAATTTGAAATACCACTATTTTATTCTCTAGGGTGTCTGCTTTCAGAAAATATATAATGTTTGGGGGTTTTGTGTAATTTTCAGGCCTAAAATGATTTTTTTAAACTTGTATACAAACAATGCAAAAATAGCTATGGCAGGGAAAGGGTTAAAGGCTCAAGGTTTTTTTTTTTTTTCTTTATGCATGCTATGCATGAAGGTAAATAAAACCTTCTAGGACAGCAGCCCCCCAATACGTACCTGAGCACCATCTCAATCCAAAGATGTGCATGAGAGCCTTGGCTCCAACGGGTCTCTCCCTCCTCACTGGCTGATACAGCAGGGGTAGCCATAGGGTTGCCACCTTATCCCTTTAAAACTGAACACATATTAACCACTTGCCAACCACGCTATAGCCGAATGATGGCTACAGCATGGTTGTCCAGTTCTGGGAGGGCGTCATATGATGTCCTCTCAGAACACGCCCTCCCGCACACCCCCAGGGGCACGCATCCGGCAATCTCCATGATCGTTGTGTCCTACGGACACAGCTGATCACTTGAAGTGGTAAAAGGCCAATCACAGCGGCCTTATACCATGTGATCAGCTGTGTCCAATGACACAGCAGATCACCAGTAAATGCAGTTGCCGGTTATTGGCTGCACTTTCCTCACGCTGTCACAGCGAGAGGAAAGTACTGCCGATAACCGGCAATTGTCAGAGGAGGGATCGGCACCGATCATCAGGGCATTGATGATCAGTGCCCTGATGATCAGTGCCCAGCAGTGCCACCCACCTGTGCCCAACAGTGTCATCCACCTGTGCCCAACAGTGCCACCCACCTGTGCCCAGCAGTACCCCCATTAGTGCCACCCAGCAGTGCTGCCCAGCAGTGCCACCCATCAGTGCCGCCAGTCTGTGCCCAGCAGTGCTGCTAGTCAGTGCCTCCCATCAGGCTGCATATCAGTGCCGCCTATCAATGCCCATCAGTGCTGCCTATCAGTGCCCATCAGTGTTGCATATCAGTAAGCATCATCAGTGCCGCCTCATCAGTGCCAGCTCATCAGTGCTGCCTATCCATGTCACCTGATCAGTGCTGCCTATCAGTGCAGCCTCATCAACGCACATCAGTGAAGGAGAAAAATTATTGATTTGTAAAATTTTATAACAGAAACAAAATAAAACTTTTTTTTCCAAAATTTTTTCTCTTTTTTTGTTAATAAAAACACCCAGCGGTGATTACATACCACCAAAAGAAAGTTCTATTTGTGTGAAAAAAATGATAAAAATTTAATATGGGTACAATGCTGCATGACCGCGCAATTGTCATTCAAAGTGCGACAGAGCTGAAAATTGGCCTGGGCAGGAAGGGGCTATAAGTGCCCGGTAGGCAAGCGGTTAATTACACAGGTTCTGATGCTAGTTTAATGCAGATAAGGTACTAAGTGAGTTTAATTACCACCTTAATCAGTCCCAGAACCTATGTAATTAATATATGTTCAGTTTTAAAGAGATGAGGTGGCAACCCTAGTTAGCCATCGGCTCCCACTACCGTCAATCACAGCCAGTGAGCTAACGAGGAGAGCGCAGGAGCAAGGCTGAGCCATGCTCTGTGTGTGAATGGACACGCAGAGCAGCAAATTGGGAGCAAGCCTGCTCAGGAGCCCCCATAGCAAGCTGCTATGGGGACACTAGGCAGGAGAGAGGGGTCAGGAGCACTAGCGGGGGACCCGAGAAGAGGAAGATCAGGGATGCTTTGCGCAAAACCACTGCACAGAGCAGGTAAGTATGACATGTTTGTTATTTTTAAACAAAAAAAAACTGCCTTTAATATCACTTTATAGTGAGTGGGCTGTTTTACGTGAGGGTTTACAATTTGGAGTGTGTGGTCCATATTCCAAACTACTGTTCTGCATAAGTTGTGTAGTATATTATATATTGTGGACTGCTCTGTATATGACACACTCTGGATTGTTGCACTGTGTACTGTAAGTTATATTACAGGTCCACTTTATGCTACATACTCAGAACTGCACTCTGAGTGCTGAGCTGTATGTTACATATTGCAGAGTGATGCACCCTGTGTGCTGTGTTATACGTTACACACTCAGGAGCTTTGCACTCTGTAGGCTGTGCCCAACATATTGCAGATTGCTATGCTCTGCGGGCTGTACAGTATGTTATATACTAAATGCCACTAATCACAGTAGTGTCTTATTACTAGATGTAAGTTCTTGTTACCACTTGTAACTTTTTAGAACTTGGGACTGTAATCCCGTTCATGGAACACGCACACATTGCTAGGAAAGAATATGGAGAAAAACACCACACCAGCACTGGTGTTTGATAATATTTTACTTGTTCTTTAGCTTGTGTTGTAACATCCAAGACAAGGGACTGTGAATTGATCAAGCTCCAAAGAGATTTCAAAACAGAGAGAACAAAGAAAGATATTCTTGTTTCCTTGGGGGAAATAGTTTTCCTATAAACAGTCAGTTAGCAGAACAGCAAGAGTAGGGCAAATAAATATCATAAGGAAACAGAAAACAGACTGATGACAAACAAGGTTCCTTACGTGTCTTTGAAACTCGAGGTAATATGAAAAAAAATAGTAAAAAAAAAAGTTGTATTTATATATTTTATGTACACACACACATATACACAAGGCTACAGCTAAAATAAAACACCTGATTATGGTTTTCTCGCACCACAGAAATATTCCATGGGTGCATAGTGTATTATTACTTTCAAAATTGACCTTGACTTATGAAGATTGATATTGTTGCCTTTTCCTAGGAAACATGTATGTGTGATTGCAGCTATATTTTGAATGATATACTGTAGTTTAGCTATTTATAGCAATAGAGGTGGGGATTTAAAGGATTAGTTAATCCAAACCTGACATGGTTTGGTGGGTAGAAGAACCTGTCTGGGATCATTTACTGACATCTTCATCTCTTAGACACTTCAGTGGTGAGATCTTCCCATTGGAGTTCTCAGCTTCTCCTTCTATCACAAGCAGGGTGGTCTTATTTCTCTAAGGCATTTTCCATAATGTAGTAAAGATCAAAGACTTTGGCAGAAAGACTGAGACACCCATCATATAGGCTGCAACATATGCTGAGAGAAGGGTACTAATACAATGATACGTGGCAGATATGAACTGTTTTGATGATACCAGCCCAGTCTCTCTCAACCTTTTTATCCTGGAGAAACCCTAAAAAAAGTGTCAGGTCTTGGGGAAGTCACGGTACATTAGCATGATCAGAAAGTTGTAGTTGTATACAAAACATTAGACAAACATAAATAACAGAAAATAACTGCATACAAATACCTTGACATTAGTGTTCAGTGTAGAAATGGTCCCTTACATTGGTGGTCAGTGGAAAACTGCCCACTAGCATTGGTGGTCAGAGTGGGAAATCAATTTGCCACAGCTCATTGCTCAGGGAACTTCTGGCAGCCTCTGGAACCCTGGTTGAGAAAGGCACTAAACATTTATAAAGACAACTTCTACAAAACATAGAAAAGGCCATTATGGAAGTAAGAATCCTCTGTAAACTACATTCTGTATGCTCCCAGTTCTTCAGTCTGCAGTTTTAAAGCGATACTAAAGGCTTAATTTTTTTCTAAAAATAACAAATATGTATATATTTACCTGACTAGTGCAGTGGTTTTGCACAGAGCAGCCCGGATCCTCCTCTCCTTAGGACCTCTGCAGGCTCTCCTGGCCCCTCCTACCTGTCAGGTGCCCCCACAGCAAGCAGCTTGCTATGGGGCACCCGCTGCTCTGTGTGTCAATTCACACACGGAGCCGTGGCTTGGTCCAGCCCCCACTTTCTACCCATTGGCTTACTGGCTGTGATTGACAGCAGCGGGAGCCAATGACTCACATGGTTGTCACAGCCAATGAGGAGAGGGAGTCCCAGGATAGACGAGACTCCAGTGCACATTGCTGGATTGAGAGGGGGCTTAGGTAATTATTATGGGGGGCTAGGGGGGCTGCTGCATAGAGAATTTTTTTTACCTTCATGCATAGAACGCATGAAGGTTAAAAACCTTGAGCCTTTACAACCACTTTAAACGTCCAGCATCTGAGTACATCTATGGAATTACATCAAGATTAGTGTATCTAAATGCAAAACATAATATATTGCAGTTTACCAGTCCTTCGATTTGGTGGCTACATTAGTTTTCTTCTTTGCAGAATTTTACCTTTATGTTCACCTGGAGATTCTGCCAGTATTATACTTCCTGTTCTAGGAAGACAACCCTCACTCACTGTACTGTATCAGGAGAAGAAAAATAGGACAGGACTACTGGGAATTATCTCTTTGAACCAAATAGATGGGCAGAGTCCTGTAGTTTTCCTATAACAAAACAGCTGACAAGATTGTATATTTATTAGACCAGGGTTCCTCAACCAGGGTTCCATGGGACCCAAGGGTTCCTCCCGAGGCTGCTAGGGGTTCCTCGAGCAATGAGTAATTTCTGCCTCTTAGGTAAGTTCCCACTGACACCGTTGATCTTTCTGTAAGGGGGTCATTCTTCACAATGACCTCAAGTATAAGGGGCATTCTCCCCACTGACCATCACGTTACTGTATCATGAGTTGTAGATATAGTAATTTATAGCATGGATTTCCTGAGACCAGAAAATTATTTCAAGGGTTCCTTGGCTTCCATACCCTTTCCAGATTACCTTATACACAATGGAATGCACGTGGTCAGCATCAATACTTAAACAGGCACTCTCAAAGCAAAGTATTTAGGGATGTCCTAGTGCCCATCAATGTGTAAAAACAAGCCTAGACATTCTCTTTTCCCCTCTCTCATTAACAAGGTATTTGCACTCATTCCCACTATTCATTGTAGTGCAGTGCAGTGCAATGCAATGCACTTCTTTGTGAAGAGGATTAGTCTTTTTTAAAGCCCACGCTACCCCAGCCTAGCAAATTAATCAAAGCTCCATGCTTATCCATCACATATGCAAAATACTTGGTGCTCCAGGTATGGGGAAAGCATTTAAATTCCCCCCATGATGCAACACACAGACATAGCAACCAATCGTCAAGCCCCACCACCATTAGGTAACTGAAGGTGTGATATTATCAACTCTATGAAAGCTTCAATGCCATTAAACACAGAGTGTACACAGGATTAGGACTGCAGAGGGAAGGGCAGGGGAACAGGGAAAAGGTGATTATAAGTCGGTCATGGGTGGGCTTTACCCTGTTCCAACCGGCTGTTTGAATATATGTGTGCTTTAACATGTTGCTTTGCTGTTCCACGCTGGGAATGCACTAGCTTGGTGCCCCTAGTGCTGTGATTGAGCTGTCACCGGTAGGACAGTCTCCCAATCAACTGTGACAGCCAATTGCCGTGAACACATAATCAGGAAGACCAGGAACATCTCCTGCATTTAGATGCCCTTGGAGGGCCAACTCCCAGTGCAGTAAAGTGTTAAAGAGACAAGAATTAGTGAAAATTCAAGGGGATTGTACATTTTTGAGTTTAACAGTCAACATGCCTGGCACAAACAACCTTTATGCAGCCAAAATCATTAAGATCATGCATCTATCCCATTCTAATATTTGTTTAAACAACAACTAAATCTCTTGACCATTAGTGCATACATTATGTATTGAGCTGCAGCTACACGATTCAACGTTTGGCTGCATGCGTTTTTAGGTGCACCTAAAAAAAAAATAAAAAGAGCACAAAATGGTCCTGGAAAGTAATAATGGGCATCTTGACAAGTTGCATTTTGATTTGTACTAAGTACCTATTTATTTCCTACATGTCTAGAATGCAGAATTATTATTTCCTACATGTCTAGAATACAAAGAATATCTCCAACTTTGTCAGTTGTGACAAATGCATTTCTGGCAGAAAACAGCACAAAAGTTTTAGCTAAGGGTAAAATGGAAGCAAGCCCAGGGCTTTTCTTGTGTGGATCAGTGCATTCCAACAACTTGATTTGGAAGGAACAGTTATTCCGTTATTTTGAATGTTCTGCATAGGGAACGCTGCCAGCAAACATTTTCAGAGCAACCTTGATGGAATCTAGGCCGACTGAACTGTGCTTTCATCCAAATCTATGCAAGGACACATAAAGCAGTTTTCTGTTGAAGATGGACTCAACTTTACACAGAGAAATAAAATTAATTTAGAGACCCTGTCACCAGCTTTACAAAATGGCCAATAAACACACAAAAAAAAAATGTAGATGTTTATTTGCTACTTTTTTTCCTTTCCATAATTGATATTTTTATTGACTTGTAATGTGCCGCAGAACTTTCTAGGGAATAAAATACTCCAGAAAGCGTCAATTCCCTAGCAAAGTTCTTTCAGTTCCTGTATGTGATAACCTACTCCTTTTGTAGGAGTGCCTGATTAGTGTCTGTGCTGACAGCAGACATTGTACGAAGGGCTGTCCTAGGACGGCAGCCATTGTGCAGGGAATTATCCTGGACTGGCAGCCATTGTGTAAAGGGCTATCCTGGGACAGCGGCCATAGCGCAGGGGGCTATCCTGGGACAGGAGCCATGGCGCAGGGGGCTATCCTGGGACAGGAACCATAGCACAGAGGGCTATCCTGGGACAGGAGCCATAGCACAGAGGGCTATCCTGGGACAGGAGCCATAGCACAGGGGGCTATCTTGGGACAGGAGCCATAGCGCAGGGGGCTTAATTATTTTCTAAAAATAACAAACATGTCTATACTTACCTGCTGTGTGCAATGGTTTTGCAGAGAGCAGCCCGGATCCTCTTCTTCTCGGGTCCCCTGCAGGCTCTCCTTGCCCTGCCCTCCTGTCGGGTGCCCCCACAGCAAGCAGCTTGCTATGTGGCATCCGGTACTCTGTGTGTCCATTCACACACGGAGCCACTGCTTGGTCCCGCCCCCTCTCTCTTCTCATTGGCCTACTGGCTGTGATTGACAGCAGCGGGAGTCAATGAGGAGAGGGAGTCACAGGATAGCCGAGACTCCAGTGCACATTGCTGGATCGAGAGGGGGCTTAGATAAGTATTATGGGGGGCTGCTGCACAGAGAAGTTTTTTTACCTGCAAAAATTTAGATGTTTATTTGCAACTTTTTTTCCTTTCCATAATTGATTGTTTTATTGACTTGTAATACAAAATAAAGTATCAATTCCCTAGCACAGTTCTCTCAGTTCTTGTATGTGAAAACCTACTCATTGCCATTGCGCAGGGGGCTATCGGGGACCGCGGCCATTGTGCAGGGGGCTATCGGGGACCGCGGCCATTGCGCAGGGGGCTATCGGGGACCGCGGCCATTGCGCAGGGGGCTATCGGGGACCGCGGCCATTGCGCAGGGGGCTATCGGGGACCGCGGCCATTGCGCAGGGGGCTATCGGGGACCGCGGCCATTGCGCAGGGGGCTATCGGGGACCGTAGCCATTGAGCAGGGGGCTATTGGGGACAGTAGCCATTGTGCAGGGGGCTATTGGGGACAGTAGTCATTGTGCAGGGGGCTATTGGGGACAGTAGCCATTGTGCAGGGGGCTATCAGGGACCATAATCCTTGTGCAGGGGGCTATCAGGGATTGCAGCCATTCAGCAGGGGTTATTGGGGACTGCAGCCATTCAGCAGGGGGTTAAGAGGGACCATAGCCATTCAGCAGGGGGTTATCGGGACCGCATACAGATTGGGACTGCAGTCGTTCTGCACAAGACTGTCTAGGACTGCATCCATTCTGCAGGAGGACCATAGACATAGTGGGGAATTCAATTCAATGCAGATCTGGACATACTATGCCAGGTTATTCGCATTAATCATGATTTTCAAACATCATAAATTTATCTTAATGAGTGGACTTGGACCTGATACTAGTATTCTGTGGATGATTTACCAATAAAACAAAATGAACAGAAATCACACCATAAACCAGCCTCTGACTGTTAAGACTTCAGCCACCAGTCTTATCTAACCACATGCAGGAGCACAGTGACCTTATAAACTGGCATTAATTCTCTATAAAACCAAAAAGCCTCTAAAACACAGAAGGCTGAGAAAAATATTCATATAGAGCTATGGTTCCCCACACAGAAATCACATTTCCTTCCCACAAGTCAGTTTTGAAGTGTTGAAAACTGATCATAAGGAACACTAACTAATAGGAACATTTGTCTTCAAACTTCGTCCTTGGTTTTAAATAATTCTGACATGTTTCTCTTCTCGCAGTGGTAGAACAGCAATTCCAAAGCAAAAAATATAATAAATATAAAAACACCCACTCAGCTCCATTTTGATACGATTATAATTTGACTAAGATTGGTTCACACTATGTCAGTTTTCAGATAGTGTGGGCATGGCAGTGCATTCATTTCAATGGGCTGTTGTACCTATGGAAAACACATGGAAATGGTCCTTGCACTTTTTCCAAAATCACAGCTGCAGAGGAACCGCATAGTGCTGTGCTTTCAGTGTATGGGGGTGCCACCTCCATTCATCTGCTATACAGAAAAGAGTTTTCGCTGCAAAGTTTTATGATTTACACGCACTCCAGCACCCGCGCAGATGTGAACCTATTCTTATTTGTGAATTAAGGATATTAACGCTTTGCATTTCCATTTAGAACAAACAAACCAACCAAAAAATGGAATAAAGGAATTCATGCAGATTAAAAGAAAACTTTAGGCTAGGAATGGAAATTGACCGACAGGCAGGATTTTTAATGCAGAAGAAACATGCTTTGTCTCTTCTGCAATAAAGCCACTTACCTGCCTGTCCGCCCCTGTGCAGTACACTGCGCTAGCACAGCTCACTGCACACATTTGGCAGTGCCCCAAATCTAATGGAACTGCGCATGCACAAAAGTGATGGCATCTCAGGCAAGCTAATGAGGATGTCAGCGGCCGATGGGGAGTTCCAGGAAACAGCACATCACTGGATTCAAGGTGAGTATAGTTCCACTTTAATTTTCTAAAAAGAAAAGTGATTGGAAAGCTCACAGAAAATGTTGCAGAAGTCACCTGGATTTAGTACTTCAATACCTATATTAAAAATGTAATATCAAGACAGTAGTCTCCAAGACTGAAAAACAAAAGGCTCAGTCAAACCCGCCTGCATGGTAAAACACACGTGCGCTAGTTGACATTGTGTAAGGATGGTGTGATGCTTTCTTACAATGTATTGCAACATTTTTATTTCTTTTTGCTTTTTTTTAGCTTAATTGAAGTGTCACAAAATGACACTTCATTCAACTCTATGCACAGCATCATGTTACATTTGTCTTCAGTACACACCACATGTACGGTGTGAACAGCGCATATAGAAAACAATTATTTCTATGTGCCCTTGTGTCAAGCCTGCATTGATCTCTGAAGCTCAACAGACATGGTGTGAATGATGATCCCTAAGCGTTGATAACCCTTCACGTTTTCTGCATCTAATCCCCCCCCCCCCCATTTCTCTCATAAAATCAGAGATCGCATCAATTCTACAACTTGTTTGGCTAAAACCTACCCCACACCTCTACAAATGGTCCTTGGTTATTCTAACAACAGCGACCGTGGAGCAATGTCTACCCCCATTTGTGTATCCAGTATGCTGGCCATTCACCATTGAGTAATCACAAAGTATGACTACACTGAAGAGCATCAAGAGATCTGACTGGGTTGCCCGGAGATCCGGAGGCTGCCTGGCAGAGAGCAAGCACCAATTAAGAAGAGATCTCAGCAGTCAGATGGTCCTTGCTACCAAGTCAGGAGGTCTGTCTAGGTGTCAGTCATATGCAACACTGGTTGGCTGGGAGCTTGCAAAACACAAACTCCTTAGCAAAATGCCATGCTTTAAAGCAAGGGTGTCAAACTGGCGGCCTTTCATCTGTTGCAAAACTACAAGTCCCATCATGCCTCTACCTTTGATGGTCATGCTTGCAACTGTCAGTCTTGCAATGCCTCATGGGACTTGTAGTTTGGCAACAACTGGAGGGCCGCCAGTTTGACACCTGTGCCTTAAAGGATAAGTACACTTGCTCCAGCCATCCCACATATGTTATTCGCCATATACAGCACAAGCACCAGTGTGCATTGTGTAGAGGCTTTGCAATAAATTGCTACAATGTATCACACAAAAATTGCAAAAAACACTTCATCAAACTTTATGAAACCCCTCCACAAATGCATATTTATCACAAACTGATGGTTACAGACTCTGATAGTTGTTTACATCCAGCGGATCTGGCCGTGTCGGCACATTACAGCCCAATAGGCTTCTATGGGGCTATGTCTCTAGGCCTAATGCCGGGTACACACTATCAGCAGGCTGAACAAAAAAAAACCAAAGAGCTCAGGAGGAGCTTGCTGTACTAACTATAGGATGTTAGTACAGCGATTTCCCAGCTGAGCTACTGTGTTCTGACAGGGGGACTGCTGGATTTCCAGCATGCCCATTTGGTGGCTTCTGCCGGACAGGCTGGTTTACACAAGGGCCAAATGTCACCCAGTTTCTGTTGAACTAGCTGATTTTCCAACCATGTGTATGGGGCTTAAAACTAAGAGAGATAACCTCCTAGAAGCCTATGGGATTGTATTCCAAAAGTATAGCCAGTTTATGAAAAACCTCAGATGCCACACCCTTGGGTTGAGGCAAGTATGTATATGCGAGGGGGAAAGGGTTGAGTTAAATTAGGTTAGGGCAAAGAGGACAAATGGATAGGATTTACCGGCCCTATAGGTAAAATACCGGCCAGGCAGTATCCCTACACAAGAGCGGCTTTTACAGGTAAACAACATGCTTAAAATACATTAACCCTTTGAGGACCGTAAGATTTTGGAACACCAAAAGAATCAATTTTTTTGTTTTTAAAGTTCGTACACTTCAGTTGCTGTAACTAAGCCATTTCATGAAATAATTGGCAAAAAGCTAGATCCATTTGTTGTTTGTTGATAAGAACTAAAATTTTGACTCAAACCAAAAAAAAAAAAAAAAAGAGTTTTAAGTTCTTAATCAGATGATACACGCAATTAAAAACATGGGACAAATACGTCCCTTGGTCCTCAAAGGGTTAATGAGTGTATTTTGGCAAAATTGTGGTTAAAATAAATTGTCTGTGACGGGGTCATTTTAGAGGAAACTAAGGAACTTATCACAGGCTCAGACTGAAGTCAACTTTGGCTTCAGGTTGAACTATTGATAAGCATCAACAAAGTTAAAAAACACTAGCCAGAAAGCACAAACTTCAACAAGCTATAAAATTTAAATTGCCATTTATCTGATTGAATGCCATTTTTAGACCAATATTGTCAAACTCATAATACAAAAAAACAAATGCAGCAATTTTTTAGACCTCTATCACCAAAAAAAGTCTAAAAAAAAAAAATATTCAGACTTTGTAAACTTAGCACAACGAACTAGACAGTTCTGTATATAATTCACTGTAACAAAAGCACACAAGAAACATGACTGGCTTCTTTACAAATTATCACAGGTACTGCTGGCATGCACAATGCTCCAATAAAGTGTGACTGATCACTACGAGATGCTACTTCATGGTACTCGGTTTGAATAATTGCTATTTCCAGCACTTCTAATTAGATATTTGCATCTGCATATTGCAAAGCAACTTCCTGATACAATATCTATATAGTTACTTTTTCCAAAATCTCAAAATGCGTCACTGCTAGTACGCACTTAAAGTGGTAAAGTCAGTTTTTTTACTTGTACCTTACTATCATAAGGCCAGGGGCGGACTGACCATTTGGAAACTCGGGCACTGCCCGAGGAGCCGGGGTCAGTAGGGGGCCCCATGAGATGCCCCTGGTACCTTTTTCATAGGCTTTTTTGAGTTTGGGCAAGGATACAGGGGCCCCATGACCCCCTATTGCCCGGGGGCCTCATAAGTTGTCAGTCCGCCCCTGCATAAGGCTTACCTGTAGGTACTGTAAATATCTCCCAAACGTGCATGCCGTGCCATTCCATCAGAGCTGTGTGCCATAAAAAGTGACTCCCGTGCATATGTGCGGGATTGACGCAATCGAGGCTCGGCCATTCAAGCCCTCGGAGCCCACAAACCCAAAAGAAAGTCTGGGTGAAGATGGAGGCTCTGTCAGCAGTAACGGCGTGGAGGGCTTCATTTTAAGGTAGATTTCACATAATCTGCTAGTATGCAATGCATACTAGCACATTTTGACATTGCCGTGAAGGAGAAAAGGGTTTTTTTTTTTTCATTATCAGGTTTAATACAGCTTTAATCACCTTCCCAATAGTACCCAATTCCATAACAGAGATCCTTCCTTTGGCCACCATGGCCTTTGTCACAGATGAAAATAAAAATGGCTGTCAAAGACAGTCAAGAAGGTACTAAGAGAGTTTTGTGGTGTATTACCTCCCAAATAACAGACATGTGTCAATTAAAAAACAAACTTGTATTTCTATCCACACAATCTAGCATAATCAGGTAGGTAGTAATTAAAATCCAAATAACACAAAGAAAATGTAACCACTTGACCTCCAGAAGGTTTTACCTCCTGCATGACCACATCATTTTTTACTATTCAGCAATACACTACTTTAACTAGCAATTGCACAATCATGCAACATGGTACCCAGATTACATTTACATAATTGTTTACACACAAATAGAGCTTTCTTTTGTTGATCACCACTGGGTTTTTTATTGTTTATTTAAAAAAAGACAATATTTTCTACTTTCTGTTATAAAACAGAAAAAATATAATAGGCCAAAATGTATTTTGATACATGTCTTTGGTAGAAAAAAAAATCCCAATACGTGTGTATTAATAGGTTTGTGTGAAAGTTATAGTATGTACAAACTATGGTATATATACTGGAATTTATGCAGCTACAGTATGACGCTATACTGGTAATGGTGGTGATCAGCAACTTATAGTGGGACTGTGATAGTGTAGCATGCTAGCTGACGCTGGCTGGGAGGTACACTAACTGACTGACACCAATACTGACATTAACCACTTACTTCCTGAGGATTTACCCCCCTTTCTGACTAGGCCATTTTTTGCGTTACGACGCTGCTTTACTTTAGCTGGCAATTGCGTGGTCATGCAACGCTGTACCCAAATGAAATTTACGTCCTTTTGTTACCGGTATTTGTTTACCTGTGCGGTTTTTATTTTTTGCACTATAAAAAAAGTGACACTTTTGAGAAAAAAAAAACAATATTTTTACATTTTTGCTATTATGTCCAGTAAAAAATTAGCAAAAATCAAATTTCATCATAAATTTAGGCCAAAATATATTCTGCTACATGTCTTTGCTAAAATAAAATACCAATACGTGTAAAGTAATTGGTTTACGTGAAAGTTGTAGCGTTTACAAATGTCTGGAATTTTTTTTTTATTTTTACTAGTAATGGTGGCAATCAGCGACTCATATTGGAACTGCGGTGGGCATTCTGACACTGGGGGGAACTGACTTGGTGTCACTGACATTCCCAGTGACACCAATACAGTGACCAGTGCACTTTACATACAGTTCTTCACCTTGTCGGAGATTCTCGGCAATCACCGGGCGACGGCAAGTAATCACTGGCCGGGATCCGGTGATTGACAGACACGGCCGCGAATAGCATACACAATACGTGTGCGTGTCCCCTATCTTGAAATGCAAAATCACGTATATATATATATATATATATATATATATATATATATATATATATACATATACACACACACATGATTTTGCGCACCGGTGCCACCCTGTAACAGTATATCTGCTATAAGGCAGTCGGGAAGCGGTTAATACAGTGGCCAGTGCTAAAACTGTACACTGTACTAATGATACTGGCTGGGAAGGAGTTAACATGACTGGGCAATCAAAGGTTTAACTGTGTTACAAACAAGCATGTAATATGTGTGGTTTTTACTTACAGATCTGGCTGTTTTTTTCTCCCTGCAAAGCAGGGAGAAGAAACAGACTACTGATTTGTGTACAGAGCCCTGTGTTTATAAACACAGGACTCTGTGCTGTGATTGGCTACAGCTGATCAGCAGGTCTCAGCCATAAACCACTAGCCGAGACCTGCTGACAAAATCCCAGTGTAGCCAGTGACAGCGGGGGTAGCAGTGGGCACACATACATGTGCGCCCCAAACCCGGAGCAGGCTGGATGGTGTACATGTAGCCTGCCCATGCCACCCGCCTGCAGTAAATGTACCGCGGACTGGCAGGAAGCAGTTAAAACATTTGCAAATTGCTAGTATAAGCAGAACCCCTTATATTCATAGTCCCATCCACAGTACTTATATAAGCATATACACATGACTGTTCCGGAGAGGGTCACACAATCAGCCCACCTCATGTATACCAGTACCGTATAGAGCAGGGTTATTGCATTGAAATTTATGGAGATCCGGTCAGTAACATTTTCTTTCAGAAGAGGTCCATATTGCATGTTTGTGTGAAGACTCCTTTCCATCACAGACCCCTTTTTATATCACATTCCCGTTCTTACATCAGTGTCCTCAGTCCCCCCCCCCCACACACACACACACAGAACTGCCCCCCTTGACATCACCCCCAAAGCACTGCCTTCATTCACATCACCCCCCAGCACTGCCCCCTTCACAACACCAGCCCCCCCCCCCCCACAGCACTGCCCCACTTCACATCGCGCCCCCTACTGCACTGACCCCCCTTTACATCACCCTATTACAGCACTGGCCCCCATGACATCACAACCCCCCCACAGTAGTGTGTTCTGCTCTCTTCACATCGCCGCCCACAGCACTGCCCCCCTTCACATCACCCCCCACAGCACTGACCCCATTTATGTCAACCCTCACCCCCCGCAAAGCACTGCCCCCTTTACATCATCCCCCCCTTCCCTCCAGTACTGTTCTATCACCCCTTCACTCTCCTACCTTAGACAGAGTGGTAGGCAGGATGGTAATGAACTGAGTGCAGGAGGCACAGCTCTGCATTGGATGGAAAGCGGGGGTGGGAGCTAAGGTTAGGGTTAGAAGGGGCTCCTAAATGGTGAGACCAGTGGCTTGGTCTGATTCGGACCACGGTCCGCCATTTAGTGATGCCTGGTATATAGAACAAATCAACCGTAGGCTGCAGGGAGGTCACAATTCCTCAACAAATTTCATGTGGGCACAGTGTTGCATGACTGCACAATTGTCAGTTAAAGCAATGCAGTCAGGAAGGGGTAAAATCTTATGGAGGGCAAGTGGATATACAATGAACTGGATAAATGAGACTGCATTTAACTAAATCTATCCTCATATACTGTATATGAATGTGGCCATAGTACACCATAAAAGATGGGTAGTGGTACAGCTCTGCAAGCCATTGGGGGGTGGGGGGTACTGCGTAGATTTCTGGCCCCAAGACGTAAATTTTGGTGAAGGCCGCTGCTATGGAAAAGTAAGAAAACAACCTGGTGGTAGGCTGAGGTTTTTTTCCAAAAGGCTAAAGCAGTGTTTCTCAACCGGGGTACCCCATGTTCTGCTATATGCCCTATGATCTGCCCCATGTTCTGCTATATGCCCTATGATCTGCCCCATGTTCTGCTATATGCCCTATGATCTGCCCCATGTTCTGCTATATGCCCTATGATCTGCCCCATGTTCTGCTATATGCCCTATGATCTGCCCCATGTTCTCATATATGCCCTATGATCTGCCCCATGTTCTGCTATATGCCCTATGATCTGCCCCATGTTCTGCTATATGCCCTATGATCTGCCCCATGTTCTGCTATATGCCCTATGATCTGCCCCATGTTCTGCTATATGCCCTATGATCTGCCCCATGTTCTCATATATGCCCTATGATCTGCCCCATGTTCTGCTATATGCCCTATGATCTGCCCCATGTTCTGCTATATGCCCTATGATCTGCCCCATGTTCTGCTATATGCCCTATGATCTGCCCCATGTTCTGCTATATGCCCTATGATCTGCCCCATGTTCTGCTATATGCCCTATGATCTGCCCCATGTTCTGATATATGCCCTATGATGTGCCCCATGTTCTGATACATGCCCTATGATGTGCCCCATGTTCTGATACATGCCCTAAGATGTGCCCCATGTTCTGCTGTGAGCCCCATGATGTGCCCCATGTTCTGCTGGGAGCCCCATGATGTGTCCCTGATGTTCTGCTGTGAGCCCCATGATGTGCCCCATGTTCTGCTGTGAGCCCCATGATGTGCCCCATGTTCTGCTGTGAGCCCCATGATGTGCTTCATGTTCTTTGTAAGCCCCATGATGTGCCCCATGTTCTGCTGTGAGCCCCATGATGTGCCCCATGTTCTGCTGTGAGCCCCATGATGTGCCCCATGTTCTGCTGTGAGCCCCATGATGTGCCCCATGTTCTGCTGTGAGCCCCATGATGTACCCCATGTTCTGCTGTGAGCCCCATGATGTACCCCATGTTCTGTTGTGAGCCCCATGATGTGCCTCATGTTCTGCTGTGAGCCTCATGATGTGCCCCATGTTCTGCTGTGAGCCCCATGATGTGCCCCATGTTCTGCTGTGAGCCCCATGATGTGCTTCATGTTCTTTGTAAGCCCCATGATGTGCCCCATGTTCTGCTGTGAGCCCCATGATGTACCCCATGTTCTGTTGTGAGCCCCATGATGTGCCTCATGTGCTGCTGTGAGCCTCATGATGTGCCCCATGTTCTGCTGTGAGCCCCATGATGTGCCCCATGTTCTGCTGTGAGCCTCATGATGTGCCCCATGTTCTGCTGTGAGCCCCATGTTCTGCTGTGAGCCACAAGTTCTGCTGTGAGCCACAAGTTCTGCTGTGAGCCACAAGTTCTGCTGTGAGCCACAAGTTCTGCTGTGTGCTCTACACTGTGCCTCATGCCCTGCTTTGTGACCCATAAGCCCTGCTGTCCCCTATGTAATGTGCTCGATTGTGTCCCATAATGTGTCCTGCTGCCTCCCCAATGTAATGTGCCCTGGTGTGCCCGCTGTTCCCCCTGTACTGTGTCTTCCCAACCTCCTGTGCTCTGTCCTGCTGCCCCCTGTACACTTCTTAGCTGTGCAGAAAAAAAACAGCACAAGTTTCACATAAGGCAGGTAAGTTTTATTTTTTTGTTTCTATTATTTAATGCTATTTCTAATTATTTGTTGCTATATCACAGCTCGCTGATCACACCAATGTTCCGTGAGCTGTAGATCTGAACATTACTTCAGGGGTTCCCAGAGATCTCAAACTTTTTGCCAGGCAAAGTTGAGAAAAACACTGGGCTAAAGTGTGCTAATCTGCCAGCAATAAAAACTCTGGGAAGCCGTTGGTGCTAGCTAGTGTATGCCTTAACAGCACACAGCCTGATATTACAGTATGTACATGTATTCCATATTTCTACCCCACTGGAGTCAATCACTAGACAATAAGTAAAGATGTTACAGAGACTTTGATATATAACCCCCAGCTGCTCCCTCGTTGTGGTTTTAGTGCTTTTTTCACATTTTTATAGAGCATTTTTGGAGTGGAACTATTCATTTGGCTCCAAAAATGTGCTAACGGAGCTCCTGTACCAAATTTTAGCACTGAGCCAATTGCGTTTTGTGATTTTTGCACATTTTTTGCACACAAACAAAATGCACGGCAAAATGCATGACTGCATGGGGGTGCCATTAAGAAACAAAAAGGCACCTATGTGTGTCACGCATTTTAGCACATTCACACAACTGCGTAGAGGAACGTTTCTGTTTGTATTTCTGCTATGCCCAGATGTGAACGGAGTCTCACGACGCTCCTGCATTGCATTTTTTTTGCGCATTTTTGTAACATGTTTTCGTAGTGACACCATTCATTTGAACGGGCCTCCTTCGGCTCCAAAAACACACCAAAGCAGCTCGGGCTCCTTTCGCATCATCGTGTAGCGGGAATGAGCGATCCCATTACACGATTTTGACGCCGCAATTTTTATGCGATTCTGCATATTGCATAGGGCAGTTTATTCACTTGAATGGGCTTCCCTATGTGTGTTCATCACCCAAAAAGAAGCTCCTGGACATCAAGCTTGACATGATTTATAAAGGCGCAATTTGCCACAATTGCTGCATGAAAATCACGGCAGATTCGCATCACGTTTGGAGTGCCGTTGAAGGATAATGACACCCAAATATATTCAGCGTGAGATGTGAATGGACCTCATGCACCAATTTCTGGCACTGAACCTCTGCATGCTCATTATTGTGAGTTTTTTGCACAACTGCTACCTGCATTTTGGGTGCCATTAGGCTTCTTTCACACTTCTGCATATTGGAATTCTAGAATTACAGCAATATGCGCAACAAGCTTGTGGTGCCATTAAATTTCTTAATGGCACCCCACACACAATGCAATTTTGCTGTGACTGTCATGCGGTAAAACCTATGAAAATTGCACAAAAAAAAAAAACAAAAAACGCAAAACCAAATGTGCCTGGCTTAGTGCCAACATTGGATACATGAGTTTCTGTGGCACGTTTTTGGAGCGGAGGGTGGCATATTACAGCTAAGCTCACATATGTGTGGCTCTGCAAGCCACGATTTAAATGGGATGCTGTGCTTCCGGAAACACAGGGAAAAGATCCCTACGCCATTTCAGAAATCGCAGCCTGCACAGTAACCGCAAATGCGGCAAGTGTGCGGCGTGTCACTTTTTTCTTTGCCTTATGTGTGTGTTTTTCACGGATGGAGGGTGTGGGTCCTCGGGCCTACCCTGAAGTCTAGGGGGAGGATGTGTGGCCATACGGTTCCTTCCTCCCCTGATCCCTAGAGGACTCTTCTTCGGGAGAGTCCCCTTGCCTAGTACTGAATGTCCGGCTTCGGCTGGGCATAGGGAACGGTGGTCCACCAGGCCTTTTGGCCAGGAGGACCAAGTGGGAACCTTGTCCCCGTCAGGAGCTTCGTGCCCCGGGGGATCAGGGTAAGCGGTCCAAGCCCCTTTAGGGGTAGGACACAGCACACCCCTAAGTGCACTTTTTCGTGTGGTGTTTTGCACTTGCACATTTTTTGTGAACACTTACGGGTTTTTTCGTTATAGTTGCACGTTTGCGGACTTAAAAAAAAAAAAAAAAAAAAAAGTGTGCGGCGTGCCATTAGGCTTGGTTCACACCTGTGCAGTTTGCATTTAAACTATTTCTGCAGTGCTTTTTGCTGTGTGTTTTGTGTTTTTGCACACGCATTTGTCACGTGTTTTTGATGCATTTTGCGGTTTTTTGTTGTTATGTAGGTGCAAAACACATAAAAACCGCACTACGTGCATTTCTGCCGCATGTCCACTCAACTAAAAATGCACCGTGTTGCATTTAAAAACAGTTCCTGGCCCTTTACAAAGACGCAGCAGCTGAAAACCGCATAAATGTGAGTGTGTCCTATAAGACAACATGTTAAATGGACTGTGATGCGTTTCTGCACAATGCACTAGAAAACATATTGGTGTGAACCAGGCCTTAAGCATTTTGCAGAAACATGCTACAGTCCATTTAACATGGTTTCCTATGAACACACACATTCACATGTATGCGTTATTCAGTCCCTGCATTTTTAGAAAGGGTCAGGGACTCTTTTTTTAACGCAAGTGCGTTTTTGGTTCAATAGACTTCAATGGACGAGGCAGACATGCACATAGTGCATTTTTAAGCAGTGGGGGGGGGGGGGTTGCCAATAGGAAAGTAATGATTTTGATGCCACTTTGATGTGACTTTGGATGCGTGCAACTTTGCACATTTTTTCTTTGCTAACAGGAAAGTATGACAGTTCTGTTTATGTAGTGCTAGTTTGATGCGATTTTACACTCTCAGGCACTCAAATAGCATCAAAGTAACACTCATCCAAAGTCGCATCCAAGTCACACCAAAGTCTCATCCATACAAAGTTGCATTCAAGTCACATCAAAGTCAAGCCCATCCAAAGTTGCATCCAAGTCACATCAAAGTCATGCCCATCCAAAGTTGCATCCAAGTCACATCAAAGTCATGCCCATCCAAAGTTGCATCCAAGTCACATCAAAGTCATGCCCATCCAAAGTTGCATCCAAGTCACACCCATCCAAAGTCGCATCCAGGTCACATCAAAGTCACACCCAATGCAAAGTCGCATCCAAATCACATCAAAGTCACACCCAAGTCACATCAAATTCACACCCATCCAAAGTCACATCCAAGTCACACCATCCAAAATCGCATCAAAGTCACACCCCAGTCATACCCATCCAAAGTCGCATCAAAGTCACACCCATCCAAAGTTGCATTCAAGTCACATCACAGTCATACCGAATCAAAGTCACGCCCATCCAAAGTTGCATCAAATTCACATCAAAATCACACCCAAGCAAAGTCGTATAAAAGTCACATCACAGTCATACCCGCCCAAACTTGCATCTAAGACACCCCACACCCATCCAAAGTTGTATCAAAGATACACCACAACCATCCAAAGTCACCCCACACCCATCCAAAGTTGCATCAAAGACACACCACACCCATCCAAAGTCACAAAAAAAGTCACACCCATCCAAAGTTGTATCAAAGTTGCACACATCCAAAGTCACATCAAAGTGGCAACAAAGTCAATACTTTCCTATTGGCAAAAAAACATAAAAAATGCAGCAAAATCACTTGTTGATAAAAATAAATAAATCGCAAAACGCATCAATCCCAACACGCAGAGGAACCTAGCCGTAGCACTACTGACACAGATCCTGCGTTTTCTGTGCGTGCGGTTGCAGCTGCGTGTTCTAGTAGTGCTAATCACCTGCACAAACATGAACCCTGCCTCAAAATGAATGGTGCCTCTCCAAAAACGTGCCACAAATATGCTAAAGGCCAGTTCACACTATAGAAACGCAGTCCAGATGCGTTACAGATGTTTCCACATGCGCGTTTTTGATGTGTTCTGGTGCGTTTTTCATGTGTTCTTCATTTTCACCCTTTTTTATTCAACCTAATTAGAGACATGTGCGTTCCAGTGCATTTTTCATGCGTTTTGGTGTATTCCGATGCATTTTTTACTCGTTTTACCGCATTCCGGTACAGTTCTGTGCAGGAAAAATGCAGCCTGTTCTACTTTTTTCTCTGCAACCAGAACTCACTGGAACTGCAAGCATTGATGTGAACTATGACATTTACAACCATATCACCTACTTTCTGTGCGTTTTGGATGCAGAAAAAAAGCTACTGAAACGCATGTAGTGTGAACTGGCCCTTAACCTCTTCCCTAATGTGCTATAGCCAAAAGACGGCTACAGCGCGGTTGTCTAGTTCTGGGAGGACGTCCACGGACGTCATTCCAGAACACGCCCGACGCCGCCGAAAATCACTGTGATCTACAAACACAGCTGATCACGTTATATGGTACACAGCCAATCACAGCGGCCTTTTACCACGTGCTCAGCTGTGTCCAATGACATAGCAGATCACCGGGTAAATACAGTTGCTGGTTATCGGCAGCACTTTTCTCATACTGTCGCAGAGTGAGGAAAGTACTGCTGATAACCGACAATTGTCAGAAAAGTGACCGGCACTGATGATCAGTGCACAGCAGTGCCGCCCACCTGTGCCCATCAGTGATGCACACCTGGACCCAGCAGTACCGCCCACCTGTGCCCATCAGTGATGCACACCTGGACCCATCAGTGCTGCCCACGTGCCCAGCAGTGATGCACACCTGGACCCAGCAGTGCCGCCCACCTGTGCCCATCAGTGATGCACACCTGTGCCCATCAGTGATGCACACCTGGACCCAGCAGTGCCACCCACCTGCGCCCATCAGTGATGCACACCTGGACCCATCAGTGATGCACACCTGGACCCATCAGTGCCGCCTACCTGCGCCCAGCAGTGTCACCCACCTGCACCCAGCAGTGCCGCCCACCTGTGCGCATCAGTGATGCACACCTGGACCCAGCAGTGCCGCCCACCTGCACCCAGCAGTGCCGCCCACCTGTCCCTAGCAGTGCCGCCCACCTGTGCCCATCAGTGATGCACTCCTGGACCCAGCAGTGCCGCCCACCTGTGCCCAGCAGTGCCGCCCACCTGTGCCTAGCAGTGCCGCCCACCTGCGCCCAGCAGTGCCGCCCACATGCGCCCAGCAGTGCCGCCCACATGCGCCCAGCAGTGCCACCCACCTGCGCCCATCAGTGATGCACTCCTGGACCCAGCAGTGCCGCCCACCTGCGCCCAGCAGTGCCGCCCACCTGTGCCCATCAGTGATGCACACCTGGACCCAGCAGTGCCGCCCACCTGCGCCCAGCAGTGCCGCCCACCTGTGCCCAGCAGTGATGCATACCTGGACCCAGCAGTGCCGCCCACTTGTGCCCATCAGTGCCGCCCACCTGCGCCCATCAGTGCCGCCCACCTGCGCCCATCAGTGCCGCCCAGCAGTGCTGCCTATCCGTGCCATGTCATCAGTGCCTATCAGTGCTGCCTATCCGTGCCATGTCATCATTGCCCATCGGTAGTGCCTATCAGTGCAGCCTCATCAACGCACATCAATGAAGGAGAAAAATTACCCATTTGCTAAATTTTATAATAGAAACGAAGAAAACCTTTTTTTTTTCAAATTATTTACTCTTTTTTTGTTTATAGTGCAAAAAATAAAACAGTGGCGATTAAATACCACCAAAATAAAGCTCTATTTATGTGAAAAAAAAATGATAAAAATGTCATATGGGTACAGCGTCGCATGACCGCGCAATTGTCAAAGTGCGAATGTGCTGAAAGCTGAAAACTGACCTCGGCAGGAAGGGGGTATAAGTGCCCGGTAGGCAAGTGGTTAAAGAGCACGTGTTGTGCTGCGTTCTGCCTACGCCCAGGGTGTGAAGGGGGCAAATTGTAGGCTGCCTGGAAGAAGTGTGAGTGAATACGGTAATGTATGAGCTCCAGTAGTAGCAGGATTACGGCGCTCTGTATGCAGCGATCTCCCTGAGCCGTGCCATCCGCTCCCCTCCACACACTGGTCACACAGGCCGCTCTGCTCACATGTATGCAGGCGCTGGAGAGAAGGTAGCGGTATGACACAAGCGGCACGTCTCATACACACGCCCACTGCAGAGAAATGGCCTGTCGTCAGCCGCCGCACTGACTGCTCTGTACTGCAGCGGGTGACAGACAGGGTCGAGGCCCCCATTGATAAGAAGCGGAATCATGCATTGTACACACCGAGCAGGAGGCCATCCATGTCAAAGATGATGTGTGTGACCGGCCGGGGACTGCAAGCCATGCTGGATCCTCACTCCTCTACCAGGAAATGAATGGGCAGCCCGGACACACCTCAAGGACGACCATAATCTAACCCTGGGATCTGCAACCCACAGCCAGCCACAGTCATACATCACCCGCCGCTGGCTGCTGCCGCTGCTGCTTCCTCCTCCTGTCTACCTGAGAATACAAATGATCGGAGAGGAGAAGAAATCCCCGCTTAATTTAATCATTCCCTAGCAGAGAACAGCACAGCCACAAAGTGACTTCATTACAGAGGCTGGCACATAAATAAAGCACCAGGAAAATAAGCTGTGGGCTTAAACAGAAAAAGAAATGGTGGAAACATCACTCCAGAGAGAACACAGCGATAAATGAAAGTAGAACTGATGGAAAAAAACTTTTTTTTTCGTTTTGTCTAGAATAAGGAAGGTTTAGAACTATTTTGTCATCTGTGGCTCACTGGAGAGATTTCCCTTTACTTCCTGTCTCATAGACACAACAGGAAGTGAGAGGAAACTCCTGTTTGTCACTATGGATGAGATCCATAATGTTCAGGCACACATCTGAACCTGCCAAGAAGCTGTCAAAGCAGACAGACAGTCAGAGAGGTACAGTGCCATGAAAGAGTATTCATCTTTGTTTGAACCCACCTGAGCTGTCAGCTTTGACAAGAAGCTGTCAAAGCTTACAGCCAATCATAGGTGTCAGAGGCGTTCCCTGCTCCTATGTGACACTAGGCATACAGTGCCTTGAAAAAGTATTCATACCCCTTGAAAAGTTCCACATTTTGTCATGTTACAACCAAAAATGTAAATGTATTTTATTGGGATTTTATGTGATAGACCAACACAAAGTGGTACATAAATGTGAAGTGGAAGGAAAGTGATAAATGGTTTTTAAAAGTTTTTACAAATAAATATCTGAAAAGTGTGGCAAGCATTTGTATTCAGCCCCCTTTACTCTGATACCCCTAACTAAAATCTAGTGGAACCAATTGCCTTCAGATAGAGTCTACCTGTGTGTATTTTTTTTTTTAAATCAGAAATTAAGCTTATTAATGTTGAAGTCATACAAATCTCAAAATGACAAAGCATATACAGAATGGTAACAAAGAATCATTAACAAACTGAACAACATAAAAAAGAAAACCTTCCAGTACTATTAGTTAGTCAAGAAATCCCAAGAGTTTCTGCAACATTACAGAGATAACATGTTACAATGCAATCAGATGTCATTTTTTTCACATCGAGGACAACAGCAGTATCCCCACAACAGTAGACTCGCAAGAAACAGCACCCCACCCCCCATCAGGGAATGCAGGAGACGCATAGGTTAGCTTTGAAAAAGTGATAATCAAACTACAATTAAAAGTAATTACAACAGCCTATGCATGATTAGATCAAAAGGAGCTGAACCTGGAGTGGCCAACCAAGCCTCCCAAAGTTTCTCAAATTTACCCGAACATCCACTATGGTGGTAAATTAAAAGATCATATTATTATTATTATTATACAGTATTTATAAAGCGCCAATAGTTCGCTCAGCGCTGTACATTACATATCGTAAAATAAGTCCCATATTTTGCTTCCAGTCAGCAACAGTGGGAGGAGTATCCAAGGTCCAGCGCGTCAGAAGTGCCTTGAGCAAGGAACAAGGTCTTGGAAAGGGCCTCTATTATAAATGTATCCTGTGTTACCGAATCTAAAATACCCAAAAGGCACTGCTTAGGATCCAGAATTAAATCTGAAACATCAAATTAAGGGTCGTTACCAACTCCTCCCAATACCTATGAAGTTTTGGATATCTCCACAACATATGTATCAGATCCCCATGGTCCCTCTTGCATCTGCCACATAGGGGGTCCTGACGTAGCCCCATCTTGTACAATTTTGCAGGAGTGTAATGAACCCTAAGTAGAATATACAATTGAGAAATGCGATGGGAAACAGGAAATGCAAGGCAGCCTCCCACTGGTCATCCTCAAAAGTCCCAACATCTCGTTCCCATTGCCCCCCAGCCCTACTTGGGTGTTTTTCCAAATAGCTTGTCAAAAACATGCTATAGCAACAAAAGATGATCCCCCTGGTCACCGTAGCAGACTGTAAGTAATTAAAAATAGGGCCGATGGGCCCTAAGCAGTAACTGCACATAGTAAAATAGCATTGTGGATGGTAGTTTATACCTAGACTGCAATACATGAAAGGAGAGAAGCTGACCATTGCTAAATATATGCTTCAAGTGAGTGATGCCACAAGCTTTCCTTTTAGCAATATAATGTAATTTGGCTAATTCTGGTATTGTCGCATTGTTCCATATGGGACTATAGACTGTATGGCCCATAATCTGTTGCAACTGCTTAACCTTAAGCCAATTTTTTTGCATTAGGCGATATGTAGGGAATGATTTATTAGGTTTCCAAAAAGATTGAGCCTCAAGACCCTCAGGCAAGGAGCCAGAAGCAGTGCAATGCAACATCACTTTTAGAGTAGAGTCTTCAATCGGAGCTGGGTCAACACCTCCCTCTGCAATACCTTTATGAAAATGCTGCAGCTGACTAGCAAGGAAGTACAACCATGGGTTAGGCAAAGCTATCCCCCCTCTATCCTTGCGACGCTGCAATTGTTCCAGCCAAGGTCAGAGGGAGGGGGGTGGCGGCTGTGGCTATGGGAACATGTTACATGTTCCACCCTAAAAATGGGTAAAACATGTTCTCATAGGTGAACTTGTCCTTTAATTTAAAGCGGTCCCATCCGTTGCCAAGGCCGAGACATCTTCTGCTATATGTCAGTCTTTGGCCATCTTCACTGGTCATTCTAGGATGAGGTCGCGCATGCGCATGAATCAGGCTAGGTTCACACCTGTGCGGACTGCGATTTGCATGGGCACAAGAGCTCATTCTTTTGAATAGGCTGCTGTGCCCTGGGACACACAGGAAAGAAGCCCCTGCACTATTTTTTAAATTGCAGCCAGCACAGGAACTGAGGTTCCCAGCAAGGTACGGCCATTTATGTACCGCCTGAAGCCTGACTGAAAAATCCCTAATGGCATGCTGCCTACACTGGAAATCACACCAGCATTGGGGGCCACTCTGTACTTTTGGTTCCCATGTGGGCTGTGATTCCAGAAATTGTATAGGGACCTTTTCCCTGTGTTTCATGAGGCACAGCAGCCCATTCAAATGCATGGACTGCCATGTCCACGTAAACCATGGATCACAGGGCCATATGAACCTAGCCTTAAAGCAGAAATAAAAATGTAACTTGTTTAAAACAGAGCAGACAGATCTTTATTGCAGAATAAATCTGTTAGGTTATAGAACTAAAAAGTTTATACATGAAAAGGGACGCCAACCTGACATCCACAATAAAGTCAAGAGAAACCGCCTCTGTAGTGTAACTACTGCATGAAAAACCAAAATTAAAGGACGGTGCTACTCCTAAAATGAATAATACCAATGACCTCCTAAAAAAATTACCAAAAAATAACAGTGAAAAATAATGCAAATTATCTGATTCAAATAATCAAAAAATATCCACAATCATAAAACGTCCATACAATGACTCCACAAAGAACCCGTGCACTGTGTTCTCAAATACCAATGGTGAGTATTTGTTCCAATGGCCAAATCCCCTGGGGTAAGAATACAACTTACCACATTCTTATAATCAGTAATGCAGGCCATAGACGGGCCATTTATCGGCTGAATTGTCGGCCGATAAACGAAAAATCGGTCGGTGCCGTTGCCAATGCTGCCACCAATGCTCAGGAAAGAATGGGACAAGAAACCAGTTTGACAGAGACAGGGGAGCACACCATACAATGTGACAGCAATACAATACATTATGTTTTTATTTGGATACCAATGGATACATTTGTTGCAACCGCAAGACTTTTTCATATAAAATATAATAGCGTACATTCCATAGCAGAGTATAGAGCAGTCACAGGGCAGGCAAAGGCCACGACTGGGAATGGTGCACTGAATTAACTCCTCCTCTTTTTTATCGGTAAAACGATCGGCCGATTTTCCCATCATTTCCGGGAAGATTGGGCGATCGTCGAAATCGGCCGCAAATTTTTCAACATGACTAATAAAAAAACTGCAAAAAAACAGAAAAACGGCCGACCAATTAACCCACTAACAGTGCGAAAAAATCTTTTTTTCGGCCGATTTTTGACCCGTCTATGGCCGGCATAAGCCTATCACACTTCTCAATTGCAACCATCACCAAGAAAGAGGAAATGGAGCTGGTAACATCACAGTCATCTCATGAATAATCTCTCATAGACAGGACATGACACACATACACTCAGAGAGAAGAACTTCCATAGTATATTATGCTTATCTCATTAGAAAGGAGAAAACAGTAAAAGCAATTGGACTCACATTTGATTGTGACTGACCAACACTATCACAAAAGTGTAGGGAAGGATCAAACACTAAGCATCGCCGCTCGCAATCTCTGAGCTGGCGTGCGTTCCATGGACAGGAACCAATTTGCCGGAAGTGACGTAGACAAGAACTGGAAATGATAATGACCAGGCCTCAATGCATTTTGCGGAATCGCGTCATTGGATTATAAGGATCTGGTTTATAAAGCCGGACATACGCGGGTCGAATTCCGAAATAATTTTCATTCGAAAATCTTTTCTAAGAATTTTCATGCGAATTTCGCACCATTAGTGGGTCACAGAAATGGCCAAATGGTGTGACCATTGAATTTGAGTGATCGGGCAAGTTGAAAATTTTTTGAAAAACAAACGAATTTCAAATCAATGATGGGAGAATCGTGCAAAAAATATAAAGCTGTGATCTGGAAAGAAAAGAAAATTCTTGGCCATGAAAATTCTTTTCTGTAGCAACATGAGGATAAATTGAAGACTTGGTTGGTTGAATTCAATTAATGGTAGCACCATCTAATTACAAAACACACAAAATTTCTGATTTTCTAAAGAACATTTGTCGGAATTCGACCCATGTATGGCCTGCATAAGGATCTGGTAAGTTTTTAATCCTATCCCACATGGTGGATCACGAGATTTGGCCATTGGAAGGAATACTCACCATTGGTTTTTGGGAACACGGTGCACGGGTTCTTTGTGGAGTCATTGGCGGAGATATACTAAAAACTGATGTACTCAGAATCTGGTGCAGTTGTACATGGTAGCCAATCAGTTTCTAACTTCAGCTTCAATTCAGCTTTGACAATAAAACCTGGATGCTGATTGGTTTCTTTGCAGAGCTGCACCAAATATTGCACCGTGCAGTTTTAGTAAATAATCCCCATTGCATGGACACTTTATGAATATGGTAAGGTTTTGATTATTTGAATCAGATAATATGCATTGATAATTTTTATCAGATATTCTTTGGTAATTATTTGTTTAGGAGATCATTGGTATCACTTATTTTAGAAGTAGCACCTTCCTTTATTTTTGGTTTTTCATACATAGGTTATACAACTGCTGGATGGTGCACAGTCAAATAAAGTACGTTGTAATCAAGCCCTTTTTGTAAAAGTCTTTGGGTACAGTTTTAGTGACTGGTCATATCTTTTAGTTGTGCAAGAATTATGTAACTACACAGCCCAACCTGTGTAGCTTAGGGCTTGCTTAGAATATTTTGATCTCTGGCATAATACACAATTAACGTATTGTAATGAATCTGCACTGTGATAACACGTGTGGCTGCTAGCAAACAAAGTTTGATACACCCAAACCTAAAATCTTACAATATCATGAAATGAGGCATTGCCAGTGAAAATAACAAAAACATAAATAAATAAATAAATACATAAATAAATAAACACTGTTCTATGTTCCAAATGTGAAGTAAGTCTCTCTTAACCACTTGCCCTCCAGAGGATTTACCCCCCTTCCTGACCAGGCCATTTTTAGCGATACGGTGCTGCGTTAATTTAACTGACAATTGCGCTTTCATGCAACACTGCTCCCAAATACAATTGATGTCCTTTTTTCCCACAAACAGAGCTTTTTTCAGTGGTATTTGATCGCCTCTGCATTTTTATTTTTTTGTGTCATAAACAAAAAAAGACCGACAATTTTGAGAAAAAAAATGTATTTTTTACTTTTATTAATGATGTCCAGTAAAAAATGAAAAAAATCAAATTTCATCATAAATTTAGACCAAAATGTATTCTGCTACATTTCTTTGCTAAAAAAATCCCAATACGTGTAAATTAATTGGTTTACATGAAAGTTATAGCGTCTAAAAATGGCGGTATATATACTGGAATTTTTTTGTATACTAGTAATGGCGGCGAGCAGCGACTTATCGCGGCACTGCTCCTAATACAGTGATCAGTACTAATAAAAAGCACTGGCACTGTACTAATGACCCTGATCAATAAGGGGTTAACATCTGGAGTGATCAAAGGGTTAACTGTGTGCTGTGTGTGTGTGTTTTACTGTGTAAACACATTGCTTTGTATTGTTCTGTTATGCAAAGCAATACAAAGCAGTGTGCAGGAGCTTACAGGGGAGAGATCAATATTGTTTACATACAGACCTCTCTCCCTTCAGTGATACTTGGTGATGGCTGGGTGCTGGCGGGGAATCACCGGCTGGGACACAGTGATTGACAGCTGAGACAGTTATCGGCAGTGGGGGTAGGGTGCACACGCCCCCTACCCAGAAATGCAAAATCACATATACAGTTGCAAGAAAAAGTATGTGAACCCCTTGGGATTACGTGGAGTTTTGCATGAATTGGGCATAAAATGTGCTCTGAACGTCATCTAAGTCACAACAATAGAAGAACACAGTCTGCTGAACATAATACTACACAAACATTAGATGTTGCCATGGTTTAATTGCACATAACATGTAAACATTCACAGTGCAGGGAGGAAAAAGTATGTGAGGCCCTAGCTTAATGACTTCTCCCAGAGCACATTGGAGCCAAGAGTGAGCCAACCTTGACTCCAATCAGTCTGATGATATTGGATGTGTTGCTGACAGCTGTCCTTCCTTAAAAAACACACACCTGTTTTGGGATTACTGGTTTCAAGAAGCACTGTCTGATGTGAACCATGCCTCACAGAAAAGAGCTCTCAGAAGACCTACGATCAAGAATTGTTGACTTGCATGAAGCTGGAAAGGGTTACAAAAGTATCTCCAAAAGCCTTGATGTTCATGTGTCCATGCTAAGACAGACTGTCTACAAATGGAATAAGTTTATCACTGTTGCTACTCTCCCTAGGCATGGTCGTCCTGTAAAAATGACTGCAAGAGCACAGCGCAGAATGCTGCATGAGGTAAAGAAGAATCCCAGAGTGTCAGCTAAAGACCTACAGAAATCTCTGGCACATGCTAACATTTTTGTTGACACATCTACAATAAAGAAAACATTAAACAAGAATGGAGTTCATGGGAGGACACCACGGAGGAAGCCATTGCTGTCCAAAAAGAAGATTTCAGCACGTTGGAAGTTTGCAAAAGAGCACCTGGATGTTCCACAGCACTACTGGCAAAATATACTGTGGACAGATGAAACCAAGATTGAGTTGTTTGGGAAGAACACACAACACTGTGTGGAGAAAAAAAGGCCCAGCACACCAACATCAAAACCTCATCCCCACTGTAAAACATGGCGGAGGGAGCATCATGGTTTGGGGCTGCTTTGCTGCCTCAGGACCTGGACGGATTGTTGTCATTGATGGGAAAATGAATTCCAGAGTTTATCAAGACATTTTGCAGGAAAACGTACGACCATCTGTCCGCCAACTGAAGCTCCGCAGAGGATGGGTGAGGCAACAGGACAATGACCCAAAGCATACAAGTAATTCAACAAAACAATGGCTGCAACAGCACAGAATACTCCTTCTGGAGTGGCCCAGTCAGAGTCCTGACCTCAACCCGATTGAAATGCTGTGGCATGACCTTAAGAGAGCGATTCACACCAGACATCCCAAGAATATTGCTACACTGAAACAGTTTTGTGAAGAGGAGTGGTCCAAAATGACTCCAGATCGTTGTGCAGGTCTAATCTGCAACTACAGGAAATGTTTGGTTGAGGTTATTGCTGCCAAAGGAGGGACAACCAGTTATTAAGTCCAAAGGTTCACATACTTTTTCCTCCCTGCACTGTGAATGTTTACATGTTATGTGCAATTAAACCATTTCAACATCTAATGTTTGTGTAGTATTATGTTCAGCAGACTGCGTTCTTCTATTGTTGTGACTTAGATGACGTTCAGAGCACATTTTATGCCCAATTCATGCAGAACGCCACGGAATCCCAAGGGGTTCACATACTTTTTCTTGCAACTGTATATATATACAGTTGTGTTCAAAATAATAGCAGTCAGACATCACTTACCTAATCAATCAATGTTTTTGGTAGAAATGATATTTCTACATGGCAAATAATTTACTAGCAGGTGTAGTAGAGTAATAGAAATCCAACAGACCCAACAGTCATGACATGCATGCTGCTGATTCTGTGTAATTGAATCAATAATTGAAAGGGGCATGTTCAAAATAATAGCAGTGTGGAGTTCTATTAGTGAGGTCATTCACTCTTTGAAAAACAGGTGGCAATTATTGCCCTTATTTAAGGAAGGAAGGCAGCAAATGTTGTACATGCTGGTTACAGTGCATTTCTCTCTGAAATTCTGAGGAAAATGGGTCGTTCCAGACATTGTTCAGAAGAACAGCGTACCTTGATTAAAAAGTTGATTGGAGAAGGGAAACATATAAAGAAGTGCAGAATATAATAGGCTTCTCAGCTAAAATTATCGCAAATGCTTTAAAATGGCAATCAAAACATGAAAGACGTGGAAGAAAGCGAAAAACTACCATTCGAATGGATAGAAGAATAGCCAACATGGCAAGGACTCAGCCAACAATCAGCTCCAGGAAGATCAAAGAAGGTCTAAAGTTACCTGTGAGTACTGTTACAATTAGAAGACGCCTATGTGAAGCCAAGCTATCTGCAAGAAGCCCCCGCAAACTCCCACTGTTGAAAAAAAGACATGTGCTAAAGAGGTTACAATTTGCCAAAGAGCACATTGACTGGCCTAAAGAGAAATGGCGCAACATTTTGTGGACTGATGAAAGTAAGATTGTTCTTTTTGGGTCTAGTGGCCGAAGACAGTTTGTCAGACGACCCCCAAACACTGAATTCAAGCCACAGTACACTGTGAAGACAGTGAAGCATGGTTGTGCAAGCATCATGATATGGGGATGTTTCTCATACTATGGTGTTGGGCCTATTTATCGCATACCAGGGATCATGGACCAGTTTGAATACATCAGAATACTGGAAGAGGTCATGCTGCCTTATGCTGAAGAGGAAATGCCCTTGAAATGGGTGTTCCAACAAGACAACGACCCCAAACACACCAGTAAACGTGCAACATCTTGGTTCCAGACCAACAAGATTGACGTTATGGAGTGGCCAGCCCAATCCCCGGATCTTAATCCAATAGAAAACTTGTGGGGTGACATCAAAAATGCAGTTTCTGAGGCAAAACCAAGAAATAGAGAAGAACTGTGGAATGTAGTCCAATCATCCTGGGCTGGAATACCTGTTCACAGGTGCCAGAAGTTGGCTGACTCCATGCAACACAGATGTGCAGCAGTTCTCAGAAACAGTGCTTATACAACTAAATATTCATTAAGTGATTCAAAGGAAAGCAAAATCTTCAAACATTTTTCAGTTTATATAGTGAATGTTTGAGTTTGTAAAGAGGAATACAAACACTGCTATTTTTTTGAACGGTCTAATATTCACTTTTCTTCAATTTTTTTTAGAGGAGCAACACAAATTTGATATATTTTTCTTTATGTTTTGATTTGGAATAGAATGTGTAGTGTTCCCAATGCATTTGTGTGTATGGAAATAAAAGCTATTAGAAGGATTTTGAGCTTTATTCACTTTTTTCAACACACTGCTATTATTTTGAACACAACTGTATATACAGTGGGGATTATTATGTATTAATGTGCATAAAGAAGCCAGGGAAAGATGGAGAAATCTCCAAAAGGCATCAAATTACAGATTAGACATTCTTATAATATGTCAACAAAAGTTAGATTTTATTTCCATCATTTACACTTTCAAAATAACAGAAAACAAAAAAATGGCGTCTGCAAAAGGGCACCCTGCAGAGTTAATATCTTGTACTGCCCCCTTTGGCAAGTATCACAGCTTGTAAACGCTTTTTGTAGCCAGCCAAGAGTCTTTCAATTCTTGTTTGAGGTATCTTTGCCCATTCTTCCTTACAAAAGTCTTCCAGTTCTTTGAGATTTCTGGGCTGTCTGTCACGCACTGCTCTTTTAAGGTCTATCCATAGATTTTCAATTATGTTGAGGTCAGGAGATTGTGAAGGCCATGGCAAAACCTTCAGTTTACGCCTCTTGATGTAATCCCCCGTGGATTTCGAGGTGTGTTTAGGATCATTATCCATTTGTAGAAGCCATCCTCTCTTTAACTTCAGCTTTTTCACAGATGGCATCAAGTTACCATCCAAAATTTGCTGAAATTTTATTGAATCCATTTTTCCTTCTACTCGTGAGATGTTCCCTGTGCCACTGGCTGCAACACAACCCCAAAGCATGATTGATGCAACCCCATGCTTAACAGTTGGACAGAGGTTCTTTTCATTAAATTCTGTGCCCCTTCTTCTCCAAACGTACCTTTGCTCATTCCGGCCAAAAAGTTCAATTTTAACCTCATCGGTCCACAGAACTTGTTTCCAAAATGCATCAGGCTTGTCTATATGTTCATTTGCAAAGTTCAAACGATGATTTTTGTGGTGAGGACGTAGAAGAGGTTTTCTTCTGATGACTCTTCCATGAAGACCATATTTGTACAAGTATCTCTTTATAGTGGAATAGTGTACCACAACTCCAGTGTCTGCCAGATCTTTCTGAAGGGATCGTGCAGTCAAACGTAGGTTTTGAATTGTTTTTCTCACAATCCTGCGAGCTGTTCTGTCTGATATTTTTCTTGGTCTTCCAGATCTTGCTTTAACTTCCACTGTTCCTGATGACTGCCATTTCTTAATTACATTCCGAACAGAGGATATTGACATCTGAAAACGCTTTGCTATCTTCTTATAGCCTTCTCCAGCTTTGTGAGCGTCAACTATTTTCAGTTTCAGTTTTCTAGACAACTGCTTAGAAGAACCCATGGTGCTGATTGTTGGGGCAAGGTCAGATGAGTCTGGGCATTTAAAACCTTTGAGATTGACATCACCTGGTCTGCCCAGACGATGATTGAGAACAATCCATGACACTGGCATGTCTCAGCTTTGCAAAGGGGCAGTGCATGCTATACATTCTGCAGGGTGCCCAAACTTTTGCAGACGCCATTTTTTTGTTTTCTGTTATTTTGAAAGTGTAAATGATGGAAATAAAATCTAACTTTTGTTGACATATTATAAGAATGTCTAATCTGTAATTTGATGCCTTTTGGAGATTTTTCCATCTTTCCTTGGCTTCGTTATGCACAATAATACAAATTTTTAGCTGCGGTGCCCAAACTTTCGATCCCCACTGTATACGTGATTTTGCGCAGTCCTGCCGCCATGTAGCAGTATTTCTGCTATAGGGCAGTGGGCAAGCGGTTAAATCAAAATCCATAGATACTCAGATAAAAAAGATCTTCTGCATTGACTAGTTTTGTCTAAACGGACAATCTCCTTACACTGCAAGGAACTGCTGGATACTGGTAGACCTTTATTATCTGAGTATCTATGGACTTTGATTTATGAGAGACTTCACATTTGGCACATGAATACTGTTTATTGATTTATTTGTTTGTTTTTGTTATATTCACTGACGCTGCATCATTTCATGATATCATATTAACAATGGCCACCACTGAAGGTGAAAATCCCAATCCTATACAGCTCCAGCAGATTCCTGGTAAAGACTGCAATCTTGATCTATCACAAAGAAAAAAAGCAGTAAATAGGACTCATATGTGTGTATTATACAGTATAGATTGCATGCTTTACAGCAGCCTTTCTCAACCAGGGTGCCCAGATGCCCTGAGGTGCCTTTAGGTTTCTTCAGGGGTGCCTTGTCAAAATGTATACAAATTGCCCAAAACTTGTATATAAGCCAGCGGGTGGAACAAGCCTGCCTTTTAGTTACACAAAGCTACAGATTTTCATTGTGCACCATTATGACCTTCTAGCCACCGGCGTCCTGACAACCAATGACATCATCAGTTGATAAGGAGTCTGTCAGCTGTCTGCACAGCATTTTAGTCTGACCCTCCCCTGTCCCTCTCCGTCAGTGCTGGGGTCACAGCTCAGTGATGGAAAAAAACTGAGGGAGAAGAGAAACATTGGAATACTAGTCAGTACCAGTGTACAAAACTGTTTGCTTTGGAAGAATAAATCACCTCTAATGTTGGGTGTCCTGCATGTTGGGATGTTGCTGCATTATATAAAACTATTAGAATAGTTTTTCATATTTTATAAAGGGGTGCCTCAAGACTCTCCATAATTTTAAACGGTGTCTCAGGACTGTCCATAATATTAAAGGATGCCTTGACTGAAAAAAGGTTGAGAAACACTGCATTACGGGTTTTACCTGAATTAAAGGTAACTGGTGCTAATAGAAATATGTAGGCTGCCATTGCTGACCTTCTGAAAAGCTGATTGACTGGTTATCTCTAGCCTCAATCATTTCTAAGTAATGGATTCATTACCATTCATCAATAAACAATATATTTGCCAGAAATAATAGAAATATTCAATAGTGGGGCAGCACAGTGGCTAAATGGTTAGCACTTCCGCCTGGCAGCACTAGGGTTGTTGGTTTGAATCCCAACCACGTCACCACCTGCCTGGAGTTTGCATGTTCTCCCTGTGCTTGCGTGGGTTTCCTCTGGCTACTCCGGTTTCCTCCCACATTCCAAAGCATGGTAGGTTAATTGGATCCTGTCTAAATTGGCCCAAGTATGTGTATGTATGAATGTGAGTTAGGGACTTTAGATTGTTAACCCCTTGAAGGTTAGGGACTGATGTGAATGTACAATATATACAGTGGGGATCGAAAGTTTGGGCACCCCAGCTAAAAATTTGTATTAATGTGCATAAAGAAGCCAAAGAAAGATGGAAAAATCTCCAAAATGCATCAAATTACAGATTAGACATTCTTATAATATGTCAGCAAAAGTTAGATTTTATTTCCATCATTTACACTTTCAAAATAACAGAAAACAAAAAAATGGTGTCTGCAAAAGTTTGGGCACCCTGCAGAATTTATAGCATGCACTGCCCCCTTTGCAAAGCTGAGACCTGCCAGTGTCATGGATTGTTCTCAATTGGCTGGCTACAAAAAGCGTTTACAAGCTGTGATACTTGCCAAAGGGGGCAGTACAAGATATTAACTCTGCAGGGTGCCCAAACTTTTGCAGACGCCATTTTTTTGTTTTCTGTTATTTTGAAAGTGTAAATGATGGAAATAAAATCTAACTTTTGTTGACATATTATAAGAATGTCTAATTTGTAATTTGATGCTTTTTGGAGATTTTTCCATCTTTCCTTGGCTTCTTTATGCACATTAATACAAATTTTTAGCTGGGGTACCCAAACTTTCGATCCCCACTGTATGTACTGTAACTGCTGCATAAATTGATGGTGCTATATAAGTTCCTTGAAATAATTTTTGCAGAAGTTTATTAGTTTAGCAGGGCCAAGATTGCAGGGAAAATAGCCCTACTGTAGGGCTCACCTATCTCCATGGCAAGGTCAATATGGTTCAGCTGCCACAATACTGTATTCTTCCTTTACTTTGGTAGCACTGGTAAGCAGCAAGCAACTGTTACATCAGGTATATAGAGACCAAAACAGCTGAATTTAGGATTGGCCTGTCTGCCTCCAATCTGAATCCCTGATGTGCTTACCCTTTGTCAGAGCTGATAGGAAACTTGAAAAAAAAAAAACAATATTCCATCTGCCAGAAAGGGCTAGTAGCCATTTCTGTTGCCAAATGTTGAAAGGGAATTCCAACTCTGTAAAAAGCTGTTACAGAATCACTAAAAGTGGTATTCATCACTTTAAGAAGTACGGTAAAATACCGGTCAGCATTTTTCAAAAAATGTTTTGGCATTCACTAAAGAAAGCTTCTAAAGTACCAGATGGGGTATTTTTCCTAAATATGCAGGGTTTATCTAATGATACCATGCAGTATTTTATTTCATGCCATATCCAGTGGGATAGATACAGTGGAGAAGGATTAGAACCCCTGTCAGTTTTTATTTCTAATAAAGAGGTAAAATGATTTAAACCATAGAAATATGCCAACTCACTAAGTCAGTGGTTCCTGTAGCATATGTTTTAATACAAAAGAGAAAAAGGTGACTAGGACACCAGTCAAAGGGAAGCTGCTTTCACAGGACACGTGGTGTATCAAAAACAACTAAGTTAAGTTAAGCAAATGCTAAATATCTTTACAAATGTCAGATACTGAATGAAAATAGTATAACAAAATCACGCACACAATACTCAAAACACAAAATACAGTGTTATCTTTTTATTGGTGGAAGAAGGGCATTTATATGTGTTTGATTTTTCTATACTATTTTCATTCAATATTTAGGACATTTAGAAATATATTTTGTATTTACTTAAAGTATACCTAAAGTAAAAACTTTTTTATATTATTTTATTTTTTATTTTTTGATAGCATGTTTTTTACTGCTGTCTGTGCCCTCATTATAGATATTAACCCTCTCTATTTGTCCTGTTTACCATTATCAATGAAAGTGAAATTAAAAGAAAATCCCAAATTTTGGGTTGTCCACAGCTAAGTGTTAGAGGGGACATCTTCCAATAGGGACACAGATGGCAAAAAAAAAAAAAATGACAGGGGTTATAACTTTCCTTTACTCTATTCAAAATGAAAAAAAAAGTTTTGCCTTTAGTTACACCTTCAAGTAGCCTTTTTCAACCTGTTCAACACAGAACCCTTGAAATATTTTTCCAATCTCAGGCAACCCCTGCTAAAAATGACCATATCTACAACTCATGATACATTAGTGTGAAGGTCAGTGGGAAAAATGCTCCTTACATTTGTGGTCACTGGGAAGAATTACCCCCCTTATAGATAGCTAAAAAGATCAATGATGTCAGTGGGAACTTGTCAGTGGGAAGCGATCTCTAAAAATAATTGTGAAAAAGTAAGTATCCCCACTACATATATGACATACAGTATATATTCTAACAAAGGATTAGACCATTGTGATATGTATGTACATTGTATTATGTTTGGAGGTTTTTTTTGCAGCAAATGATGTATATGCTTGCATATTTTCGCAAAAAAAGTCTCTAAAAATCTGGCGAAATGACAAGAGAAAATAAGTATATTTTACTACATGTAATGGGGTGGATTTACTAAATGTAATGGGGTTGATTTACTAAAGGCACATAGACTGAGCACTTTGCAAGTGAACTTGCTCCAGAGCTTAGTAAATGAGGGCGTGCTCTGCTGACTTCCATCATTTGCAAGCAAAAATTATTTTTTTTTCCTTGCATGTGATTGGGTATTTTTTTTCTAACATTATGTTTATTAATTTTTAAGAAAGCATAAATCGTACTGACAAAATATGCTTATACATCAACCAGTATACATTAGTAGTCCATCTGAACAATATAAAGTGTTGTATAAATGAGAAATATGCAACAGCAACATAATATTATGTATTGAGGTGGGTGTGATCTGGTACGTGGGGAAGATGGCCACTTAGTACCTGAGCTCCGTGTTCTCTGGAGAGTTTTTGCTGCTTTTCCCAGGCTTCCATGGAACTATGGGCAAAGTAGAGAGATCCCTTCCCTTCACAAATACTCCACATTCACATCTGGGGAGAAATCTCCCAGAGATCTTCTGTAGCCAGCCCACAGACATCCAGGGCCCTCCCCCTCGCCAGTATGGCCTCAGCCTGGTGGCTCGGCTCCACACTCTAAAGCTAAAATGGACACAGGTGATGCTGACAATAGTCAAGCAAGTGCCAAAGATGTCAGATCTGCAATCCATAGCAGCCACTCAGCAGGGAAGATCATTTAGCATTTACACCCCAGAAGATCTTCCCCAATTTTTTGAGCTTCTACATATTCCTCTAGTGCCCTTTCCAGATTGGTACCAGGCCTTCCAGATTCCAGACCTGTGGAAAGAACCCCTCCAGTCATCAGATCCGTGAACCCCTCACCACAAAGAATCTCTGACTCCACACCGTAGAAATCGCCTAACTAATACATCCGAGTCAAACCCAGTTTAGTAAGAATGTCTCTGCCGTGCAGTCGACTTCCACCCAAAGGAGTGGAACTCTCAGGTTCACCTGCATATCTCCTGCCAATTAATTCACACTGCTTAGTGTAACCTGCTAAATCCAGAGGCTTAAGTGACTGGCTCCTGTGAGTATTCACGGATTCAAAATTGGACTAAAGAGAACTTCCAAGGTTTAACACATAACGTGTTGGAACCCATATTGATCTTTTTTTTTTTTTGGGTGGGGTCATACATCAGAAGATGTGAATGTTTGGACCTTTGCCTCTTTACCCTATTTATGTTTATTGTATTATGCTTATTTGAACCCCTGATTATCCTATTTTGCCTAGTATTGACATAATGATAGGCGGGGGGAGAATGCTCCTTTTTTATTATTATTAATTTCTTTCTTTGCTTTCATCACTCTGTTCCCCCCCCCTCCTCCCATCCCTCCTTTTCCCTCCCATTTCCACCCCTTCCCTGCCCTTCCATACCCCCTCCCCCTTCTCCTTCCTCCCCTTCCCCCCTCTTTCTTTCCCCCTTTCTCATTTTACTTCTTTCCCCTCCCCCTCCCTCCCCTCCTTCCCTCCCCCCTGTCATCCCTTCCTTCTCTCTCCTCCTTCTCTCTCCTCCCTTTGTCTTTCCTCCTCTCTTATACCCTCCCCCTTCCATATTTTTTTTTTTTATCTTCTTCTCAATGGGGCACTGCTCGGAAGTATGACATAGGATTCTATCCTTGAGTGGATGAAGGTGAATCTCCATCGTGTTTGGGGAACACACCAAGGCCTAAATCCTATTGGATTATTTCACTGAATGTCATGTGGTTGAAAACTGACCCTTTTTAAATATTCGAATATGCTCCTAAACCCTCTTTTGGACTCATCTACAGGCACATCTACATTACCTTATAGAGCTCTCAAACAAATTAAACTTCAGTTGGCTTCTCTATCTTTGCACGTACGTGGCGGCCCATAACCCCACTTGTAAGGATTATATGTACTGTTCTCATATACATGCAAAATATTTGCGTATCGATTACCTTTTTCTATCGTAAGCGGATCTATTTTACTTGACCAACTTCACTATTAAATCTCTTTATACCTTTGACCATCACCCAATCACATCAACCCTACAATTTCTGGAGAGAAAGAGGAGGTCAAAATTGTGGCGCTTGAATCCCTCCCTTCTGGGGGACCCATCACACTTGGCCCAACTTCAGGATAGCCTACAAGAGTTTTGCACTCTAAATGACAACCCGGACACCTCCCCAATGAACTAGTGGCAAACATATAAATGCGTTATGCAGGAACATTTTATTGCACTTTCCACAAAGCTGAAAAAGGCCAGACAGGCCTTGGTAGATAGGCTAATAGAACAAATTTTGACAGGATAGCTGAAATAGAGGAATTGATCACCATGGCTCACGATAGATACTCATCTTATTATAAGACTTGGGCCTGCTGGACCCATTGTCAATATACAGAAGAATACCTGAAATTATTCACCTGATCACATGCGATGTGTTCTCAACCACTCAGAGGTCTTTGTCTCCTGGAGAAACAAAACAAAACCCCATATATACCTCCCTTTTGATGGACACCTCAATACTCTGCATATTTGAGTCCCCGTGCATGAGGTATTGAGGACTATTCTCCCCCCCCCTCCTTTTTTTTTCTTCCTTCCTTCCCCCCTTGTTTTCCTGTTTTTCTTTCTCTTCATGTCCTTTTCCATTTCTATTTTTCTTGTTTCTTTTGACAAGCTTGTTGACCACAAAAGTAAAAATTGATAGAGCTGTCTTCCCTTTGCACCCAATACATTTTTTTACTAGGACATTTGTTGTATTATTATTTTTATTATTAATTACCCGCTCTTGCATGCGTTACTGATTATGTGAACTTCTCAATAAGTTTGATTGTGGCTACGTGCCCATGTGGGAACTTGGGTTAGGGAGATATTTTCTTATTGCAGACAAGATGCCCCCTTTACATGACTTGTAGACAGGCTAATGTACTCGAAGACAAATTAATTTATGGACCCTATAAAGTGAAGTAGCATGCATGGACTATTACATACCAAGTAGCTCTCTAACCCTTACCTATTCGAATACCACTTACTTACGATGTTAATATTGTTGTAGAGTTTTTGTTAGAGGGGTGGTCTAGACTGTTTTGTAGTTCCGACTAATCTTCCACAAAGAAAAAAGATGGGTCTACTGATACCTTTGTGGATCATATGTTCCCGGTGCCTGCCCCATAGGGGCACTTGAAATTAAGTTTTGTTGGAGCCCTTTTTTCGTGTTTCTTATCTAGATTAAACTAAATTTGAGACCTTTCACCTAATCATACTGAACTATCCTTGTGGTATCAGAGTGCCTTACGAGGGAATGATACTTATTGTTATGTCTCATTATGATCTTCTTTTGATTGTAATATAACGTTATTTGTAATATGCTGTTATTTATGCATATGTTATGTTTTATGTACTATCTTCAATAAAAACTATTATGGAAAAAAAAATATTATGTATTGAATGCCTTGTACTTTAACCACTTGCCCCCCAGAGGATTTACCCCCCTTCCTGACCTGTCTATTTTTAGCAATACGGCGCTGCATTACTTTAAAGGACAAACAAAACAAAATGGATTTTTGAAATAGATAGTTTGTATCCAAAAGGTCTCAATAAAGACATCGACCTGAACTGTTTTATTGACAATAGCTGATTCTCTTACCGCAGTTTTAGTTGCCTTTTAGTTTCCTTTACTCCCCCTTTTACTGGACTATTAGTTTTTTATAAATTTTTTATACATCTTTACCCTTTTATATTTTATTTTTACATTTTTAATTTTAATTTTTTATTTATTTTATTACCATTTTTTATCATGGCCTCCTGCCTGCCTTTTATCATACTTCTCCAGCATTTTATATATTTTTATAGTTTATATTTCATATATCCCTACCTAGTATTCTGCATTAATTTGTATATCTGATTTTAGCCTTGTTTGAGTGGAATATATTATTCCACTTGCATTTTAAGGGCTTTTAGTGCATTCTATTCTATTTTTGATATAATTCTATTCACCTATTTTATACATCCTTATACACATTTTTACCTATATTTTAATTATGTTCTTATGTTTTTAATACTTATATTATTTTATGATGTAATTTATCTTTTTACTGACCGTTTTTATGATTTTTTTATGTATCTGTTTTGTAGCATTTCATCTCTATTTTATTGTACACTATATATATGTATCATCATGCCCTATTAATCATTTAAATATGATGGAGGTATTTTTGCCATAGACCGTGGTTTTATATATAGATAACCATGTTATCTATATATCCTCTCCCCACTGGGAAATAACTATGTATTGGCATTATTTGCATATGACTTGACTATGACTATGACTATTAGCATGCCCACTGTATGCCCAACAATCTCGCTGGGTATCTTTCTTCCACTACCAAGTGGTTTTTTCTCAGTTATCACAGTCATCCGGTACATAGGACATTAGCCTGTATACATAACAATTGGACTATGGCAAAATGGCGCTCGTTCATGTGCGTGACCATTTCCGTGCTCTGGCAACATGGCGTGGATGAACTGCGCATGCGCCGATCATTACCTGCCGAGGCGCACGTACCGTGCATGCACGAAGCGCAGCCAGATGGCGCGAGCGTACTACGCATGCGCGGGCATCTTAGAACAGTATAAAGACTATATATAGACTATATAAAGACATGACGCACGGCCCTGGCATGATGGCCATTCCTTTCTGAAGAAGTGCAGTAGCACGAAACGCATCAAAAGGGCCATTATGCCTTAACGTCTTGCCGCTGGCACCTATCACAGGTCCAATGGCCATCTTTTTATTTTAAATGGTCAGTATACCATTTTCTTGTACACCTTTTATGTTCTTAACCACGTGGATTAATAAATGTAATTTTTAAATATACTACACTATGGGCCATTTTTTGTTTGGCTCCCCCAGTGAGCTAACATTGATTTTCAGAGCCTAAATTTCAAGATAAAAGAGCGGAATTATATATGACATCAGTCCAGAGGAGGGCACTGGTTCCAGTGTAAGCTGATAAGCATCCTGACCTTCCATT